>NC_141534.1:219717500-220020000 GCF_021556685.1 Rattus norvegicus
GAGGGATACACCCCTGAACGAGGACCATCTCATATGCTGGTACCCTTCCCATCACCCTTAGTGCCTAAGGGTCTGTTTTTATCAGGATGTCAGGGGAGTTTTAAGTCCTCCTATTGTACTCTCTCTGAACTAAGACTGAAACATAAAGCCCATGACTTCCACCACATATCCTGATTTAAGGGCTGGCATTCTGGATTCACAGAGCCCAGTACTGCACATCTGTGGTTCAAGACTTCCCTCAAATTGTTCCAAGGGAAGCAATTCCAAAACTTCCTCACAATTTTTGGCTCTTCCAACTGAGACATTAATTTTCCTTTTATCTAGCCATTTTTCTTTAAATGGACTTTAAAGAAAAAGAGGTAAACAAATCCAAAACGAAACAAAAAACTAGTTGTGAATGATAGCACATCCCTTTAATCCCAGCATTTGGAAGGCAGAGGCAGGTGGATCTCTTGAGTTCAAAGCCAGCCTATTCTCATAGCAAGTCCCAGGCCAGCCAGGGTTACACAGTAAGACCCTGTCTCAAAAACAAACAAAAAATTAAGTTGGGAAAAGAGAATCAATCTTAAACAAAAATATCTGCATTGTACCAGTTATATCAATGTGTTAAATGTATAAGAAAAGAATTTTCTAATATATAAATTTATTAAGGTCATCATGCTTGCCCAGTGTGCGTCCACGCCATAAGAAAGTCCTGTCAGTTCCTCTTATTTGTTTCCAATCTTACTTCACTGTCTTTTCTGAAGCCCAAGAGGCACTATACATACAGTCCCCTTCCTGACTACAAACACCTCAGCATACACGGCACCATTGCCTAGTAAAAAGGCCCGCCTCTCTCTTGCTAAGCTGTGTCTTCTTCCTGCCATCCTTTCTTACTTCTTCCTGGTCCGGACTACTGTGGTTCCTTTAAGAATACAAACAGCAAACGCTCGGCCTTGGGGCTGAAGATTGTGGCTCTCACTAGTACAGTAGTTTGCCTAGAATGGATGAAGCCCCATGTCGAATCCCTAACTCAGAAGTCAAATAAAACACTCAACCTTGAACCTGGTGTGTTTGTGTGTGCGTGTGTGTACACCAATGGGGATTGACCTAGAGCCCTAGCAAGTGCTCTACATCTTCAGCATTGTAAAACAAGAGTCATTTCTGAGTTGTAAAATAAGAACGTTAATCATTTCTGCCTTGCAGAACTGGTCAACCAAAACACCAGATGGAACACACACATCACCAAATGCTGTGCCATGTTCCCTGGTCAACCACATGGTTCACACCTCACTACTTTGCTAGAATGAATATAGGATATTACCACCCATTAAGTCACACAGGGGGAAACCTGTTCTGTTCTTATAGTCTCGGTCCGGCCTCCACAGGACCTTGCAGATAGCAAAGCCTTAAATGAAATGGCTGTAGGCAGGATAAAAACACACCTAGCTTCCCTGCGCCCCGGTGCCCGAAGGCCAACTTATCAATCACCTTATTAACTGGGCCCCACTGTTCTGACTAATCTTCCAGGCTTCCCTTACCCAGAAATGTCCTTGGGACATTTCCAACACCTGCCTTAGCCAGAAATACAAAAAAGCACACACTGTCTATTGATGTCAGCAATAAATAGGAAAACCTCCCCGTTCCATACTCCTCACAAGGGCCCTAGGAAGAACCCGCTCTGATCTCTTAGTCCTCACGGGCAGGAGGGTATCACCTTCTTCCTACCAGCGAAGAGAGATGTTCGGATCAGTGAGAATAGCCCAAGCCCCGGGCTGCTTGGTGTTGCTCTCGCGGCCCTCGCCGCTCTCGGAGACGCTTCCGCGAGACCTCACTCCGCCTCGAGTGCACGAGGCTTCACCTAGCTAGCAGTGGTTTGGATCCCCAGTGTTCTGTGGACAGCCACAAGCCTGTTCTTACAATGTCGAGCCGAAATCGTTTCCAGCTTCGCCGCCTTCCAAAGCCCGCGCTCTCATCACGTGACCTACCAGGCGCGAACAGCCTCCTGGGAAGTGTAGTGTAGGCCGTGCCACGTCTGATAGCAGATTTCACAGCGGGCATTCTTTCCGGGAAAAAATGAATTAAAAACCTAAACTTTACACCACCCTTTCCCACAGTCCGACCCCATGATACTCACAGTAGGTCCCCAAAGTCCTAGTTTCCGTTACCCTGAAAACATGGGACTACAAGTCCCACAATGCCACGCGCAATGGACCACATCCTTTTCCTGTTGCTCAACGCGCTTGCTCCTGCCGACGTGTTCTTCCGGTGGCGATCGGTGGTTTATCCTGTGCGGGGCAAAATGGTGAGATGATGGGACTTGTGGACAGCGCAGTGGGTCCGGACCTAGGGCTCTTGTGTGCCCGGTCCTCACCGTGTTCTTCTGTAGAGGCCTCAGTATGCAGTGCCCGGTGGGTGGGGCGCCGCTGAAACTCTAGTTTGAGTTAGGGACGGGAAAGCAAACCCCTTACCATGTATTCCTCAGGGTGAGATTTCCATCACAATGCTTATGAAGTCATTGATTATAAGTCTCAAGGTCACAGGGTGCACTTTGAAAACCCTCGTGCTTTTGTTTCTCTTTTTTTATGATCAGTTATCATTATCTGGAAGGCTTCCCTTGCTGAAATCTTACTCATCCCGCAAGGCCCTTGTATAAATGTCATTTCCTGATAAAACACTTAAATCTCTCATAGGTGCTTGTCTGTCTTCTGGGAGCTCTCAGTCTATGCACACCTCTTGCCACGTTTCATGGACTTCTCTTTTTCTCTGCCACGCCTCCTAGTGACCACCATCTGACGTGCATCTAGTTCTGGGATGATGTCTATTCGTCTTTGTATTCCTGTTGCCAAACACTGGGCCTGCATTTGGAGGTTCCATAAATGGCAGCAATTGTCCTTAGCTCTTTTAGTGGGGGAAGGGGGACATAATTGTTTACTGAATTGAATTCCTGTGTCTCTTAGAACAATGGGCTCAGTTTACTTCTCTGGAGTTGTTATGTTCTGGACTTTAGAAACATTGGCTAGGGAGTGACAATGGAAGTTAACATTTGTACAGAACTTTACGTTTATGGCCCTTTCACAGGGATTATCTCATCGTCTTCTCTGCAACTTTAGGAAGGAAACAAATACCTATTGAGGAATTACTCTATGCTGGGCAGTAAGCTAGCTGTGTCAACATTCATCTTTCTCCAATCATGCATCAGCCTTGTGACAAAAATAGTGTTACAACTACTTAACTCAGACGCTGATGATTCACTAGGGCCAGAATTATCCCAATTGTCTTCTGCCAGGAGATCCCTGTGGCTCCCTTCTAAGGCAGTGAAAAAGAATACTCCTGAATTAGAATTTGAGCTGTCTGTGCTAGTCTAGGTTCTTGTTTCCTGCACAAATCAACAGCTTAGAGTGTGGACACAGATTCCATTCCAAAAGCAATGGAAATTGTGAGCAAGCTTTTTCTTTATGCATTTTCTCCCAGGCAGAGCCATGGCTTACGTAGCGATCATTAGCTAGAAAACAACCCTAAGAGCCATTTTCCTCTATCCCTTTATGTGCCTGGGCCTCTGACTCTTAGCCACTCTTATCTCACTGGAAGAAAAGCTGCTGCTGCCATTCTTCATTGTTATTGTCGTTTTGTTTCCCAGTGCTGGGGATCATACTTTAGACTTCATGCATGCTAGGCAAATGCTCTACTACACAGCCTTCCACGTCTCTACTTTAAGATGTGATAGAGGGCTGGGAGATGACTCGTGGGCAAAGGGTTTGCTGTGCAAGCCTGATAACTGAGTTGGATCCCAGAACCCACATTATTTTTTAAAATCCAGATGTGGCCAGGTGATGGTGATGCATGCCTTTAATCTCAGAAGGCAGAGGCACAGATCTCTCTCTGTGAGTTTGAGGCCAACCTGGTCTACAGAGTGAGTTCCAGGACAGCCAAGGTTACCCAGAGAAACCCTGTCTCAAAAAAACAAAACAAAAAAAGCCAGATGTGATAATCCCAGAGTGCACACATGGCAAGATGGAAAATGGATGGAGGAGAAATGCCCAGAAGCCTGAGGGCTAGTCTGGGATATGAGTCACAGTGAC
Organism: Rattus norvegicus; assembly: GCF_021556685.1. Taxonomy (NCBI): domain Eukaryota; kingdom Metazoa; phylum Chordata; class Mammalia; order Rodentia; family Muridae; genus Rattus; species Rattus norvegicus. The sequence goes on from NC_141534.1 coordinate 219,721,562, forward strand.
CAAAAACCAAGAGAGACCTTGCCTCAATCACAGCAGAAGGCGACTCTCAGAAAGTTGTCCCCTAATTTCCACCCAAATTTAAAAAGAAAGTGGGAAATGGCCTGCAAAATGGCTCGCAGGTAAATGCACCCACTTTCAAGCCTGGTGACCTGAGGTCAATCCCCAGGACCCACACATGGTGGAAGGAGAAAGCCAATTCTTGCAATTTGTCCTCTGACTTTCCCATGCACTCATTGGCACCTTAACCCACACACATACGCAGAGTAAATAAAGGTAATTAAATGTAACACACACAATGATTGTAATTTCTATAGTGACTCACTGGAAGGAGTTCTCAGCAGTACACAGCAGCTCTAAGGCCTCCCCAGATTGAAACTGAGACTGATGTGCTTTCTTCTCTAGGAGCTCGAGGCCATGAGTAGGTATACCAGCCCAGTGAACCCAGCTGTTTTCCCTCACCTGACTGTGGTACTTCTGGCCATCGGCATGTTCTTCACTGCCTGGTTCTTCGTGTATCCTTTATTTGCGCCCGGGGGCAGAATTAGTGACCATAGAACTGAGAGATACCACATTGGATAACTGCTCCTTGTTTCCTTTGGGGTGGGATTGAGACGAAGTGAGTTAGGAGGAGGCTGGTGCTGCCATGGACAAGGACAAGCCATGGCCTTGTTTTCCAACATCAAGTTAGTTCGGTTTGCTTTTCGAACTGAGGTTCGAAAGGTGGTGTGTTGGTATTTGGGTGTTTGGTTTGGTCTGGTTTTGAGACAGGGTCTCACTGTGCAGACATTGCTGATGTGAAACTCATGGTGGTCCACCTGCCTCTGCCTCCAGAGAGTGCAGGGATCCCATGAATGTACCATTACACCCAACAGAAAGCTGATTTAAGGGGTTGGGGATTTAGCTCAGCGGTAGAGCGCTTGCCTAGCAAGCGCAAGGCCCTGGGTTCGGTCCCCAGCTCCGAAAAAAAAAAAAAAAAAAAAAAAGAAAGCTGATTTAAACAGGGGTTTGCTCAGGCGTCAGGAGCTTGGCACATAGTCCTACCTGTACTCTGAGTGATACATGACTAGAGGCGATTGGCCCAAGTACTGTGGGCTTCTTCTCCTCATGGACGTTCAAGGTATGGTGTGGGGCATCAGTCAGTGCCATGTCTTGGGCCCCTCTGCCTGGCTGCATCAAGCCAGACAAACCTCCCAGGAATCCCTTAGCCTCTACGTCCCATGAGGGTTAATCCTAGACAGCTCCTGCACTGTAGCCCATCTTTGCTTCTCCTTAGCGGTCCCACCTAGTTACGAGGTCACCTCTACCAAGTACACGCGCGATGTTTACAAAGAGCTCCTCATCTCCTTGGTGGCCTCCCTCTTCATGGGCTTTGGAGTCCTCTTCCTCCTGCTGTGGGTCGGCATCTACGTATGAGTGTCCAAGGGTAAGCTCTGGGACGAGACGGCGCATGTCTGAAGAAGCCTCAGAGAGCCGCATCAGTGGGTCCCCTCCATGCAAGACTACGGTTCATGGGGACGGAAAGACTGGGGACGATCAGAACTCCCTCCCCACCCTTCATGGGGATTTGAGCCAAGTGACCTGGTGTCTCCACTCTGTGTTCTCCATATACTCAAGGGCTCACTCAAGCTTTGGGGTGTACTTGGTAGGGGTGTGGGTGAAGGCTAACTATGGTCTTAGCTCTGCATTCTTTCAAGTCACACACAGATGACTTAGAAGGGAACTGGGACTCAAAACAGATAATACACCAAACAGGCACTGAAGTCACTTCTGGTGACCCACCCTCAGTGATCGTTCATTCCTGTTGGCTCTTGGATAGCCCTTGCTCAAGGGGCCTAGGGTTACAGGGAGGGAATGCAAAACGTCATTGGACTCATTCTCAATTCTACTTTCCTCTTCCAGGTACCCACCAGGCAGCTCACCAAGTCTCTGCTTTTGTAAATTAATTTTTTACCATTGCTACATGTCCCACCTGCTGTTTACAATAAAGGCAGATGTGTGACAGGCCTGCCTCATGTCCATTCTGAGGGGAGGGAACCAGGGTTCCTTGACTATTGAAGTCCCTTTTCTACTTCCTAGCTGCTTTTCACTAGTACCTGATGCTAGAAATCTGTGTCCTCCCCAAGGGGTCAAGGGCTATGTAGCAGTGTCACCTTGTCATTAGTTTCAGGTTTACCTGTGGATAGGAAAGAAAGGTCCATGCCTACCTCTATGTTGTTTTAGAGCAAACTTCTCCAGGACCTAACAGCAGTCAATTTTCCCCTGGACCAGTCTTCTCTGAAGGCAGCCACTGTCTTTGGGCTGTGGTCCTCTAAGGTCAGCCTGTTCCCTCAAATGGATTCTTTTTGGATGGGCAGTGGCAGGTACATGGGGAAGGTCTTTTGGACGTGTGTGTGTCAGCCCAAGTCCAAGGATGAGGGACATAAAGATATGGAGTAGCTTTCTAATCTTTTTCTGTGGTGGCCAGGAATCCTAAGCCCCTCAGACTAGATTCTAGTCAGCTTGGTCTGAGATGACTCCCACCAGAACGATCTGAAGAAGATGCCAGAGGCAAGTGCAGATACAAAGCCGTATTTATACATTTATTTATATGTCTATTCACTTACGAAGAGGACCATTTGGGGGACAGGAAGCAAGTAGGCTGGGTGGCACCTCCCTGCCTTCCTCAGAGTCAGAGTGAGTACATGATAAATAGGAGTCAGAGCCATGGAGAAAAGGGAGTTAACCAGAAGGGAGACGCTCTATGAACACGCAGGCTGCTAAGGGGTACAGCATGGGCAGGGATCTGTGCTGCGGGCCCTATATACAGCTTAAAGCGAGGGGGAGATTAGCCCAGTGGCTATAGGAACAGCAGAAGGAAGAGAGGAAGGGAGTGCCAGCTAGGCTGTCAGCTTCCAGCCTGTGGCCCTTACACCTTCCCCTAAGCCCTTCTACATTTGGGGCTTAAGGCAACTTTGGTCCAAGGTCGACCCCCTCAAGCAGCTTGGAGCCCAAGTTTGGCCCCAACTCACTGAGGACCTCTTCCCAGGCATGCGAGCAGGCAGCTGCCAGTGGGCCTCGGGCTGGCTGTGTCCAGATGGACTCCAGGGGGTAGAAGAGGGTCACTTTCCAGTTAAGGACTGAGGGGCCACAGTTGAGGAACACTTGCCTCTCTTGTAAGGGAGCCCCAGCATGCCACTAAAGCAGTGAGGCTGGGCACTCTTAAGGTACCGTGGGCAGGACGACCTTGTGGGAGAACAGAACAAGGTCAGAAGGCAAGCGTGACCTGATGTGGGGAGTTGTGATGGCAGAACGGAGGAATGGAGCCAAGCTGGGGAGAAAGCCTGGAGGCAGGGCATCCCTGCTGTGTCCCTACCCTGAGGGTAAGTGCTTTGAGGTCCTTGGCAGGACCCACAGTTCATAGGCTTCCCAAACTCAGCTCCTGATAGAGATGCCTCCCATGTAGAGCTCAGAATGGGAGGCTGGAAAAGTAGGGCCTGGTTTCCCAAGAGCATTATTCCCTTTCCCACTGCTGAACCCAGGGCATGCGGTAAATGATTGGCACACTCCTTCCAGGAGCCTGCATGCAATCGGAATGCTGTAGGTGCTACCAGGAAATGCTGACGTTGCCACTTGAGTAAAATTTCTTAAACCCACCACTCCTTTCCTTGGGGTGGAAGAGGCAGAGATGAGACCCACTGGGCATGGACCCAAGCCAGGAGAGAGGAACTGGGAGTCCTGTCTGCTAGTGTCCTTCCATGCTGAGGCCCACTCGGCTTCCCCGCTCTACCCTGCTCCTTGGTACCGTGCTTTAAGTGCATTCAGTAATTACATCATTAATAAACGTTCTCTGCGTTCACCTTCCAGTGGAAACCTGTCTACTGCTTGCAGGGATTCCTGCTCCTCTGCTCGTCACCCACTCCATCATGAGTGTGGGAAACTCCCAGGAACAGATCTTGGGAGCTCACAGGGAGCCACTCCTTCCAGGGTACTCCAGGTTCAAGGGTCCATGGCCTGTCAGCCCCACTGGTTCAGCCCTACGAGGGTGGGTTCCATCAGGCACTAGTAGACTTAAGGCACAAGGTCAGCTTCTCCAGCTATTCAGGGCAGCCCTGACTACCTCAGGAATTCTTAGGAACTAAGCTGTCCCAGGGAAAACTCCTGAAACCAACCACACTTAAAGCTTAGAAATCCAGGTCTAGTGTAACAGTCAAACCCCAGGAAGTTACTACCAAGCTGTCCCTCCTGGGAACAGCATAAAGGGTGAGTTATTAACTCTGCATGGACTCATGGGGTCCAGCCAGGTGTTAGAGGTCCAGGTCCAACTGCTGTGGGTCTTCGCTCCACCACAGCTCAGAAGGGAAGGCAGGGAGAGTGGGAGTGGGCAAGCCAGCCCTCCAGGAACCATGACTAAACAGCCATGAATTAGTCCTGTGGTGTTCCAAGGAGATAGCCAGAAGGAAAAGCCAGGAGGCTGCCCCCTCTAGCCCTCTCTGTGCTGTGTGAGGGTGAACAGTTGGCCCAGCAACTCCAGTGTAAGGACTTCCAGTCTCCAATCAAGGGAGGCAGTGAAGAGCAGAGAGCTGGCCTGCAGCAGGCTCCAGTGTAACACATTTGTATCCAGTGTTGAGGGCCCAGGGACCCCAGTCCCGGCTGTGGCAGTGCCTTGGGAGGCAGCTCAGTCACACAGGCGGTAGAAGTGGAAGTAGTAGTCTGTGGCCGGCTGAACGGCGGCCTCTGAGCTGCAGTCGGCCTGACCCTGTGTGAAAGGAAAGTGAAGATGGGTAAGGTGGTTGCCCCAAGCCCCACACTGCAGGCGTGCCTCAGCCTCTGTGCTCAGCCTGTGTACTCACCAGCAATGCCACCCGGAAGTGGTATGTGAATTCACGGAAGGACAGGATGGTTACTGGCCACTGGTGAGAGGTGCCCTAGAGAGAGAAGAAAGAGAGGTCAAGGCAGCCTTGTCCTAACCAGCACTCCTCTCAGCGTGGCCGTCGCAGCCCAGCACTTGGAGAGCAGGGGTAGCCACCCTCCACAGACTGCCTCCCCTAGCCGTGGCCTCCCTTTGTCTGTAGCTCCTTACACTCGAGGCCGTGCAAGTATCTCAATATCTGTGCCCACAGCCACAGTGCAGTGCGAGCAAAGGTGCTGCTACCATCTGCAGCTGCTCGACTCCTTCACAAGGCAAACATGGCAGGGGTGGGTTCAACCTCAGGTCTTTACAGCTATCTATCACAGTATGGCGGCAGGGGCGTGGCGGTGGACAGCCACGAACTGCTTGCCTGTCTTACCTGAGGCCTCAACAGAAACTAGAACAAGTAAGTGAGCAGAAACCACCATGAGCAATAGAACCCACACTGGCCTTCCACCTGGAGCCCCGGGCTCCTGTAGCACCATCTGTCAATCACTGCCCCGCCCTGAGTATGAAGGCGCTGGACTTCACACTTGCTTCCTGGGAAGCGGGGTGGGGAGCTCAGCTCCGCCTCCAGTGGGCACTATGCTCATTCCAGATCAGCCCTTATAAGCTCCCCTCCCTGTGCACTGCCACGGGGATGCAGATGCCTCTCAGAGAATGGATGAATAAAGACCGACATGCATGTCCCCTCCCCCAGGCACAGGAGTCCAGCTTTCTGTGCCCCAGCAGACATAACTGCCCTGTGCTTCCCACCATTTGTGATCACTCTCCACAAGAGGAAGGTTAAGACCTGGCCGGCCTACAGCTTCCCACCGGCCCCTACCTGGGTGTCCTGATGGCTGTGGAGCGTCTGCAAAAAGCCTCCCTCCTCACAGGGCTCCTCCTTCGAAATCAGGCTGCACAGTACCACGGACACAGGGGTGGAGGAACTAGGGAATAGGTGGGTTCCCATTTGAGTGGCTGTAGCTCCCCCACATCCTTGTCCCATCCAGCCCCGAGACAAGCTGTATCTTCACACAGCCTGAGAGCCACATAGACTTGTCCAGGGCTTGGGATGAAGGAAACCTCTCATGTAGCCATCCCACGTAGTCCCCATGAAGCAGGGTCTTGTAGCCACTTAACCCCGAACAGCAGTCCCTCTCTAGCCCTTCTCCTGGAGGCCTGGAGCCTCCACATTAATTTAGAAATTTAGCAAACACTTAGCTTTGACTTTTCTGAGCTTCCACCTGGCTCCCTCCCTCCCCCACGCCAGCACTCACTTCATCTGCAGGGTCAGGCTGAGGTGCAGTGGTGTGCTGCTGCTGACAGGGATGTGGTAGGTGAAGTTTCCAAGCCTAAAGGGGCAAAGATGGACCCAAGCAAGGCTACTTTGCCAGTCCCCTCTCTCCTCCTCAGCCTCATTCTATATGGAAGCCCTCGGAAACCAGGAAAGGGGCTGCCCAAACTTATGGGAAAAGTTCCTCCCCAAAGGGCCAAGATCTGAGCATCCAAACTACTTGGGCTCATGGCACCTGAGGGGACCCTCCTCGAAGCAACAAGGGAGCCCACTGTACCTGCAGGCATCCTCTGGCACACAGTACTGGGAGGTGATGGGCATGGAATTCTCCAGCAGCTGGATGGAGGTCAGGGATGGCACTGGGTCTGGAAGAAGAGAGGTTGTTGGGGCGATGAGGAAGGATAAGGTAGAAAACAAATGACACCACACTTGGACTTTCATACCTCAGTGCAAGCGAGAGTTCTTTCTAGACCCTCACTACAGTACCCACCACACCCCTTTCCCAGCAGCCCTAGAACCAGCCAGTTCTCACGAGCTGCCTCTTTCACAAAACCCAGGCACTCAGAAGCAAGCAGAGGTCCTTCTCGGGCCCCTGCTCCTGACCACACACATTTCTTTCCCAGCCTTGGGCTCGGTGGTTGTCGCTGTGGCAGCAGAACAGCAGAAACCGGCCATGAAAGGATAGGACAGAGCACACCACTGGGGCTGCCCCCAGTGACTGTCATAGAGGTGCTGAGGTGCACCATGGGAGATGAGGTTACATGTCCATCTCACTATCTCAGGCCTGCTACTGCCTAGTCCCCCACCCCGGAAGTGTCAAGCTATGGTCACCAGCCTCTCAACATTTGCTTGACCACATACATTTTCAACTCTTTAAGGAACAAACTCAAGGTCTCCAGCAGCACCCAGAACACCCTGTGAAGCTACCTGATACAGAAAAGGTGGCTTTCTTTTTAGGCAGCCCCCCAAATGTCTTTCAAAGATGGCTCAATGTCACCTCTTCTGGGAAGCATATCCTGGTTGCTTCCTTCCTTGGTCCTCCTAGATTAAGTTCCCTTCCTACTCCTGGACCAGTCACTCTGGGCTGTCTTCGCCTGTGCACACTCAGGTAGAGTCATGTGTATCTAGAGCACCCATGGAGCTGAGGCGAGCTTCCACCCCTCGGAGCTGCCCCACCGCTGTGAACATCTGTCTGCACAAACCACACTTTCTAGGTTTCAGTTTGCTAAGCCACAAAGTGGAAGTGAGGAAGCCACACAGAGACACTGGTTACAGCTACCAGAAGGCCAGAGAACACAAGTCAGCCCGGAGAAAACCACAGCCATGCTAAGACGAGTTCTATCTTGGTAAGAACAAAAAGGTTTGAGGCTGAGGTCCTAGTATGTCACCTTCCCCACCCTGGTAGAGAGAGGAATAAATATAATCTGGAATTTGGCAAACTAGAGACAGAATTTTATCTGGACTGCTGCCGGGCTGGCTGTATGACCATCGCCTAAGTCTCCAGTTCCTCTTCTGAACCATGGCAACAGGGCTTTCCCTCTTTTGTCTGAGACAAGGTCTTTCATTAGCTGGAACTTGATCAAGTAAGCGAGGCTAGCTGTCCACCGAGCTCAAAGAATCCGCCTGTCTCCACCTCCATCTTGCTACCACTGGCATCACAAGTGTGTGCCACCATGCCTGATACATTCTGGGAATAGACCATTCTGGCCTTCGTGCTTTCAAAGCAAGTAGTGCCTTCTGAGTGACCTCCCCAGCCAAGTTGTGAGGATTCAATGGCATGATCTACGTGAGGCCTGATCCCTAGTCTCTGCTGACTAGCAATTCTGTGCCCAGAAGGCCCTACAACTGGGCTGAAATGGGACCTAGACAATAGGCCTGGATAGGCTGGGCTATGAAGTGCTGTGAGAGTCAAGTACCTAGCTGGCCCTGGGTCTGAGTGAACTGGGCAGGGCTTGGGCTGGGTTGTGGGGCTCCTCTGCGGGCGCGACTTTGGAGACTGAAGCTGGGGCTGTTTTTGGTCTTGCTCTGCCCTCCAGGAAAGGGGACCACAGGACTGGCTAGAGGTTCCAGGCTCTTGGGATGTTTGGAATAGCTGATGCCATTAGCTGAAATGCCCCAGGATTTGGCTCTGATGTTGGTGACTGGCAGAGGGGCCATCTGGCCAGGGCCTATGGACAGAAACAAGGATAAGCACAGAAAGCCTCCTGGTCCAGGCTTCTGTGAGCCTTCATGTGTTTTCTGGTTCCCGTGGGGGTGACTCCCCAAACTTCCAAACCAGGAGTCCCTCCTGCCCTCTCTCTGGGGCCTTTCTCTGGATGTAAATAATACCAAACACCCCTGCCAACCCTGGTCCTGTCCCCAAAACATCCGTACCTGAGTGCTTGGGGTTAGGGTTGGGGCTAGGGCTGGGACTTGGAGTAGGAGTAACAATGGGGCCAAGGCTGGGGTCTGTAGCAGGACTGGAGACGGGAGTAGAGCAGCAGACAATGGGGCAGGGCTGGCTGGAGCACAGGTCCAAGGCACGGAGAGCGGGACCTGAGGCTGAACTGGTAACTGAGAAAGCCAGAAGCTCTATGAGCTGGAGGGGGACACTGGAGCCCCACACCCAGCCACCTGCTCCACCTCATTCCTCCAGACACGCACCCAGCAGCAAAGACGGCTGTGTGCCTGGTAGTCCAGTGGTCATAGAGGACTGTCGGAGCTGTGTGGTCCCAAAGCTCTGGCTGGACCTGCTAAGAAAGGGCAGGCTGAGCTCAGAGGCACTGGGGGAGCCTTGGAGCTGGGGCTGGGAGTCCCAGAGAAGCAGGGTGGGCAGGAACTGATGGAGAGGAGGAATGTGGAACAAAAGCAGGAAGAAGGGTATAGCAGGAGGTGGGGAGGGATGCTTGGTTAGACATACCATGGGCACATGGCCACACTCCCCCCAGGGTCCTGGGGCCGGAGCAGGGCCAGAAGACAGGAAGTGGACACGGCAAGAGAGCTAGGAGACAACAGAGAAACCAGGAGGGAAACAGACACGGGAGGAGAGAGAAAAAGACACAGTCAGAGGTAACCCCATGAGCTGGGGTGTGACAGTGACAGAGAGAGCCAAAGGTCCTGCTCTGGTCCTCCTTCCCTGTACCACGCCCCTCCCCCCCACCCCTCACCCCCCGCTTCCTACAAGTGTCCTCCAGACAGCTACTGAAGGAATACTGAGCAGGCCATAGGGGCCTGTAGAAAGCACCCACTATCCAGGAGACCCACCCCCACCACCCCTACTATAGGGTGTAGTAGACCGTAAGACTAAGTCTGAACCCTGTTAGAGAGCTTCCCTGGCACCTCTGACCCAAACCACCCTCCCTTAGTCCCACCTGGCCTGAGGGCTTAGCAGTAGCCCAATCTCCACGGACATACCCGTCAGCATCCACCAGGTCCTCTTCAGAGCGCAGGCTCAGCACATACAGTGTGGACATGGACACCACGCTGGGAGCCACAGAAAAGGGTCACTGAATGCAAGCCACCACCCACCACCGTTTCTCTATGAGGTTCTGTGGGCTTCCCAGGTGATACCTGTATATCAGCCTTCCTAGACCGTGGAGGGGTTGACAAGACTAGGCAGCCCACGTTCCCTGATTTCAGCTGCTTGAACCCCAACTCCAAAGCCTAGACCCCAGGCACATCTGATTCACGGGGTAGCTCTATTCTCTAAACCAGCCTCCCCAGAACCTAAGAGACAAGTCACCTGAAGGCCATGACCACCACCAGAGCAATGATAGTTCCTTGCAGAAAGCGCTGACTGATGCAGGCCTGATCTGGGACCACTGGTGATGACTGGGGACCAAGAGGAAAGAACACAGCAGAAGACGCTGGACTTTAGGATGCCTACTTCCTTGCTCAACCCCACCTCCAGTCCCATCCCCATCCCATTCTTCATAGAGGAAGCAGAAGAGGGCTGGAAGGGCTACAAGGTCGAGAGGGGAGAAGGAAGGGGTTAGAGCTGGAGTCAGTGAGGTTGGGGTGGTGCAAGCTGGCAAGGAAAGGCCTGAGAGACGAGGAAGCCCTGGCCCCGTGAGCCTCACGACCCTGCACAGCCTCACCTTATTGGCCAGTTTAGGGGGCCTCTTTTTGTGAGGGACACTGCCTGCCCGGCTAAACTGGCTCCCCGCATGGCTGCAGTTAAGAGGACAAGGATCAGGGTGTTTTCCAGAAGGAGGTCTCTCCGTCCCCCCAGTCCCACCCGGTGCCTGCACCTGAACGCGCCCGAGCTGCCAGTTGACTTGAGGCTGTCGAGACGCCGCAGCTTAGCCAGCTTGTGGCTCCAGCGCTCCAGCTCATCAATGCGAGTCTCCAGGTTGTCTGTCAGCTTGCACAACTCCTTCACAGCCCCCACGTTCTCCATGAAGATCCGCTCCTGCCCCGGGGGAAACAACAGCCTTGAGGGCCGCCATCAGCCCAAGAAGCTTCCAAGCTTCAGTCTGGATCCAGGCAGGAGCAGAATCCCCATTCTCCGCAGCCAACAGAGGCCCTAGAAATAGTCCTGCTTGATCGTGCCCTCTGCTCTAGCCAAACTCTGGTTCACACAGCAGGCGTGCTGCCCTTGGCCTAAGCTGAGTGTCTACCCACACAGCCTTGCCTCCCTCAAGTCAGAGCTCCGTCCCTTGGACCTACTCCCTCAGGTAGGTAAAACTACGTCATGTGTCTGTTTCTAAGTACGTGTATTCAAGGTTCATGTAACTGAGTACAAATGTCACCTTCATAACAAACTACCTCTTTGAGTCTTGAGACAACAAGGTGACACATCTTGTTCCCCTCTTTAATTGATGGGGGTGGAGGGAGTGCAACCTCTGTGGGATTTGCCTTGCCCTGTACCAGCCTCTGGTGGTTAACTTGCCCCTCCATCTTGAATGCTGGCCCCCTTCCTGTATGGTGGGGAGGGGTTCTTGGAGTTACTAGGAGGAAGGCTGTCCCTTCTTCCCTCTCCCAGGCGGGGCCAACAGCTGGCCAGATCCTCTGACCCAGAGCCTCATTCCATTCCCCATAACTGACCTTGTTCACTACAAGGAAGTTCTCTATGGTTTTCCCATTGGCAAAGACTACATCCCCCGTGTCCTTCACAGCTTCCGGCAGGATCTCCTTCACTTCCTGGGCGATGACACCTGGGGAGGGACAAGCCAAGGGTGTGTGTTTGGGGGTCCTGTTCATAGCTTTCTGGAGACGTACCTGAGCATTGAGTTTTATGGAGCCCTGGAATAGGGACTTTCTCAGATAACTGTTCATAGCTTAAAAGTTCCCAGGCTCGAGCTGTGGAATTTGTTGGATGGGTAGGATCCTAGGGGAACCTTGGAGGAGGGAGATGGGGTTCTAAGAGGACACAGAATCTCTGAATGCTGTGTGATAGACTTCAGGTCAAGTGACTCTTAGATGATGAGTCCACGGGTAGAGATCCAGGGACATGAAAAGCATGATATTCCAATAGCGGAGGTGCAGGGTCCCAAAGGGTCAATATTTCAGAGGATGGAGCTCCAAAGGCCAATGCAGGGGTTTCTAGGAACAGGTCCCAGGAGTCAGGACAGACCGGCCAGAGCTTAGGGACACAGGTACATTTCTACCTGTCTCCGGTGCGGTAGCTTCAATGCCTGCACTAGCAGCGAACTCAGGCTTGTATCTGTAGTGTACCAGCCGCATCCGAGAGATCCTCTTCAGCTGTTCAGTGGTGTCCACCTAGCAGGGGATAGGGCCGAGACTGAACCCTCCTCCCCTCCTGCAGTCTTGCAGAGCAGGCCTCACGGGCTGCAGTGGGGAAGGGAGACCCTGATACAGAACCACAAAGCCAGCCTTCCCACCCCTACCCTGGCGTCCTGGTCCTTCCCAGTGGTCCTTCTCAGCACCCCCCAGCACTGCCCCTCAGCCATGACCGTTTCCCTACCTCCTGCACATGCTCCTTGGCCCGCAAATCTGAAGGGTGCATGAGCGACCCCATCACCTTGACGTTCCCGTGGACAACCAGTGCCTCATCTGGCCGGTCGGTGTTGATGCCCACACGGCCATGGTGGAAGACGGTGTCTGGCAGCTGTGCCCGTTGCCATAGCACGTCACTGTCACTTTCAAACTGGCCTGGGTTAGAGGCCTATGGCAAGTTGGGTCTGGATCAGTCTTGGAGGTAGGGGAAACTTTAGGGCCCTGAGCAAAGGGGAAAGCCCCAGAACAACTAGACCAGTCAAGTCTCCTTACCCCACCACGTCCAATAACCCATCCACTGTGACAACAGTGAGTCACCTGTGGGACCCAGGAGGCTTCTAGGTGTGACTGGTCCACCATGTTTTACAGTAAAGAAGGCCCTGCGGCCGAGACAGGGTGACAAAGCCCAAGGCCACACAGCCACTGTCCAGCAAGAGCTGCACAGCGACCCAACCCCATCCTATCGTATTTTTCCTGTAGCTATTTCTTCCAGCCTGGGAGAGGGGGAGGACATTGGCCCTGGGGAGGGATGGCTCTTACCCGAACAATGATGCGCTCTGAGATCTGGGCTGCCAGTGTGTAGTTCTGGTTCTGTGCATGTGCCTGGAGAGCCACCACCAGCATGAAATACCTGGGATACACCGGGGACTCAGTAACACTCAGGGGTGCCCCTAGCCATCCTCCCTGGCCCAGATGTTGGGGTACATAGCCCCACTCTGTCACGGCACAGAGGTGCGAGTTATCACAGTATCCCAGAGGAGAAACACGAGCCTCCACTAGGGGGCAGAATTCCTCCAAGTCCACTAGGAGCCCCAGAACTGTTTCTGATCTTAAAAGCCATTCTTCTGTGCCTGAGTCTCTAAATCTGCCAAATATTTTGAACCTCAGGTTCCTCCTCTGGGAAACAGGCCATCTGTGGACCTTGGGACTGGCACGCTCTGTGGAGGCCCCTTTTTGACCCTGCTCCTCAGAAGGGAGGGCTGCTGTGGCCAGGTTGACCTTCTCACCTCTGGTCAGGGTTGGGCTTGCCCTTCTTCCGCATGTTGTTGGCAGTGGTCTCACTGAAATGGAGTCGCCCCACGGTCACCTTTGTGACCTGCTCAGGGGGAAGATTGACCCTACAGAGAATGGGCAGAGTGCTCAGGAGCAGGAAAGGAAGCTGCCAGGAGCCGTGCTGCAGAGCGACTGCACGCGGAGGGCAGCGGGGGTGCCTGCCTGTCTCCCTAGCTCCCACGCCAGTGCTAAGATGGGCCCTTCCAAGCACCACCCCACAGGGCTGGATACTCACGTGACGGGGTTGAAGGGCCTCTTGCTCCTGTCTGACTGTGACTGCTCGATGTTGATAGACTGGTTCAAGGCCTCTAGCTGGAGAGGAATGGGGCCGAGGGCAACTCAGGACAAGGTTCCCCACCTGGTCTTCCTCCTTTGCCCCTTCACCCTGGTCCACAGCATAATTCTACCTCTACCTCACTTCCTCACAAGCTCAGGGGCCCCCACATCCACACCCCATACTCCCAAGCCATTTCAAGGGCACACACATAGCCTTTGGTCAGCTCACATTCACTGCCTCCCTTACTTCTGTATGGTGACTGTGGTCACCTCTGTGATGGCCTCACATCAGTATCATCTGACTCCATAACTTCTCCATGCACGCCCATGTTTTCCAGTTAGCCTGACCATATCCATACCTGCACGTTTTCTCACTTGCAGACAGCCTACACACCACACACACACACACACACACACACACACACACACTGCACCCCAGACACTCTCACATACCCACAGCCTCTCATCTCTTCAGAAACACTGGCTGAGTCATGCCAACATGCCAGGCCCAGCCTGTGAAGAAATCAGACAGACCAGGTCTTGTCCCCTGGGAGCTCATGAGCTCCAGTGTCTGTGCTATGGAATCCCTCAGTCACAAAGGGCCTCAGGGAAGGCTTCCCAGAGGGGCATCAGAATGGAGCTGGACAAAGTAAAGGGAACAGGATGCTGGGAAGGGACCCTAGGAGGGCATCTCAAGGATTGCAAATGTGGGACACAGCACACACAGAATCGGAGTGAATGGCTGGATTTCTAAGGGCCCTGTAGGTGCCACTTAGAGGACCATGGTGGCTTTGCTGGGAAGGCAATGGAGTCTTGGGAGGAAGGAGTGTACTAGAAAAAACGTGTGTTACAGAGATTGGGAGCAGAATAGAAGGTGATTGAACATTCAGACATGGGATGGGGGTGACTCTGGCCAAGGAAAGGGAGCCAAGTGTATGACAAGCTGAGGGTAGGAGGGCCTTTAGATATGTAGTTTGAGTGGGACAGGGGAGAGGAACGAGTGGTAGGGAGTTTGGTTTGTGTCTGAGAGCTGAGGCATCAGTAAGAGGTCCAGGAGATGGCTCCTGGATTGGAGAGGAAGACTTGAGCATGGGTTGGAGAGGGAAGCAGTGCATAAGGGTGAAGCTGAGGTCTGAGCAACCCTACATCTATGGGGCAGGCACTAGAAGAGGAAGAGGGGCGGGGCAGCCGTGGAATACAGCTTTGGGGTGGGTATTCCCTCATCACTCGAATCTTGGAGAGTCCTGGCCCTCCTGCTCTCCCTTTCAAGCCAACCCCCAAACTTGCCTTCACTCCATGCAGCTTCAGATAGAAGCAGTCCAGGGGCTTGAGGCCTTCCGGCGTCTTGACATACTTGGGCTCGCCCAGCATGCCAATGTACACGGTCACCTGGAAGTGGTTCTTCTTTTGGCACACAAAAGCATCGTCACCCACGGAAAAGTTGAAGCCCTTGTCTGCATCCACACGATAGGTGAGCATAGGCCTGAAGGTGGGGAGGGAGGGAGACTCACCAGTAGTCCCCAGGCTGAAGATGGAGTATTGCTTCCTTCTACAGATCCATACTCTAGTCCCATTACTTATGCTGTATCCCCCAAGACCCCCAGACCCCCAGGGGTCAATCTCTATTCCAGGTACGGACACTTAAACCTCGAAGAGGAACTGCACAGGTTTTCCATTATGTGCCTGAGGCCTCGCATTGTTCTGTGCTGGGATGAAGCAAGACAAGGCTCTGAAGGCCTGGGATGAAGTGAGGGGACTCAGAGGAGGGCCTTCACCATTCTTTAGTATCCTTAACCACTTCCCACACACTCCTTGAAGCCCCCTCCCTTGTGGGAAATGGGATGAGAGGACCTGCATCTGTGGAGACTCACTGTGCCTGACAGCTGGTTGCCATGGAAACGGTGAAACCAGGAGCCAGCTCTGCCTTGGGCCCACCCTGACCCACCCTGGCCCACCTCCTTGCTCAAGGCCCCCCCAGTGCCCTCATTCTGACTCCCCCAACTGCCCTAGAGACAGGGGAGTACTCCGAGTTTGTGACCTCCCCATCAGGAACAGCTGAAGCTTGCCAACTGTCACTGAGACAGTGTCTGGAGCCTTTAGGGCACCTCCAGGGGCAGTAAAGAGAGCACTTGTTGACTTATGACTTGTTTCATTCTCCCTTGGGTCACCATGCATTAGAGGTGCCCACCCACAGAAAGCTGGACAGGAAGAATCCTTCCCCATGTAACAGCAAGTACCAAGGGAAGACCTGGTTTCATTTTTCTTCCCTTACAGGGCCCACCCATCTGTCTGACCTAAGAAAAGTACCAGAAAATTCCTGGGTCACACTGCAGACCTCTGCTGCTAGCTCTCTGGCTTTGGGGCCTAAGTGGGGAGAGAGCAAAGTGCCCAAGGGTCAGGAGGTGTGAATAGAGGAATCTCTCTCCAGATCATAGGGACTAGATCCTACCACAATTGGGCATCCCACCCCATCCAGCCCTGGGAGCTACTAGATAGCCATTCCATAGCTCAGGAAACCCACTTCAGGTCGCCTGTCTCAGCCACTGTCCTGATGAGAGAGCCCCAGCCCCAGTCACCTAGTTCATTCTTGGCTAAGTCCAAAGTACTCGGACTTACTGGGGGGGGGTCACCCTTGGAGACACCCATTGGCCTTCTAGGGGAGGAAGAGGAGTGGTCCCCACTGGGCTTTTGGGACCTGGGAAGCTAGATCCATGTGGTGTTGAGGAAGAACCAGGGACAGCCTGGGCAGTCACAGCCCCCCCACCCCTCCTCCCTCCACAGGGAGGGGGCTGCTGTAAGGGTCCAGCTTATGCTAAACTTCAGACTATCTTCCTGGAATGTAGGAGAACATGAAGGAGGGGCCAGAACACATGTATCCGCCCACTTCTCCCTGACTTGGCTCCAACACCCCTCCCTGGAAGATACCACTACTTAGAGAGACTTAGGCTGACCAGAGGCCCTGGAGCCTGAGCCCTGGGCCAGATTCTTCCCTGAGCTTATTGGCTCTCCTGTCAAACATGATTCTCTTATAAGCAGGCTCCTTCTAGGCCCTGACCGAGGAGTTCAATGGGGTCCTAAGCTGTCCCAAGATGAGGTGGTTAAGTGGCACAGGTCACTCACAGCTCCTTGTAGTTGGCATCATATAGGGTCGCCCACTTGTTCTGCTGATGTGGCTGCCATTTGATAGATTGGTAGTTGGGGTCCAAATAGGAGCCACTGAGGCTATCACTGTCCTGCAGGAGGCCTGGAGAGAAGGAACACGGGTGAGATCTGGGCCCAGGACTTCCAGTTCCCAGCATCAATGGTCAGTCAGTCAGTCACCTACCTGGGGAGGGAGCACCCGGTGGGTGCCAGGGTGGAGTCTGGGCTCGGGCAATGCTGAGGGGCAAGGAGCCAGTGCCAGGTGAGAGTGGGCCCTGAGGCCACGGAGGGGACGGGGCTCTGGCAGGGTGTGGAGGCAAGGCTGTGACAGTCCCAGGTTCCTGCTTGATCATTCCATTCAGTATTTGGGCATTGAGGGTGTTGGGGGGTGATTCGGAGTGCTTCCTCTTCTTAGAGGGGTGTGGAGGGAGCCTGGGGGCACAGAGTTGAGTGCCATGGAGGCTGAGCCCTCTTCTTCTATGCAGTACCCACCCCTCTCCCTCAGGGAGCCCTTAGGTACCTCCCTGTCCTCTACCCTGTCACTCAGTGTTCCCATTCTCTGTCTTTGCCACAGCCTTACCCCTGTGGAGGCAGGCGGGGTCACACTTGATTAGTATGTGCTCCACAGAGCACCTGTGTCACACAGAGCATCCCGCAATTGTCATTCTTAGAAACCTAAGGATCTCATGGGGCGGGAGAGATGGCTCAGCGGTTAGGAGCACTGACTGCTCTTCCAGAGGTCCTGAGTTCAATTCCCAGCAGCCACATGGTGGCTCACAACCATCTGTAATGGGATCTGATGCCCTCTTCTGGTGTGTCTGAAGACAGTGACAGTGTACCCACATACAATAAATAAAATCTTAAAACAAGCAAACAAAACAACCCAAAAACACCCCTAAGGATTTCAGTAAATGGACAGAAAAGCATTGCAGTCTGTGTTAATTCAGTTCCAGGTTTAAGTCTTGGCTCTGCCTTTTCCTAATCCATTACTTGGGAAAAGTATTTTCCTTTCATAGAACTTCAGTTTACCCACCTGTGAATGAGGTAGCTGTCACCAATCAGCTATGGCTATAGGCCTCAAAGCATCATTCCAGTAAGGCCTCTGTTTTCTCTAGGGTCACTCCGTTCCCCCTACTCTCGATGCTCTGACTTCCACCCCACCTTCCCACCAAGGAAGTTCTACCCAAGTCTTACTCAGCTCCGTGCTGTTGCAGCAGCTGCTGTAGCACCTGGGTCTGCTGGGTGTGGTGGAGCTCAGGGGGCACCAAACCCGGCCCCATGGCAGCATAAGGGGGTACAGGGGGCTCAGCCTTCATGTAGATGTCCCGTTGCAGGACAGGGTAGTGAGGTGGGGGAGGCGGGGGTGGCGGGGGGCCTGGCAAGTGAGCTGGAGGTGGGGGCGGGTGTTCCAGGCGGGAAGGAACTCCCACGTGGCAGAGCGTCTCCGGGGTTATGGTGCGCAGAAGATGGGGGTCTGAGGAAGAGATGGAGGACAGGAGTCAGAGACCCGTCTCACCCAATCTCCCCAGGCACAGTATCCTGCTTCTGTGCCTCCTGAGTTGTGCCAGAGGCTGGGTGGAGAGACGGCTGGGTGCTGCCACTGAGCAGGGAAGCAGACTCTGCGACAGAGGCTCCCATGCTAGCCAGTTCTCTCCCCTAGGCTGTTTGGATGAAGCCCCTCAGAAGATCCCCAGTCTTAACTCCTCTGAAGCCTGAGGAGTCTCCTGGAGACCCTAGCCCAGTCCCCCCACCCAGCCTCCTCCATCCAGCAGCTCCACTCCCAGTTCCAGGGGCCAGTCCCCCAGCCTGAGGGGGCTGCAGCTCTCTCTTTGTTCCTCAGGAAGCATTCCAGGGATGTTTCGGTAGGATAAACAGAACTCTTGACCCCTCTTCAGTGTGCCCACGATCATTCTACTCTTGGCCACGTGGGGGCCACTGGGCCCCTCAGCCCCCTGTAAAGGTGAGCCCAGCAGCAGCCTTCCTCAGCTGTCCACTTACCGCCAAAGGGCGCGTCCATGATGGTGCAGGGGGGCCAGACGGTGGCATCACCAGCAGGGACACTTATTCTGAGGCAGGACCGGGCTCCCCACCCGCCCATTGGGGAACAATAGCCAGCGCCGAGGAATATTTGACCAGCGATAATCTGATCCGTTGGGCAGCCGCTGGCCCCCTCCCTCCCTCCTCCCTTTCTCCCTGATAAGGCTGCACCAACCACTTGCCCAAACCCAGAGGGGGAGGGTGGCACTGCCCAATGGACTCACCATTCACCTGCTGAGGGGAGTAGGCCTCAGAGCCTGAGTCTGGGGGCGAGTCTGGCAGTGTGCTGCAGGGGGCCGGAGGAGGGAAAAGGTTGGCCCAGCAGCTGAACCCCCAGACCCAACCTTCAGGCCAGGCAGCTCCTCTGGTGGGCAAGGTTGCCAAGACCCCACCGCCCCCATTCCGTGCCAGAGACTGAGACCATTGAGATCTCTTCGAATCTACCCCATCGCTGCCCACCTGTCCTAGAGCCCTGGCAGGATCCAGGGTTTAATGTGGGTGAAGGACTTCAAGATCCTGCCCTGGCTCTTCAGACCTAATAATGGTTATTTGTGGGCCAGTGGCCAGGTCTCTGGTGGTGGCACTGGGATTGAAAGACCCCACTCCCCTAGACCGAGGAGCTAGGCATCTGCCTCTCTTGAGCACCCACCAAAGCTTCCAGCTTCCTGGAAATCCTAGGACCCGGGGGCTGGGTCCGAGGAGGTTCGGTGGGTCATCAGGAGCTGCCTTGCCAGAGGCAGGTGTGGACTGGGCAGGCAGCCAGTAGTTCTGGGCCTGGGCTCTTTTTTTCTTGCAAGCTTTATTTTATCAGTGGTTCAGGCAAAAGAACAAACTCAAGCCCAGAGGTCAACACGTCCTGTACAAAACATGTACTTGCCGAGAGAGAGAGAGAGAGAGAGAGAGAGAGAGAGAGAGAGAGAGAGAGAGAGAGAGAGAGAGAGAGAGAGAGGAGGAAGAGGAGGGAGGGAGGAAGGAAGAGAGGGAGACACAGAGAGACCCAGAGGCTGCCCAGAGACCCAACTTTTGGTCATCTCCACATCTGGAGAGACTCCCTTCCATTATGCCCAGGGACCACCAGAAAGGCTCCAGGGCCATCATGGACACATTCCTGCTCTGACTGCTGAATTATACTGCATCCCTGGACAGGCAATGGCCACTTCTTCCCACCTCCTTCCCTTACTTGTGGAGGCCTCACTACATCTCTGAAATTGGTTCAAGAATAAGGACCCTGAGGGGTTGGGGATTTAGCTCAGCTGTAGGGCGCTTGCCTAGCAAGCGCAAGGCCCTGGGTTCGGTCCCCAGCTCCGGAAAAAAAAAAAAAGAGAAAAAAAAAGAATAAAGACCCTGAATCTGGTGCAGACATGCACCCCAAGCTACGCAGGAAACTCAAGACTGAGGGTCACAAGTTGAAGGCCTGTCTAGGCTGGTAAAACCGTCTCAAAAAGTTAAAAGATGGGAGGCTAGAGAGATGGCTCAGCAGTCAAGAGCACTAAACATTCTTCCAGAGGACCAGGGTTCAATTCCCAGCACGCACATGGCAGCTCACTGCTGTGTGTAACTCTAAGATCTGACATCCTCACACAAGCATACATGCAGGCAAAACAGCGCGCGCACACACACACACACACACACACACACACACACACACACCACACATGCACACACACACCCACCAGACAGACACACACATGCACACACATGCACACACACTCACATGCACACACACAGACACAAACAGATACACACACCACCCAGACAGACAGACAGACACACACACACACACACACACACACACGTGAGAAAAAAAGACCCGTGGTGTAGCTTGGCAGTTGAGCCCTTGCCTAGCATAGATGCAGTGCTCTTGGGTTCAATCCTTAGAACCACAAGAAAATATAGACCCTAAGCCTAAACCTGTGGTGACACACACCTTAATCCCAGCACTTGGGATGCAGAGGCAGATCTCTAAGTTTGAGGCCAGCCTGGTCTACAGACTGAGTTCCAGGACAGCTGGAGAAACACTGTCTCAAAAAAGAAATGTGACCCCTAAAACTAGGTTTTCTAAGGATATCATGGAAAGGTGACAGGATCAGGCCGCAGATCCATTGCTATGGCCCAGTCCCTGGGCAGACCCAGCTCTGTCCCACTCCAAGCCCATCCCCCACCTGCCCCGGGCACTCCTTTCCTAACAGTGTTCTTGGGCTCCTCCGATAGGTCAAGGTCTCTCACACCTGCCATAGAACATCCAGCCCACGTGACCCTGCATTCTTTCATATTCTCACCTGTTATTTCCTCTTTGGAGTGAATTATTTTACTTTGTATGGTGCTGGAGAGGGAATCTAGACCACTAAGCAGCACTCTCAGCCCTGCGACACCTCTATACCTCTCTCCTCACCCACGATGGGGCGGGCATAGAACAGAGCCTAGACAGGGTACCTAGACTCTGGACAAGCTCTACCAAGGCCACCTGGAGCTGGATCAGGGGAAAGCCAAGGAGCTCTCTTGTGCCTGCTAAACCTAAGCTATTTCCCCTCCACCCTCAGGCAGCCTGACTTTTAGAGACACCCTCAAGCAATCAAAGTTTGTCCCTGGCACTGTGTGCCTGGCCTCCAGTATGATCACCATAAGCCAGGTACTTAGGGGTCCCTGCTCACAGTGTTGAGTATCTACCCAAAACTTCCTCTCTGCTCTCTCCCACTTAATTTCCACCATGAATATGGGGCTCATTCTACAGATGAGGACCCCCAGCCTCTGGCATTGGTCACCAAGCCCAGAGGCTGGCAAATGGCAGAACCAGACTGATGCCCGCCCACTGCATCACC
This sequence comes from Rattus norvegicus, assembly GCF_021556685.1. Classification (NCBI taxonomy): domain Eukaryota; kingdom Metazoa; phylum Chordata; class Mammalia; order Rodentia; family Muridae; genus Rattus; species Rattus norvegicus. The sequence continues at coordinate 219,742,992 of NC_141534.1, forward strand.
TATGAATCCTGTAGCTTTACTGTACCTAATGACAAGACCTGTGCCCTGCTTCACTGAGGTCTGTGGAGGGCCTGGTTAACCCTGGCTCTGGGTACATTCCCTTGAGCACTGCTCTGGAACAGTGGTTCTCAACCTGTGGGTCTTGGCCCCTTTAAGGGTCAAATGACCCTTTCACAGGGGTCACATATCAGACATCTGCATATCATATATTTACATTAAAATTAGTAATGGCGGTGGGATCACAGTTATGAAGTAGCAACAAGAATGATTATAGCTGGGGGGGGGGGGGTCACCATGACATGAAGAACTGTATTAAAGGGTCACAGCATTAGGAGACTGAGAACCACAGAATCTGGAGGCTGGCCGGGCAATGGCTGCAGGTGGTCAAAGCTAGGCACAGGATCAGCCCTGGGCCAGGACATCAGTGTGGTCTCAGAGGGATGAGGGAGCCCGGCAGGAAGAAGCCTCCCCAGGATGTAGCTCCACAAGGCAAGGGCAGAGCTGAGGTACGGGCAACAAAGTGTCGGCGAAATGCTCCATGGGTAGATGGGCAAGGAGTGTGCTTGAACGCCCCGCGACTGTGCATACGTGGGGTAGGGTTCCTGTGAGTGACAGTTGGGTTCCCAAGCCTCTCTTCTTCTGTCCCTACATTGCTTTGAGACTTTTCTGGCACCACCCTACCACAGTTCTCCTCTGAGCCCTGATCCTCACTGCCTCAGAACAAAACATGGAAATCTCTCATCAGCTTGCTGTCACCCCTATCTGAACCTAACCATAAAGGAGTCGTCATTTAAGTGCTTCCTACTGAGTCCACAGGCCAACCTCTGCTGGACAGTGGCCACTGTGCCCCTAAATCCTGTCCCCACCCACTCCCTGCCCCCACTCACCCTGGGGCATAGGGAGCCTTGGGCTCTGCCTTGATGGGAGGCCCAGAGCCCCCCAGGAAGGGCTTAGGGGCGGTGCCCATGCCGTTGTTGTTGTTGCAGTTGAGTGGGGTGCCGTAGGTCGGGGGTGGGAGGGGGCCATGGCGCCCAGGGGATGGTCCGCTCCCAGGGGGGCTCAGATGGTGGAGCCCGCTGGAGCCGGGAATGGCCGGTGGCCCGTGGGGGAAGGAGGCAGTGCTGGCTGGTGCAGAGATCTCAGGGAAGCAGCTGCGGGGAACGGAGGAGCTCAGCCCCCAGGTCCCCAGGCCTGAGGGGAAGTTCCGTCCCCTCCCTCAGGGAACTTCCCAAAGGTCTCAGATGAAGTGACTCACAGGTCAGAGGCGTCCTCTTTGCCAATGTACTCCTCCAGGATACTGGTGTCTATATTGGAGGGCTCCAGGGCACCGCTGATGTCGTGGCCTGAAAAGTAGGGGCAGCTGGTTTTAAAACAGCTCCCTGAAGACCCCAGGCGAAGGCCCACCAGCCTTCCTCAGGCTAGGCTCTCTGAAACCTTTGACCTAGCTCCCCTCTATGTATGGCCCTTCACTGTCCACCCCTTGTGCCCCTCCAAAACTAATGCCTGTCCACAAACCTCAAGGATACCCCCAGTTTCCCAGGCCAGGTGGTCAATAGCCAATGTATGGGTATGGGGTATGGGGACAAGAGAAGCCACTCTTGTCCTTTCTTTAGCCTCTCATCTGGCCTTCTACCTTACAGAGTGCTCCAAGAAGCAAGCAAGGTGATGCCACCCCAGGATGGACCCATTCGGACCTAGAATGACTTTACTGCCCAGGAGACCCAGCCTTGAACACACAGAAGCATGAGGCCTGGCTGTGCAAAACACACATCCTGGGGCCCAGGAATCAAGGAATCACTGATCCCCAGGCTCCAGCTTCAGGAAGAGCCTGAGATCAGGATTAATAGTGTCAGCAAGGCCCATCTCTCGTGGCTAGGCCGGCTGCCTCTGTGATGAGATGTGGTGCTCAGCTCCAACACTCCAGAGGAGAGACAAGGATGAGGGAGGGAGTTTGTCCTGCTTCAAACAGGAAGGAATAGTGGCTGGAACTCTGCTCCTCCACCTCCCCCTGATACCCTATTTACAACCTTCTCCTGGGCCCTTCCCCGGGCCTCGGCCCCCTGAGGGGGAAGGATAGAGAAAAGGCAGTCCAGGGCTCTAGGTTTCCTCGCCCAGGGTCACCTTGAGGGGCAAGGAGGGGGGTAGCCAGAGGGAGAAGTGATAAGGGGGCTGACGTGAGAGATGCGTCAACCCTGATAATGGAGGACACCCCACCCACGCTGCAGATGTGGGCTGGCCAGCTCCACTGAGGCAGGAAGGACCCTCTAGACTCTAAAGCCTTAAATCCTGGGTTGGCACCTGGAGTCCTCCTTTGGGGAGCTTGGCAACAGGGCTCCGACTGGTGAGGGACAAATCCCATCCACCTCCTGTTGTGTGACCTCAAGCAGGCCATCCCCTCCTTGGCCTCAGTGTCCTTAAGAAAGTGGGGTGAGCAGCTGTTTCATGGGGCGACTGTGATAGCTGCAAAGCTATAGATCACACCGCACCCAGCACACAGTGGGAGCCCTGCAAATGGAGGGGCTGGCTTCACCTCCCGAACCCCAGCACCCTGGGGTCTCTGAGCCCCCAGCCCAGGCTTCTTCCTGGCCCCAGTCTGGCATTTGAAGAATGCTGAGCCCCGCTTAGGTGATTAATGAATTAATGAGCATGAGCTGCTAAGCCTTCCTAGGAGTCACACGCTGCCTGTGCCCCTTGCTGACTCCCCCACCCAGGCTCACTCCGGCTGAGAACAGAGGGCACCCACCCACCATGGATGGTCTTGCTGGCCGTGCTCTGTGGGGCTGTACATGGTCAGTCTGTCTGCCCAAGTTCCAACCCCACCTCACTCGTTTCCGGTAGCCACAGATCCCAATAATTGAGGGTCTACTGTGTGCCACACTCATCACCCGGTTTATGATATACGAGGCATTCTGCCAACTTCGCACACACCGTGTCACATAATCCTACCAACCCATCTTACTAGGAAAATGACATTGTTGGTGATGGCAGGTCATAAGGAAGTGTCTAGGGCTGGAGAGATGGCTCAGTGGTTAAGAGCACTAACTGCTCTTCCAGAGGTTCTGAGTTCAATTCCCAGCAACCACATGGTGGCTCCCAACCACCTGTAAAGGGATCCCATGCACTATTCTGGTGTGTCTGAGACAGTGACAGTGTATTCATATAAATAAAAATAAATAAATCTTATAAGGAAGTGTCTAGCAGTCCTGAATTCACGCTGTGCTGGTGAGAGTGATGGAGACTCATGCTCGGGTAAGGCACTGCTTAAGTATTGACACATTGAATTTCACCGCTCAGCCATTCCCATGTGCTGGGTGCTACTATCTCTGTTTCTGTTGTTCAGAAACTTCACTCCTCGCTCTGAACAAAGCCACACAGGAAAAGGAGCCGATGTGATCCCACGGAAGAAGGTGTAGTTGCTGTTTCTGTGTCTTTCCCCAGCCTGGTCCCTGCCCCACAGCATTGCTGAAGATTTCTGAGGAAGGAAGGAGGAGAGCCTAGAGCCCAACCCCCACACTGCCCCAGCTGCTGAAGCTGCAGGTTTTTGAGACTGAACTTGGCACCTTGGGTGAGTGATGAGCTGATGCGGTCATGGGCTGCTGTTTATAACCATCCTCGCCCCTCCTCTTGGAGCTCCTCCTTCCCTGGCCAGGAGCACTCCTAATCACCCCTAATCCTGCTGTCCACCTCCCCCGGGGGATGGGGCCTTCAAGCCCAGGCATCCTGGGAGACCCTAACAAGAACCAGATGTGGCTAGGGGAGGAGGGACCCTCTCGTGCCAGGGTCCAGGAGGACGGAGGGGGGAGGAGGAGGCTGATGGCAGAGTGAGGTGGGTCTAGGGCTCTGGAAGGGGAGAAGCTGAGGCTTCCTAAGGCATGCAGGACCCCCCACCTCCTTCTCCCCACACTGCCCAGACTCCATGCAGGGGTGCTGACGGACAGTAGAGGTCTGTGTAATGGAGGGTTGCAGGGGCCTGGGGATCTTGAGGCTGAAACAGGGACCCAGGAGAGGGCACAATCCTCAAGGTACACTACAGAAGTGCTGCCCATTGCCCAAAGAACAGAGAAACACTGGGTCCCAATGAGGAGTTGCCTCAAGGCTGGTAGACTCAAGACCAGATCTCTCTAATCCTCAAGACCACCTGGACGGTGAACTTTGGACTGCCACCGGTCAGAGAGTGGTACCCCAGTGTCACCGAGCAGTATCTGTCCTCCTCCTCCTCCCCAAATCCTCCAGCAAATTTGCCCAGCAAATGATAAACCCAGAGCTCCTTTGAAAAGCCTGACAGTGTCCGTGTTCTGCTTTCCCTTAGCCTCCTCCCCTGTGGGCTCTCAGGAGCCAGGCTTCTACTTCCTTCCGGTAAGAGACAAACATACCACCCACAGGGACTTTGCATATGCTGTTTCCTTTACCAGAGAAAGCTAATTCCCATTCTTTTGCAAGTTTCTATTATCCAACCCAACCCCCAAGACCTTCAGGACTTCCTTTGTCCTCTTGTACTTTGCCATCAGGCTGTCTACCGCTCAGACTGGCTCATACCTCCCTGGGGAAGGTGGGTGCCCACAATCTGACGGCCACGTTCTAAAGAGCATCTCTCCAATAAAGCAGATGGTGCAGATGAGACGGCGGCCGAGAGTGGGTATCTTGCCTATAGTTCCAGGGCGGGGACTGGGCTACGGCTCCATGCTTTGTTTTGGATCCAGTATACCATAGTCATGGACAAAAACCACAGTACATGAACATGACGATGAGCCGGGGACTAGAGGTGACTTTGCCAGGCCTGGAGACTGTGGGCAGACCATGAAGGACCTACAGACCAGGGTTAGACAGGGCCTCTCCAGGTCCCACACTGTCCTGCAGAGGTGGCCCCCCCAGGAGCACCACACTAATTAGGGCCTTTATTACCTGCTAGAAACAAGCACCAGACTCAGAAGAGGCTGTTGCTTCCCAGGCAGGCTAGGGTCCAAGCTGTGGGAAAAAACGGTTTCCTCTTTTCTCCTCCTTCTTTTAAGACCACTCATCAAGGAGGACCAAAACACCCAAGCCAGGTGCAGCAGGCAGTGACCCAGGTGGTCCCTCCACCCTGAACCCCTCCCTGTCCCTGTCCCCCTTCTCATCCCCCCCACCCCCCACAGCTGTGGCTGCTGGCTGAGTCTAGGCCATTGTCCTGGCGGGTGGGGAGGGTGGAGACACAACACAGTGGGAGTCTTGTACCCTGCCTACCCCCTCCCCTGCCCGTCAATGGAGTACTTGTCAATTCATACCCCAAACATGGCGGAAATCCCGTCAGCCACGTGGCCATGGACAGGGTGGGCTGATCTGAACTCAGGGTGGCCAGGGCATCAGGGCTCAAGGCCCTGAGTATCAACCTCAGGTGTCTGAACCTGAGGATACCTTGGCTCCATCAGTGACTTGATGTCTGTCGGATGCTTGTCACCTGGGCATCCTTGTCATCCTGAGAGGCCTGGCTGCTAACATGGGCCTCAGCTTAATTGTAGAGTGACTCCTTGACCTTGCTGACCCTCAGCAGCCTTCTCCACTGAGTGTACATGGTAGCACCCCAGAAAGCTATCCCTTGGTCAACATAGCATCCTGTTTCTCCATTTCCAGTGTCCCCACTCCATTCCTGCCCTCCTGCCTCTGCTCAAGTTTTCTTGGTGCCTTTGAGCTCTTCTGTACCTTTGAGTTTCTGAAGGCCCCTGCCTGCCCCTCAGTCCCTGCAGGTGTGTGACCAGTACTAGTCTGCTTCTCCAACATACCCCAGTCGGGATGCCTTCTCTGCCTCCCTCCCAGCCTGCAGACAGTCTTTCCCGGTCATCCAGCCACAGAGGACTTCCAACGCTATGGTCTGTCTCCCAGGGTGAACTAAGGTACAAGCTCCCTCCAATCAGCCCACAAGGCGGTGAGACACAGTGGGTTGTCACAATTCTCTGACCTAGACGTTCTCTTTTCATTGATACTCAAAGCCGCTGGTTGACCCTGTTCAACCTTCCAGTTGCGACTAGGGCTTTCTCAATTGAATGCCTGCAGTTTGGCTGGGCAAGCAGCTCTGCACTGATACATCAGGTTCTCAGTCAGTTTGGGTCCCGCAGCCACACCTGAGAGCAGTGCAGCTCTAGTCCTAGCGAATCCTCAACCCCAAGTCACGGCCATCCGTGTCCCTCCCAGTTGCTCACCAGACTCAGAAGAGGCACCGTGGCCTGATCCGCAGCACCAAAGAAGTGGGTGTGGTGGAGCAGGCCTGTGAGTCTAGCACTCCAAAGGAGAGGCAGGAGAAGCACAAGTTCAAGGTCATCCCCAGAAACATATGAAGTTCAAGACCAGTCTGAGCTACAGGAGACCCTGTAGCTTGTCAGTTGACTTCGTCCCTTAGAATGTCAAATGCACGTGGCAGGAGGTGTATGTCTCTTGTCTCTGAACACTAGTACTGTGCTTGACGCACAATGGGGGCTTGAGGAGACCTTCCTGAGTAAAGGAAGGAGCTCCAGTAGAACATGCAGTGTATGCTGCCTGTCTGTTGGACTGTATTCCTAAGGGTCATGCTGGCATGTTAACACAAAGCAGCAGGAGTACTTGATAGAGACCCAAGCTTTCCATGCTGCGGGAGCCTCCCACAGTATTCGTGGTGGGTCCGCCCTGGTTCCTGTGAGAAAGGGTTAAAGACACCAGGCTGGGTTCCTCTTTGCCCTTGGAGTTAGAGCCTTGTGACCCCAAAGTGAAGAGCAAGCCTCTTAGAACAGTGTGGGTTTCCTAGGAATCGGCTGTAGATGGGTTGGCTTCAGGAACCTCTTGGTGCTGAGCTCAGATTAGGTTATCCTGAGTACAAGGGTTTGGCTGTGTGGGGATCAGGGGAGGATGCAGTTATAGCCCAAAGGTAGCTGAGAGTCTGGATCCCCTGGAAGAGCAGAGTTTCTGAAGGCAGGCTAGGGGTGGTGCAGAGGACTCTTCTGTTTCTGGTGTGGAGTTGGGGGGAACCCAGGCAACTGTGACTTGGACTTAGGGATTTGGTGGGGCAGCATGTGTATGCCAGCAAGGCAAACACTACCAACTATGCTACATCCCTAACCTTTCTGCTGCAGTTTTAAGGGCGCAAGGCAAAGCCTTTGGCACACGTCTATGGGTCCGAGTTTACATCTCAGCATACTTACCAAGCATGTCTTCAAGAGCTCACGCACACAAGTAAGACTGGCCCAAAGCAGGCTCCACCACCACCCCTCCCAGACACAGGTTCATATTTGAGTCAGGGTCCCCACAGTACAAGCTTCTGTCGTTTTCTTTCCTCTGGTCCCCCACGGTCCAAAGTCAGACCTTTCCATCGGCTGCAGCTGGACTGAGATAGGACTAAACACGTTCATGTCACTGGCCCAAGTCCCCCAGAAAGGCAGCTCCTTGCCTCACTTGGTGAGCAGTTTAGAGGCCACAAACCCTGCTGCTACAAGTAAAGGAAAGGCAAGGCACCAGGCACAAGGACAAGCTGAACATCATACAAGCCAGTGGGGGCTCTGGAGCCAACTGTCCCACCCGTGAGCTTTACTCGTCTGCCTCTCCCCACTCCTCCCTTCCACTTGGTACTCTTTGGGTCTCCCTGTTGGCACCTTGTAGCCTGGATCATTCAACTGAGGGCTGTGTGCTCCAGAAAGACCAAGGTCTGGGTAGACATCTTTCATGGCTATCATCAGGTCAGGCCCTGAAGTACAATGAAAACCCCTTCCCTACCTACCCCAGAAGAGCTCCGACTGTGGCCAGAATCCCATTCCTGCTTCTACTGCTACCTGCATAGTATGGTCCATCACCTTCAGCCCCTTCCTCTTGGAAAGAGGCTGTACGAACTGTCTTGGTACTGTGGTAAGGACTGCACATCTGTAGAATATTCTAGCCAGGATGCTGTACACAAAGACCAAGGGTGGTTTCTTTCTGTTTCAGGGAACAAGCTCCACATCTCTGGGATGGAGGAGGAGGCGGGTATGGCTGGTAGGACCGGACCAAGACCTGACACCAGAGGAAGCAAAGCTAGGTCTATCACAGTACGTTTGCCCTAGCATAGAACACACTCATCAGGTTATGACTGCCATTATCCCAGAGTAAGGATCCCAAAGAGGGTGAGGGTCTTTCTCAAAGCATACAGTGCTGTCAAATATGAGCCCAGGTCTAAGGCATCAACCTACAGGGTGAGTAGATTGACAGTCCTGAAGATGGGCACAGCCACCTGTCCTAGGCCATACAAAGGGTCTGTGCAAGCCCATGGGAGGTAGATTAAATAAGGCTAACATTCATGGAGCCATATACAGATCCTACCCAGCGCCACAGAAGCTCTGAGAGGTGACCATTAACTAGTTCAGTTGTGTGCCCTTTTGACAGCCGAGACAATAGAGCCCAGCCAACTGTACTGACAAACGCAAGAGAAGGGCCATGTGGATAACAGGGGCTAGCTGCAGACCTCTCTACCTACTAGTGTGCACACAAAATCCTCCAATCAACCATCACAGCTCCTGCTCAGTGGGCCACTGACACCCCATGATAATGGCCAGAGGCTTTGAAATGGGAGACTAGCCACCCCAACCGAGGGAAACTGAGGTACAGTGGAATGCCTGAAGCCTAGCTCGTGAGTAGGAGGAAGGGAAGGCAGGCTGCCTACTCAGGGCGGGGCCACCCCAGTTAATAATCCAGTTAATGATTTCTGCTTTGTTCTTATCAGGGAGGGCAAAGTCCGAGGGCAACAGCCAATCAGCAGCCTAGCTTGGTGGTTACCCAGTAGCTTCCGCTGCCAGCCCCCAACACCCCAGAGCTGTAACCCTTTGAGAGTTGTCTGAGCAGGTCTCCCAGGGAGATGCCCTTCTACCCAGAGTGGTCTGGCCCCAAATAGCCTTCTTGGCCTACCGAAGGCCTCCAGGGGTACACTATTCAGAATCCCCAGACTGAGGAAAGGTCTAAGGCCATATACATGGATAGATCAATCATGGTCATCATTGGCAGGGAACATTTCCTGCCTGCCCTGTGCTATGTGGCTCTGTGATAGGTGTGGAGAAATAGGGATGAGTCAGACCCCTGGACTATCTCTCCCCGCCTACCTGGCTCAGGGTCTGAAAGGGTGGGCCTAGCCATCAGCTTACTACAGCTACTGGGGCTGGACCGAAGACTGGTGGGACTGGGGGTAGGTAACCACATCCTCAGGGGGATTAAGAAAAGCTTACATAGGGTGGCTCCCCACCAACCTGCTCCTGGGTACATCACCAGTGACAGGTAAGTGACAGAGGCCATAGAGCCACCCCCATCTCACAACCCAGCTATGCAGATGGTGGGTGGCTTCCTCCCTTCTGAGTTACCAGGTAACCTCCACATGAGACTCCTGCCCTCTGGAAAGGATGAAGGATGCCATCCCCAAGTGGCTGTTCCTCCTTGATGGCAGAGGAGGAAGCTGGAGCCTGAAGTCAGTCTAGACTACCACCCAGCTAACCTTGTCTCTCAGAACCTCAGTTTTGGCCCCTGGGAAATGGATCCATTCCCATCCTCCCTCCCTCTTCCTCCCACCCAAAACTCTGTCTACCTTGTGCATCCCATCATAAACCATGAATTAATGTTAGTTGCCTAAGAATGGTCCAATTAGACCCCTACTCTAAACTGGGTGGTGGTGGTGGATGCCTTTAATTCCAGCTCTTGGGATACAGAGGCAGGTGGATCTCTGTGAGTTTGAGGACAGCCTGGTCTACAGAGTGAGTTCCAGGACATCCAGGGCTAAACAGAGAAACCCAGTCTAAAAGGAGAGGAGGAGGGGGAGGAGGAGGGGGAGGAGGGGGAGGAGAAGCGCAGCAGCTCCTACTGACTTACCCTACTAGGAAAATAGGAGAGTATCATTCCAGGCTCACCCTTGGGTTCAAAAAGAGTGAAACTCAGGCCTCCTCCTCCAGCCCTGAAGGCTTCCAAGGCTCGCATCAGTCCCTGACCCCTCAGTGGGCTATTCACACCTGATCAATCCCTTCAGTATCCAAACTACTCCCTACATAAAATTGCTCTGGGGAACAGTAGCTAGGCAACACGAACTGCTAGCATCACCACGAGCAAGCCTCCACCCAGAGTCCTCTGTTCATACTCTAAAATGCCTCCTTCCCAGGATTGGGACAGAACGCTATAAGATCTGGGGGCACCAATGGAGACCTCTGCCACTGACTTCTATGTGCCAGGTGAGAGAAAAAAAATCACAGAGAGGCTCTGCTTAGGATCACACAGCTCTCAGTGTCCCAGCGTGAATCCGTCTTTCGAGGTCTTGGTCAAGTCCTGACATGGTCCTGCTCCATCCCTGACTTAGTTCTAAGAGGTCAGGACCCCACTGATCAGTGGTGGAGAAATATACCATCCCCCATACCCAGTTACCTGCTGGGAGCCAATGCATCCTGCCTGGAGGGTCCACTCTACGGGGCTTGTGCCTCCCACTCTGGACTGCTGGTGCCTATCTCCAGGGGATTAACTGGGCAGTCACGGGGACCCAGCTGTACCAGCCTCCAGGGGGGACGCTCTGTCCCAGCCTCCCACCGAAGGCCCAAAGCGCCTTAGCCCCCAGTCTCACTATCCACCCAGAGCAGGGCAGGACCTGCCCCTGTGTGCTGAGCTAGAAGGAGCCATGACAGAACAGACTCTTTCAATTGCTCCTTCAGCAAGGGTCAGTCTGTCTCCCAGGCCAGAACCCAGACCAGGGAGATTTCTACCCACTGCCCTGAGAGACTGGCTGAGGCCATGTGGGAATCTGGATGAGGACTCAAGAGTCGCCATTTGAGTGTGAGAGCACACACTGTCACTGGGGGCTGAGAAATGACTCATCGACTCATCGCATCCATAAACCAAGGTTTCACACTTTCTCCAGGGGCAGGGTGCACTCGTACGCTTGCTCCCTCAGGCCTTTCACCTCACAGTGAGAACCTCCATCGTACCACCCAGTGGATTCCCTGCCAAGGCCTTCCCTTCTCAGACAGCCAACCTTACAGTTCTTGACCCAGGTGTCCGCCCACCCTGCCCCTATTCCCAGGCTCTGGAAGACTGGCCCTCCTGAGCAGGCCCCACACCCCGCCTGTTCCCCACAGACATTCTTGAGTCTCCTCTTATCTCTCTGGAGGGAGCAGCACAGCCTCCCTGCCAGGCAGCCGCATGGCTAAGCTGTGGCGTCAGCCTTCCATCCACCCCCCCCCCTCAGGCCAGGAGGGAAAGTTTGGCTCAGAAATGAGGAGCCCAGGCCAATTAGGCCCACCTCTGTGCCCAGAGCCCAGGTGGGGGGGGGTGAGGGGAGGGAATTTAGGGATACTTTCAGAAACCAAGGAGTCCTGCTTCACCGGTCACTAAGGGCACCAAGCAGGCACAAGGCACCCCAATCAGTACTTGTACCCAACAAGGACTACTAACTTCTCTCCTCTCCTAGGGTCTTTACTCACAAAGTCCCTGAGCATTCTTAACCTTATTGCACAATGTTGGGAAGCTCCCAGAGAGCTCCTAGGATAGAGGGGTGCTGTCTAGCACCCTCAAATGGCATAGCTGCCTCTGACTTGATCATTGAATCTAAAAGCATAGCATTTTGGGGCCTCAAGACCTGTTCTGCCTGGGTTCCGCATCCTAGAGTGAAGTTAGCTGAGACTTGGGGCTGTCCCCTCCTGGGCTGCTCAGCAAATAGGAGTGGACAAAAGTCCACTCTGTGGTTCCCCAAGTCACGGAAAGAGAAACAAACAAATCCTCCTCTTGTTCAGGAACTGGGAACTGGGCTTTAAACTTGGGTCTTGATTTCCATCCTGTAACTCACAGGCCCAGCCTGCTACGTCTAGGGCAACAGGTTCTGCTCATGGAAGCCTCTTCCAGTACTTTAGGAGCAAGATGTCAGCTTAGAGACTAGGATGAAGGTAAGGCTCCCAATGTAGTGGGGGCAGATACAAAAGCGGCTCCAGTGTCTGGCCTCATGCTCCAGTAAGGGTCTGAGAAACCCAGCAGGCTGGGAGATGTCAGCCTGCACTTCCCCTCCCCCTCCCACACCAGTCCCTTCCCTCCTGAACCCAGCTTTCAGGGGGGAGGGGCGGGGGCCGTTCAGGAAAAGCTGAGGCGGTATTTAGACTAGGAACAGACTCTAAAATCAATGCGGGGGTGAGGAAAATATATATAATGGAGCGTACTGGAGAAGTTCAAGTCAAAGTAAGGGGAGCCAGGTCAGCTCCTGGGTCAGGTGTGAGGGACCCAACCTTAAGGCACCTCATAGGGCTGATGGGGTGCAATTTACAGCACTGGAGGTCTCCTAGGGCAGAGGTAGCTGGTGGCAGAGACGGAAGTCAGCTTCAAGGGGGTTCCATCTCTAGGAAAGCATACTAGAGAGAGTCCTGCCCACGTAAGGAAGCAGTTAGCTGCTTAAAGGAGAATTTCAGCCTTACTGGATGGAGGAAGCAGCATTGCCCAAGACAGGTGACAGTCTGCAAGGATGTCTCAGGAAGCAGTCAGGAGGTCCCTGCTCCTAGGAGGTAGGCTAGGCTCAGGGGTCCCAGCCTTAAGGGACAAGGGAAGTCCCAGGATAGGTGGAGTAGCAGGCTGGCATGGATGGAGTATAGCGTCCTTAGACTACAGAAGTGTGCTGAAGATTGGAGTTATCATCACTCAGAGAGACTACAGGACCCGAAAGGCTTCAAGGAGCCGAGCACGGAAGGGAACCCATCCCCAAGGAAGTTGAGTGTTGGAGGCCAATTCGGGAAACTCAAGTCCAACCGGAGTGGGCAGACACTTCCTAAAGACTCCCAATCTCGAAGCCATTCATCTCGCTCGAGGTTGCCAGTCTGGGGTAGAGTCCCAGCCCAAAAGGAGGCTTTCTGTGGGGTCCTTGAACGGAGGAAACCCCATGGGAGTCCTGTTCTCAGGGAGATCTGCTGGCTTATCTCAGAGCAGAAGGTTGATCGCCTAGTCAGCCCCGCGGTCTCTTACCTTCGAAGAAGCGCTGCAGCGCTTCGGTCTCGTCCACCACCTCCATGGCCCGCCTGCCCGGCGCGTGCGCTCCGGCCGCAGCCCCGCTACAGCCTGGCCCGGGGGCGCGGCATCGCCGGCGCGGCCCGCGCGACAGTCCCGGCTGGGCTCCCTGTACAGTCCGGCCAGGCTCGCCTCACGCTCGCTACCCGCAGCCCTAGCCCGGCCTCCGCCTGCCCCGCGCCCCGCCCGCCGCCCGCCGCCCTCAGCGCCCTCTAGCGGTACGCCCGGAGTCGCAACCTCGGGCAGCAGGGAGCTGCGTCGCCTGCAGGGGGCGCTCGACGCGGCGGCGGTGTCTGGGTACTGCGTTGCTTTAAAGTCGTTGGGAAGCAACGCGAGGATCAGTCGCTTTTCATTCTTTGCTGGGATAGGTAAGGTTCCAGATTATGAATCTGAGGGTTTCCAGAACCAGATCTCAGAGATGGCTCCTATTCCTTTCGGGACTCACCCTATCCCAGAGAGAGCAACGTGCGGGCACCAAAAAAATGTATTGTGCTAGGCCTGCACGGAGTACCCTGTAGATGTTATTTCTGTTAATCCTGGCAGGTCTTTATTAAGGAGGAACATAGCCCCCGCCAAACGCACCAAATCGCTGTAGGTCTTGCTGTTCTGAAACTCACTGGTTTGGCCTTAAACTCAGAGAGAACTGCCTTCTTCTGCCTCCCCAGTGTTGAGATTAAAGGCATTCGCCACCTCGCCCATCTGGAAGGAACCATTACAATTTGCATTTACAGATGAGGAAACTGAGGCTTAACGAGTGCCCGGCTAGGGAAGTGCTTGTTTACAGAACTTTCTGGATTGATGGAAATACTCTAGGTGTTGTCATCAGTGGCAGTGAGCATCTGAAATGTGGCTCTGGCGACTGAGCACCTGACTTCCCAGCTTCGTTTTATTTTAATTATTCTGAGCTTAGTCACATGTGGCCATGGTGATATTGGGCAGTACAGGTGGAAAAGTTCAAGGTCAATAGGGTTCAGAGTTTAATGAGAGTCACTCTTTATTCCTCGAGTCACTTTTCCCCTCAAGACAGGGTTTCTCTGGATAGCCATGGCTGTCCCGGAACTCACTCGGTAGATCAGGCTAGCCTTAAACTCAGAGGTCTGCCTGCCTCTGCCTCCCATGTGCTGGCATTAAAGGTCTGTGCTACCACCACTCAGAAAGAGTCACACTTACTCTCTGCTGCCCTACCTGATGTTTAATCTGAAATCGTGTGAGGATGAAGCCATTCCCTCTTTTGTTTTGACTCTCACTTCCCCATTACCCAGCATCTCTCTTAACGATTCCTCTGCAGTTCTCCCAAATCTTCATAAAGCAGAAATCAGATCATACCATGCCTTCGATAAAACCAGTGGTTTCCCCTTGCACTCCAACATCTAAACCTCTTGCCCTGGTTTCTCAGACCTTCTCTACTTGAAACAATGACCTCAGCTTCAACTGCTTTCTCCGGGGCTCACTAAACCTTTGCTACCAAGACCTTCTGCCATCACCCAAACAGGCCAGGCACACATCTGCCACAGGGTCACGGCAAGTGTTAGCTCAATCTGTGATGGTCGTTCCCAAAAGGCTAGTTCTTCTCAGCCACCAGGCCTCAGTGCACACATCAGTATTCTATCCAAAGCAGTTTACTGCACCTCAGCCTGCCTCGCCTTCACTGGGACGGAGCTTTCCACATAGTTCCCACTATTCTCCTTGAGGAGGGCCTATGAGGGCACTGCTAACTTCAACACCAAAATAATAATAATAATAATAATAATAATAATAATAATAATAATAATAATAATAATATCACGCAGCACAGAGAAGGTGCTCAAAAAGTCCAAGTATGAAGAATGGCATCTGCAAACGTCAGAACCCTAGATCTAGGATTCCAGAATCCCAGACCCAGTAAATCATCTCACTACAGAGTGGTTTGGTGCATATCCTCAGAGAACCCTTAGGCATAGGCAGTCAGAACCAGAAAGATTTACCCTGCTGTAGCACTGTCTGGGAAAGATGAAACCGAGCGGCCTTCCACAGCATGGGGGACACCCCTGTAATCAAGGTACTGGAAAGGCTGGGTCAGGAGGGTTGCAAGTGCAATGCCAGTGGGGGTTACAAAGTAAGGTCCTGTCTCAAAACAACACACACACACACACACCAACAATTACAGCCCAGACTGCTGGGAAAAACTTACTATAAAATCAAGATACTAATCTAGCTAGCCTAAAACTTTTGACTCTTCCTGGCAGTGGCTGCCAAACTAAGGTGAGGTACAAGCCCAGCTTTGCAGGTAGTTGAAACCCCATGAGCTCTCCTATCGCCCCATCTTCCTCCCTCCTTCTCAGTGGCCAGCATGGGGGGAAGGGCAGCCAGAGCCTGAGCTCCAGATGTGGCCCAGTCAGCAGGCTTGTGGTAGCCCTCCGAGGAGGGATTGGGGGAGGGGATGCCTAGGCTGGCGGGTGCCTCACAATGAGGTTTTGTCCCTCTGGGGGCGGTTCTCAGAGCTGCCTCTCTTAGGTATATAGAGTGGGATTTTGCTGGAGGCCCAGCTGTGGGCACTAACCACAGCTCCCTCTTTCCAGCCGGGGCCCCACCGAGGGGGGAGGGGGCCACACTGAGCGCTCCATTCTTTTCCAGCTTATGCATCCAGAGGTTTGTCTCCTCTGCAGACTCCCCGAAGACAATTGTTATTCTGCACTCCAGCCCCTCCTCCAACCAGGGTCAGGCCTGCCTACAGACAATGTGAATACCCAGTCAGACCATGCAACTTTCAAAGATGAATTGATTTCCTGAGTTGCTTGGGACCACTAGAGAAATAGCATCCCTTTGAGACCCCAGCTACCCAAAGATCTTTCCTGCATACTTCACACCTGAGTTCCACACCTAAATGTCTACTGTCTAAGGGTGGGCTGGTGGCCTCAGTATTCATCTTGTCAGTTCCTCAGAGGCTGAGGCTTGAGGGGGGGAGGGTCTGCCATTATCAGGATGATGAATAAACACTTCTTTAAAATCCAGCGTAGCCCAGGGGTTAGTTAGACCAGGCAGAATGCAGGGCCCTTTTAATCTCAAGGAAACTGGTCCAACTCAGGGAACTCAGGCCCTGCCAACACCCCTATTCCACTAGGCCACAGACCAAAACAACAGTCATACCCAGGGCCTCTGGTGTCGAAAGACTCAGGTGAAGGAAGAGGCTTAGACGCTATGATGAAGTTGGGGTCCAGGCACAGGTGGGCCTACCGCACAGCAGGGAGGTGCTGGGCTGCTAAAGGAGCCTAAAGGAGGCTTTTGTACCAGATTTTGTCATCTGTGGAGACACTCATCAGCTCTGTGACTCTAGGCAAGCCACAGTATCTCTCTGGTCATTTGCTCTGCTTCTCCATTACGGCCAGGACCATTTACAGACTAGTAAGAGGGGACACCACTATTAGGTGAGGGTAGCAGGCTAGGAGGAAAAATCTCTGGATTTGGTCCTACATCTGTCTGTACCTCTGGTATAATCCAGAGCGGGCTGTTTCCTCTGCTATTCAGAGGTTGGGGCTTGGGGCGGGGGCATCAAGGTCAAGAGTGCTAGCCCTTCATCACGTGGACTGATACTAGACTTGGGGCAGTCTGAGTGGGAAGGAGCTCACGGCAAGGCTTGGCTGGGCATCGACACCAGGCTCTGCAGGCCAGAGTGGGACTAGTTGGAGAAACAGTGCCCCCTGCTGTGCGGAAGATCCTGGGCCAGAGGCTTGCCGGATGCTCAGCACTTCCTGTCTACCCTCTCCTGCCATTTCCCAGCCCCAGTGCTCAGGGCAGAGGTCTCTGTGGCTGCCCAGATGTTTATAGTCCCCCAGAGACATCCTTAATAGAGCTGGTGGCTTCACACTTCCATGCTACCTCCCTGGAATCCCCATTCCCGCCCTAGCTCACAGCATGGGGTGGGAGGCAGAGGGTGGGTGGACATGATGGAGCCTGGTATTCCAATTGCTGTCCAATTGCATCTGGGGCAGGCTACCTGCTTTTGAGTCCCAGAGTCTAGTAGGGCAAAGGGACTACATGCTTCAAGGGCACAAACCCTTCCCCAAAACATCTCACACGGGCAGGGCTCCACGAGTGTCTGCTCTCACACACGTGGGGACTTCTGCTCACTTGATAGAACTCAGTGCTGTCCTGGGCCTGGATACTGACATGGCAGGACACCAGTGAAAAGCACAGGGCCCTCCCTAACTTAGTGAATATCGCCTGTGTCTGGTTTTTAAGTTTGTATTGTGTTTGTGCACTTATTTGCGGGGAGGTGGTGCATGTGACAAGCATGCGGACAGTTCCCTGGGAGTCACTTCTCACCTACCATGTGACTTCTGGGAATCGATCTCAGGTGGTCCAGCTTAATGACGAGTGCCTTGACTTACCTGCTAAGCCATCTTGCTGGCCTAGCACTTACATGTTAACAAAACTTTGGGAACACGAAAGACTGATCCTCAAGTTTTCCCTTTGGCTTGTCTAGGAATGGTCGCAGAGGTGCACACTCCCTTACCCTGCTGCCTCCACCCCAGCTGAGGGAGAGAGACCACAGGAGACAGAGGCGTGCTTCTACATTCAGTTTATACACAGCTCTATACAATATACAGAAAACTTTATATACAGATATATTCATAGAATAAGCTATATTAATTTGTCTCTTCTCTTTACAGCGATATTAGTGTGGATCTTTCATACATTAGGTACAAAAAGGTCGTGGGAGAATGGCACGTGGAGTGCAGAGGGTGCATGGGGGGCTGGCTGTTCACTACTAGTTGCATATGGAAGTCACCCAGATCCCTGGGAGGACAGGCCAGCACACGGCTGGGAGAGCTTGTGCTGCGGGTCTGGGGGACAGTGTGGGGGATCAATCTGAACTGGGATGAAGGGGGTGGCTCAGACCCCCCCAGAGGTGGCATGGAGTGAAGGGAACGTGCATCAGGGAGGGAACAGGGAGGGGTGGGCTGGCCCTTCATGTCTAGGGCTGAGTCCAAGCCTGCCCCAGCCCCAAGCCTGTAACACAGTATGGCTGCAGCCTTGGGGGTGGGGGGATGTCCCTGATGGCTCAGTCCTGGGCATAGGGGCACACCCCAGAGGGACCCCCCCAGACCTACCCTGACAGAGAAAAAGAGTTAAAAGGCCAGACCCACAACTCTCCTTGTGCCAGCTGGGGTACTTGCTGGGTTATTCCTCTGATTTAAGATTTTTGTCTAATATTTGAGTTCTAAGAACCAGTGATTTTTTTTTAATTGTATTTCTGTGCTAGGCTGAGGCACTGCCTTGGCAGGGGACAGGGTGACCAGGAGTCAGTTGGGGATGGGGGAGTCACAGAGTAAGGGGAGGCCCAGCTCCCAGGTCTCTGGCCTCATCTGTTAGGGTGGATAGCTATCCAGGCCACCCCAGCTGTGGGGGTTAAGAGTCAGGACTCAGGCCCGGATACCAGTGATCATGAGGTGGTCAGGGGAACCTAGGCAGCTCAGAGAGGTTGGGAGTGGGGCTGGAGTGGAAGGGACCATGCTTCCAAGGAGACAAGGGCACAAGGGTGGGCAGTTGCTTGCCTGCACACCCCAGTGACTGGCTTGTCCCAAGTCTTCACTTCACAGGCTATATTCTTGTCAGGTTAGGAGGAGCAGGAGGCAGGCAGCCCTCTGCAGCCCCTTTCCTCAGGAGTGGTGCACATTCATGCACATGCACACACACACCTGACACTACCATGCACAACCTCCCCCTCCCCCCAGCCTGGGGAAAGGGCTGGGCTCCTACCTCCTGAACTGCTTCTCCAAAGCATAGGAAAACCTATGAAGGCCTCAGGCTAACCTGGGACAGCCCCTGAGTCCCGGACCCCTCCCCTTGGCAGTGGGCAGGGGTTTCCAGCCAGGTCCCAGAATACCCTACTCTTGGCCCCTCTTCTTATGGGCAGGACACAGTGGGGAGTTGGAGCCCAGACCCAGAAAGGAGTGAGGCAGCCAGGAGAGCAAGTGGGCAGAGGCGTGTTTGGTTTCAGACCCCAGGGCCCAGAGCTGCCTAGGCATGGTGGGGGGTTAGAAGGGGTCAGGCAGGACACCAAGGAGACAGGGCTTTGGATGCCTTCTTTCCTCCCAGGGCCCTGACTCTGCAGCCAGGGGTGATGTCACAGGAGTGTCCACCACCCTTTGAATGGTCAGAGTCCTGGGAGTAGAAGGTGAGCCAGGAAGCCAGGAAGTGGCAGGTAGGCAGGCAGGCCCAGTGGCCAGGACCCATGAAGATAAGGGGCACCAGGCAAAGAAGCGGCATCCCTGACCCCACCTCCCTTCAGGGCTCCTCTGGTCCTCAGGTCCCACTCAGAGGGGATAACTAAACACATGATTGGGAGTTGGGGCTTATGAGCTCAGGATACAACCTGAGCCAAGCCCAGCAGATTCTGTAAACATACCCAGCACTGCGGACCACCTTGGTGGGGATTACCCCAGGGGGCTGGCCTGCAGGCACCAGATCTGGGGGAGAGTGGCCAGGGCAAGGTGCCAACTTGAACTACATGTGAGGACATGTGGGGGTGGGGGCTGCATTCTGCCACGGTTCCAGGAGAGTAGCAGTGACAGGAAGCTAGCTTGCCTAGTGCCATACCAGAACAGAGATACCATGCTGCCCACACAGAGGAGTCAGGCCGAGAGGGCTGAGGACTGACCATCCAACCTGAAATCTCCTCCCTGTTACCGAAACTACCCCCGCTTTTCCCAGACATCTTGGTTCTGGGGGTCCTAGGCTGAGGTAGGGATGTGGACCCCCTGCTCAGCAGCAGTGCTTCAGGGCCTGAGACCATTTGGCCTCTGGGAGCCTCTCCCCACAGCTACTGGGCCCTGAGCAGCCATTAGGTACCCACAGGGCCTTGAGTTCTGGTTGGGGAGGAGCTGACGACCACTGCCAAGTGCTAGCGTGCTGAGATGACCAGGTCATCCTGCTTGGTAGGGCTGGCCCCATGGCCTGTGGGGGTGGAAGTCCGGATCTTGTCTGTGGCCAGACACTCCTGGCTGCTGAGGCCCGTGGGTGTCAGGTCCATGAGCTCCCCTGAGGAGCTGAGTGGGAAGGAGGGTGAGAGTGAGATGCCAGAGGAGGGTTCGGCAGATCCTGCAAAGAGCCTGGGGGGCTTGGGTACCAGATTGGGCTCAAACTGAGCCCGAAGCAAGATTTCCTGTTGGCTGGGGGACTTGGGGCCCTCTGTGTAGTCACTAGTGGGGCTCTCAGGCACCATCATGCAGTACAGGTCCTGGAAGGAGCTGCTCTTGCTGTCCAGGTTGAAGAGGCTGTCAATGAACTCAGCGAATTCTAGCACCTGAGGGCTGGGCGAATCCCCCAGGCGCCCATTGTGCAGTGCCAGCTCTCCTCGTGGGGCCACCCCACCACCCTCACTGCCACCGGCTGCCTCCTCCTCGTCATTGGCTGCACTTGGTGGTCGCTCAGGAGTCACACCCCCGCTGCCTAGTGCTGCCTCCAGGGGTTGGGTGTCCTGCGAGTGCTTGGACAGACTGTCAGCTGCCAGCAGCTCTGTGCGGGAGCTGAGGGATGGGTTCTCCTCTGGAATGGCTGGGTCGATGTAAAACAGGTGGCCCTCATCACGCTCCAGTACTGCATGGAGGCTGGGTGAGCCTCTGATGCTGCGGAAGCCTGAGGAACGGCGTGAGTCGAAGCTGTACAGTGACTCAGTGTCTGAGAGGCTCTCCATAGTGGCCAGTGGTGCCCGCCGGGACTGCAGCTCCGCGGCCAGTCGTTCCTGGGTGGACAGCAGCAACAGCTCTACAGGGTCTTGCCGGGCTGCTGAGGCAGCAGCCACTGGGGACAGCAGCCGTCCTTCAGAGAAGCCCTCTAGACTCATCTCAGACTGAGACTTGCTCCTACAGAACGAGCGTAAAAGAAGGGTAAGAATCAAACCGCAGATGAGACTTCCCTACTTCCCAGGCTAGAAGGAAGAGGGGACAAAGACAGAACTGCTGAATAGTTTGGGGCAGGGAATCTTGATTTGAAAACTAGCTCAGAGTCTGGAGAGATGACTCATTGCTGTAAAAAGCTCTGGTTGCTCTTCCAGAGGACCTGAGCTCTATTGCCAGCTCTGACATGGTGGCTCACGACCATCTGTAGCTCCAGTTCCAGGAGAGCCAACACCCTCTTCTGACTTCCAAGGGTACCAGGCACAAGAAGCACAGGCATACATGCAGGCAAAACACCATACACATTAAAAGAAATTTAAAAATACACAAAAATAAGGGTTGGAGATATGGCCCAGAGTTATGAGTGCTTCCTGCTCAGGCCTGGGTACATGAGTTCAGACTCTACCATCCACGTCAGGCAGCTCACAACCCCAGTAACTCTAGTGCCAGGGGATTCAATGCCCTTTTCTGGCCTCCATGAATGTGTGCGTGTGCATGCACATGTGCGTGCGCACATACACACACACACACACACACACACACAGATACATAGACACATGCACACAGATAAATAATAAAAATAAATCTAAAATATAATAAAATAAAACCAACTCATAAGCTAAGGTAGAAAACAAAAGGCAGAAGCTAGGTGGACAGATACGGAGTCTCTGAAAGGCTTAAAACCCCACCAAAAGCATTAAGATCTCTAGAGGACTCTGGGTCCTATACATCCATACCTATCATGGCATTAACAGAAGATTTAGGCATCAAGAGATTGGATGCTCTGGCTCAGTCAGGAGGCCACAGTGAATGGGAGACAGAGGGAAGGACAGAGAGACAGGGAAAGAAAGAGAACAGGGAGGGAGAGGAGAGATTCTGCCACTAACTGTCAGGCCAGCACCTTCCAGTGCCTCGTCCATCCCTTGCTCACCGCAGGCCCTACATCTCCTACATCACAGTCCCCTGCTGGACACTGGCAGCAAACTCTGGAGCTTCTTGATCTGTTGGGAAGGAGGGGCATTTGGGAAATGGGTGGTTGCCTCATGAACAATGTCAGGGACAGACACTGGGCTCTTCATGGAGACATGTAGCCACCACAGAAACACGAGAAATGTGCGGGCGTCCTCTACCAAGTAGTGACACCAACTCCTACTTCTCAGCAGCTGGATGCAGGGCCTGGGAGTCAGGGTCCTAGCAAGTCAGGACAACCTTCCCCTGGAGAAGCCTCCACTCCAGAACCTGTGATAATGTGTGTACACATCTGTGAGTACATTGTGTGCCTTGGTACCTGTGTGCAGCTGGACCACATGTACCTGAGTGCTGTGGGTCTGGCACAGGAATAGCCAATGCGTTTACACGTCTACCTGTCTGCATGTGCCCATAGCCAGTGTGTTCTGCCTGCCTCAGTGTGTGTCCTATGTGGAGTATTTTGCGTACTTACTAGTAAAGCGTGTTATAAACTCTAAATATAGGCACAGTGTGTAAACGCCTGGGTATATATCTGTTTGGACTAAGTGGGAATGGGAAAATTGGTGTTTGGGTCTGGTATTCGTAGGTCTGTGTATGCTTTGAAACCTCCTATCGTACTTGGGAAATTCTGAGCCACTGATTGCAAGGTGAGAGGCAGCAGCAGCAGAGTGAGGTCCTGAGTAGAGATTGGCTTCTGCGCTGAGCACATGGACACAGTTTTGGGAATAGGCATGGGCCCAAGAGGTACAGAGAACACATGGATGTACGCATACACAGCTATGCAGACCCTGAACTCCCTTGGGGCGCAGTGGGGACGCAGGGCGCACCTGACACTGCTGTTGCGATGCTCTGTGGCAGGCAGCTCCAGAGCCAGCCCAGTGGGCAGAGGTGGCCCCGTGGGCAGCGGCTGTTGCTGGAAGATGAGCTCAGGAGTGAGGTCTACCTCAGTGGGGCTCACCATGACCTTTGCAGCAGAGAGCAGCGCTGTCTTTCCCTTGTTGTAATTCTCCAGCACCTGCAAACAGGATACAGGGCCTGGTGGTAGAGGGGGTGGCCAGCCCAGCCCTGTGGCTTCCCAAACCAGTCTGATGGTTCAGTGGGTCCCCTTGCTACCTCATGGAAGGCCAGGCACTTTCTATGGGATGCTTGTCTTTAGAGAAGCCAAGTTGGAGCACTTTCCTCTTCAATCCTTCAGGCACCCATGAAGGTAGATGCTGTCCCCACTTGACTATACATCTGGTAATGGCCAGCTGGCCTTTAGAACCTCTCATTTCAGTCTTTCTTAGATATAGGCCCCTAGGAATCTTCTAAATTCCCTCCTTTCTATCGTGGGGTAACGTGGAGTGTGGAAAGACTGCAGGTCTTTCTTACTACCAGGGCCAACTGGGAACTGTGGTTGGGCTGGCTAGCATCTGAGTCTGAGGCCCCTGTCTTTCAGAAGGGATCCAAGGACTCAATCTGAGGGCACCCACTGGCCCTGCCTGCACTCACCTTATTGAGCCCCTCCATGACCACGTAGGGCAGGTGCTCATGGAGCATGGCTGGTGAGATGATCACCTCATTAAAGGCTTTGTTGTCACCCCAGATGGCAAAGTATGTGGGCTCTTCCTGTTCACAGCAGCTAGGACATGGGTAAGGAAGAAAGGGGTCAGGAGGCTCAGCTCTGTGCACTTGCTTAGGGATCGACAGGCTGGATTTGGAGGCCCCCTGTTTACTCTAGGCAGCAGGTGTGTGTTACCAGGCCTGGCTACTTTGCCCACAGCCTGTGAAAGGCCTACCTGGAGCCTCAGCTGCAGTCCCTATAAGGTCTCCCATCTGCTCTTGGTCTAGGCTACCTCTGCTATCCCTGGTAGAGCTCAGCTCCCCAGATTTCTGTCAGGAGGGACAGTCTGTGATAAGAAAGAGAGCCCAGGGGTTGGGGATTTAGCTCAGCAGTAGAACGCTTGCCTAGCGAGCACAAGGCCCTGGGTTCGGTCCCCAGCTCCGAAAAAAAGAAAAAAAAAAGAGAGAGAGAGAGAAAGAGAGCCCAGGGCCCAAGACTCTAAGAGTATGAAGCCAGAGGGGTCAACCTACTGGCACACTGTTCTTGTTCTTGCCTTGGTTCCCTTCTTGGCCACATGTGTCTGCCAATTAACCCAGGGACACTGAGGTATGAGCTGGCCCAGAGCCAGGTGGTTGCTACAGGTCATCTAGTCCCAGATGCTCCCAGAATAGGATGTCTGCAGCCTTGGGAGACACCGGTGAAGGGCTGACAGTAGGTGCAAGTCAGAAGTGGAACACACCTCAGTTTGACCCAGCTGAACCTGCCAGGCTTGGCTGCCTTTGGGTCAGGTCCCTGATTCTGAATCTGATGAATACCTGGGTCTGGCCCTGTACAGAGCAGACAGTGCTGCTTCCTTTGGGGAGACACAGAATCCTACATTCCTCCTGGAGATGGATGTGGACCAAGTGTTTGGTTCCCTTTCCATGGCTAGAAGCTGGGGGAATTTCTCTGGGGGGGGTGTCCTGCACTGTTGCCTCCATCTCTGCCCCAGTTGTGAGTGGCTAACTGAGCAGAGGCTAGTCCAGCTCTCAGCAGCCCCTTCCCTGAACCCACACCTACAGGTCATCTACTCCCAGATGCTCTCAGAATAGGATTTCTGCAGCCTAGGCCCAGACCTTCATCAGCACCTACCAGCACTGTTCAGCAGGGTGGTTATGGACCACATGGATGATACGGCCAGGTGGGTAGAGTGGGGTGCTGGCTGAAAGGGCGATGGTCAGATCACTGGGGTGTGTCCAGAGCCGTGTGCTGGCCAAGGCAGTCACTTCCACCTGATCCTCAGGCAGCTCCGACTTGGGGATACACTTGGTGGCCCCCACGATGATCCGCCACTGTATGGGACCATGGAGATGGGGACAGAGCTGAGCAGCTCTGGGTAGAAGCAGGGGTGCTTGCAAGGAAGGGCTCAACAGGTGAGAGGAGAGGGGTGGTGGTGGGGGCAGTAGCTGGAGCATTAAAGATATGTGCCCACCTGAAGAGGTAGTGGCTGAGGTGTACTGTGGGCAGGTGGCCACTACGGTGCCAAGAACAGGTGACACAGATTTGTTGCATTTCAGAGCTGGCAAGGGCTTGGAAGACTAGCCAAACCCTCATCTAGTGGGTAGGATACACACCTGGTGAGGGGAGGGATCTGTTCTAGGTCACTGTGCAATGCAGAGGTGAGGCAGGCTTAGTATGACCCAGCTGGACCTTCAGGTGATATGCCCGGGCCTGGCCCTCTGAGAAGCAAACACTGTTTCTAAGGACTAGGTTTTCAGGGAGGCAGTCTCATAAAGCTATGTTGACCCCAGGGTCCTTTCTGCCAGAGGGTCACAGGCACCAAGGCTATGAAGACTGCATATGGGCAGCAGAAGGAGGGTGAAGACCCACCTAGGGTTGGGGAGATGTCTCAAGCAGCACCCACTGATTGAAAAGGACCTCCTACGTTTGGCCTACTCCATGATGCTTGGCCATAAAACTTTGTCCCTGGGCTGGAGGGATGGCTCAGTGGTTAAGAGCACTGACTGCTCTTCCAAAGGTCCTGAGTTCAATTCCCAGCAACCACATGGTGGTTCACAACCATCTGTAATAGGATTCGATGCCCTCTTCTGGTGTGTCTGAAGACAGCTACAGTGTACTCATATACATAAAATAAATCTTAAAAAAAAAACTTTGTCCCACCCGACCCCACCTGCCTGGCAGTGAAGGTCTCTGCATAGAAAGGGCTCCTCGGGATTCTCCAAGACCTGCTGCATGTTAGAACAGACTGGCTCTCTCCTAGCGCCAGCAGAATAGCAGAACAAACTAAGCCAAACCCTCTGCATGGGGCAGCAGACTTCCACAGGTCTGGGCAACCTCAACAGGTCTTTCTGCAGCTCAAAGCTCCATGCCTCAGGGACTGCCCTTCTCACACCAGCTACGTGTGGGAGAAGCACCTGAATTTCAGTTATGACACCAGCATAGCTTAGAGCAAAGCTCCTTCCACACCAGTCACCATCTCAGTCTCCTCACAATGGCAAGAACTGGATGGGTTGAGCTTGGGTCTGATAGCACGAATCACCTATAGCACAGCTGTGGCCTCTTGCCCTTTGTCCCTGATGAGTGGGGAACAACAAGAGGGACAGCCAGGACTTCCCAGTGGTCAGGGAGCTAGTGGGAGCTCACTTTGGGCTTGGTGCTTCGCTGCAGGACATCCAGAAGCTGCCGGCGGAAACCTTCGAGCTGGGAAAGGCCGATCCTGTGGAAGGGGATGAGCATCAGCCAGGACCAGTCATGGACGAGGAGAGGGGCAGTGGGGGCACCTGGGCCCCGGGGAAAAGATGACAAGTCCACCTGGGGTCATGATGTAGAGGAAGTGTGCAGGTCAGAGAGGCCACTCAGGAAGGTATGGTGCCTGCACCAAGAATGGGAAGGGGGCACTAGAGTCCTTAGGAAGAAGGTGAGGGAGCTGAGGGCTGTGAGTGCTGAGGAGTGAGGTGAGGCCTTGCTAAGAGACTGCAGCAAGAGGATGAACTTACCTGGGAACAAGGTCTTTGCCCAGAACCACAGCAGTCACAAACTCTTTGGAGTACTCCATGGCATCCTCACTACAAGAGAAGTCAAGGGGAGGGGCTCAGCCTAGAGCAGGGCCTTGGTAGGAGCGGCCCGACTCTGCACTGGGTCTCGGTTTTCCAGGAGCACGTAGTGCCAGGCTGTGATGCAATTTCTGCCTTTTCTGCCTGTGTTTTACCATAAGACTTGGGGAGGGGGGTGATGTTAAAAGCACCATCCTACTATCGCAGTGCTGCCCTATGCCACCAGTTCCCAGTCCTGGCCAGCCCAAGTCAGCCCTTGACTCTCAAGGGTCCTGGTTGCTCCAGCCAGCTCTGAGGCCCCAAGCTGCTTACCTCAGCAGGCCTCCTGGAGGGGAGTAGGCGAAGCACTTGAGGGTCGGGTACTGAGGGCGCAGGAGGAAGGAGAGAATGGCGGCTGTGCCTGCTCCCAAGGAGTGGCCTACCACAATCAGGCCATAGTGTTTGGTTCCACGGCCCTGGGGACCAAGAGATGCCTGAGAGCCCTGCCTCAATTTCCCAATTGACAATGGGAGGATGAGAGGTCTTCTCAGTCTTGGGATCATGCTGTCCAGCATGGATGCTAGGGCTGAGGGAGAGTCAAGCTAGGTCCTTACAGAGCAAAGGCTTAGTGAGACTGTTTTCACAAACTCCTACTTATCTGCTAAAGCCTTGCTTAGGTAAGTTCCCTCCTCAAGGAAGCCCTCCCTGATTTTCCAGAAACATCTCCCTCTGTCTTAGGCATTGCCCTCACTCTTTGACCACTCTGGTGATTATGGTTATAATAATTTGTCTGTCCTTATTCCTCCAAGCTAACCACTAGCTATAGTATGAGACCTGGGAATGGGGGGCTGGCAGCACCCCCAGGAGTTATCAATATATGGTGTAGAGGCTGGGCTGACTCAGGTTGCCACCCGGATCAGGTGCAACCTTCTCCCTACTTGTAGCTGTTTTTGTCACTAGTCTGTGAACTTTCTTGTGACAAGTGGTCCTGACCACAAGGCTGGCAGAGTACACATTTGGTAACTGGGGTGCAGAGTATGGAGAAAGGATACTTTGAGAAAGGGGGCCTGGGAGGTAGGATGGGGCAGGGTGGAGCCAGCTAGAAGGAGAATGTGGGAGGGAGGGGCAGCACTAGTGTTTGGGGAAGGGGTGCCGTCATTCACCCTCCTCTCCAGGAAGAGATGTCATAGAAAACTCACCAGGTCTCGCCCAAAGGCCTGGGACAGGACCATCTCCTGCTCCAGCTTCTTCTTGATGTACTCAGCTGAGAGTACCATGCCCTGGGTAGGAGGAACAGAGTGGGGCTGTTGGGAAGCCTCGGGGACCAGAACAGCCAGTGATCTCAGCCAGTGCTCCTTCCATCCCTCAATGGATAGGCTGTGAGGGCCATTCCTTGGGTATTTCCTTGGCTCCATTTTCTTTCAAGATGTATTTATTTATTTTTTTATACAACACTGTAGCTGTCTTCAGACACACTAGAAGAGGGCATCAGATCCCATTACAGGTGGTTGTGAGCCACCATGTGGTTGCTGGGAATTGAACTCAGAACCTCTGGAAGAGCAGTCAGTGCTCTTAACCACTGAGCCATCTCTCCAGCCCCCTTGGCTCCATTTTCAATTGCATTTTCCAAATGAGAAAATGGAGGTTTGGAGGGATGTCTACCTGATAGAAACAGGAGTGACATCTCCCCAGCTGTCTGCCCAAATGCTTCTAGGGACAGCTCCTGAGCTCCCCAGGCCTTAGTGGGCAGGCAGACTAAACCACACCCTTCTGACTGAACTCTGACAACAGAAGATCCCCCTGCTAACCGCAGGTGCTGTCAGGGGTGGGGGCAAAGGTGAGGGAATCTCAAGTTGAGGTTGATACCTTGTGGCCCAACCAGGTGCCTCGGTGTCCCTCCACAGGGAGACGCTCAGCATCTCCTGTCAGGTCAGTCAGGGCATCCTTGGGGAAAGAAAAGGGCAGGTAAAGGGTGTTTGAGGAGAACAGGCAAGGGCCACAAGTACTGGAGCCTGTGGAGTAGACACATGGGCAGCTTACCTTGGGGGACAGTGTTCCCCGGATACTGATCACCACCTTCTTCTTGTCATGGTCCACAGCTACGTAGAAGGGAGTTTCATAGACCTAGGAGTATCAGCTCATGAGCCTAAGTGACCCCAGAATGAGGCCAGACCATAGTGACAAAACTCCCCATGGGCTACAGGGTCCCTAACACCTGCCAAAGCCAGGGTTTCTGGAGATCACTGAGGATTCTGTGGTACCTGGCACCACTCCACTCTGCCTCAGGCAGACCTGTGCTCAGTCCAGGTGGCTCACTGCCTCTTCCCAGCGCCTCTTGTCTCTTCCAGTCCCCTAAGGCTGGGCCTAGAGACCCTAATACTGAATGAGATTGGGATTGGCATCCATTTCTCCATTTAGTCTGAGGCAGTGTGGATCTCAGGCAACAAAATGGAGGAGACGATCCCTGGACTATCTGCTGGAGATGATTTGGAAACCCTAGCTAGCTCCACTGGCCTGAGGAGTGTCTTTGGTGGTCTGGATCCCCAGTGGCCTCCAGAAGGCCTCTGACCCCAGCCTGGCCCCTCACCGCATCATGACAGGAGGTATAGACGATGTCTACAGCAGTCATGTTCTCATCCAGGAAGTGACGGCGGATGGCAATTGCATTGCAGCCACAACAGTTGTCTTCCTCAATGGTGACCCCAGGGGCGAATCGGGGGCGTGCAGGGCAGAGACAACACCTGGAATGGGGTGGCAGAAAACTCAGGGCAGGCCAGTTGGGGTGACTTTTTTCCTTTCCATCCTCTCTGGAAGTGGCCCCCGTGTCTGTCGTCGTGAATCACCCTTGCAAAGCCCTGGTGACCTTTGAGTGGTCAAACCATGAACCAGTTCATCACAGTCTCCTTAACACGTGGTGCTGCAACCTGGACCATGAATCCTCCCCTCTTGGCTGCAGACCTCACTGCTCTTCTTTCTTCCCACGCTTGCCCTTGATTTCCAAGGTCCTGGGTCTAGCCTGGACCTCCCTCCCCTCTAGCAGCCCACTTCATGTGTTTTCCATAAGTTTACCTAGGACATCAGTAGACCCACTGCAGACCTCCAAAGGTGCCTTACGGATTCCTATACGGCACCTCCCTTTAGCTGGTCTCCTAGAACCCCAGCCTGCTCCCTGACTATCATAGCTCCTCCCAGTCACCCCCTATCAGTCCGCTTTGTCTTCACATTTAAAACCAAATCTGCCCACTGTCCTTCCCCATCCTCTCTGTCTGCAGACTGACCTCTCCCTTGTCCCCACACTAGCAACTCAGCACAGGGAGGGACCCTTTGAAGTCACATTGAGCCACGGCCATGTTTCCTCCGCTTTTCATCACAAAGGTCTGAGTCTTTGCCAGGCTCTGCCCCATTTGGCCTCATCTGACTCCACACACACCCCTCATCTACACCACTCTTACCTTTCCTTCCTCTCCCTGAATTCCCTCCCTCACCAGATTCTATGCACATAACACCCCCCACCATACTCTTTAGTCTCCATCCAAATGTGACCCTACCTACTCTAGGTACCTCTCTGACAGGGCCAGTCCTGACCTGCCTCCTGGTCTAGCACTCAGCTATGCCCATCCATGACATTCATGTGCTCTGCCAATCTGCCCCCAGAGTCCCTCATCTGTGTACTGCCATGTCAGGTGCTACACAGGGCAGGGTCTTCTCTGTGCTAGTCACAGATGCTTCCCCAATCACCTAGCCTGCCAGGCATACAGGAGGCTCCCCAGGGTAGACGAGCCAGGGCTGAACTGCTCACTCCACTGGGGTTGGAGGCAGGGATGGGTTGGAGAAAAATGCATCTGCTTCTCAGGCCACCAGAGGGAGCCAGCACCCAACAGTTTGGGTACCAGGAGCTAGGGGCAAGTCTGACCCAGCTGCCAGCTGTCTTGAATTGACATTCAGTGTGAAGTTTGTCTTCTCAGAGCAGTACCTGTGGGACAGTGACTTCCTAACAGGGAGAGGCGTCACAGAGAAACTCCAGAGTGAAGCCAAGACTTGAGCTTGCCTGAGCTTTGGGTCCAGGACTACCCCATACATAAAATACAACACCCAGGATACACCCCAGAGCTGTGCCTGGGGAAGTCACCATCTCAAGGTCCTACCTTCAAGTCTTCAGGAAGTTCCCCTCTTCCCTCAGCTGAGCAGAAGGCTCAAATGAGGTAGAGGAGCGACAGGACTTGGGTTCAAATCTTTCCTGCTACGTCATGTTCTATTTCGGTAACCATGGTCCAAATAAGCCTTGGCTTCCTCCTGTCAGAGTCAGCACTGACTGCTTCTTCCCAAAGCTACTAGACCTCAGCCCATTCCCTAGGCCATGTCCCTCGTCCTGCTCTACTATCCACACAAAATAGGCCCTTATAAAGTGGTGGTGTATCATCCACTGTGGCAGACAACCAAAGTTCAGGATCTGAGAGTCCATGGAAGTGACAAGAAGCAGGCAGATAGCAGATGCTAAGAACGGTGCCCAGCCATCTCTGTCTCCAATTATCCCCATACTTTGTGGTTTTGTCTCCACCCAACCCTAGGTTCGTTCTTCCAACAGTCCCAGACCTGATTGTGCCCCACCAAAGCTGAGGACTCTGTCCTCTGCCATTGCAGTATAGGCTCAGGCAGGTGCTTATATTCCCACTGATCCAAAACTCAGAGCTCCAGTGCCAATGGCTCTGTGATCCCACTGTCCTGTGGGCTGATAGCACCTGCTAGAATCGGGGAAACAGGTTGACCTAGAGGCTCCTAGCCCAGAGCTCATCTTGAGAATCTCTCCATCTAGACTCAGTGTCCCAGGAATGCAGGGGAAGTGACAAACATGGACTTTAGCAGAGATGGGAGGAGCACACAGTGACCTGGTCCTTCCTCTCTGATCAGCTGGGGATAGTGAGAACAAGGTCCCAAAAGCCACCAGCTTTTTCAAAGTGGAGGCACTATGGAGTGGCAAGGATGCTGTCACCTCTGGGAGGAGGCATGGAGGACAGAGGCACTCCCCACTAGGTTGGCTTTTCTGGAACAGGAGCCCAGGGAACTGTCCTGCTTCTTCCTGTCATGGACTGAGGATGGAGACACCATAGAAGGACAGGGTCCTTCCAGAGCCCTTCTCTGGCCCACTTAAAAGCACAGAGCCCCACCCCTCTTCCACAAGGGCAGGGCTGAGGGCAGAGCCAGTTAACAGGTCAGATCTGGTCTGGGCTTTTCCCTCTGCTCAAAACTTTGTACCAAAGTGCCTTCTTGGTGCATTTCTAGACACCTCCACGGAACGGGCTTACTTCCCAAGAAAGTTCATTCCTCCAAACAGGCAGCACACAGCAGAGCAGCCAAGAAAAGGGAAATGTAGGCAGAAGGGGGCAGAGGAGGGCCCAAAGAAAAGAAAACTAGCAGTGCAGACACTGCAGTATTGGATCTCAAGAACAGACGTATTAGCATCCCATTCCACAAATGTATAAAGTGAGCCTCATGGAAGTGCGCTGACTTGCCCAAGGCAGCAACTGAAAGTCTGCCTGTATAATTCCAGTCCAGGGAGGAAGCCAGTGGCCCAGTGACAGTATGGAAGAGAGGAGGACACAGGAGGTAGGGGCGGATCAGCAGTTTCAAAGCTCCAGGGGAAGGGGTACCAGTTCATCCTTGCACTCTCCCTCCAGCCTGTGAAGTGTGGCTGGGACTGGCTGAGTACTCACGAGCAGGACCGAGCCAGCTGGCAGAGGCCACAGGTGGGCTTCCTCATCAGGTACATGGGCCAGCCATAGGCAGCGAGGGCAAAGAGCATGTAGTAGCAGACTTCTTTGTAGCGTAGCATCTCGTGCTGGAAGACAGGATGCAGAGGGTGGTGACTTCTGCCCTTCCTGCCTGCTACCTCAGCCACCACCAGTTCCTGAGGTGAGAGTCTGCCTACCTGCTCCAGTGGGAACAGCTGCGGGGCCCCAAAGAGGAGCAGTCCCTCCAGACACTAATTATGTTTGCCCAATTATCTCCCTATACCCAGGCCAGCACGCTCATGAGATCTATCCTATCACTTGTCCCAGAATTTATGATTTGGGGACAGAAAACCCCTTGTTTACCCAGGAAGGAAGGGACATGGGGTGTAAGTGGCAGTCTGCCCCCACCCCACCCCCACCTCAGCAATCAGGCCTTGGGAACTTAGCCTTGTGCAACCTTAGGGCCTGAAGCTGGGAGTGTCTGTGGGCAACCAGATGAGCCACACTGGGCATGGAAACCGGTCACCAAATGTCTCTGGCCCATTAGTCCTCTCAGGTTGGACTCAGAGTCCCAGGTTCCTGAGGCTGAGGGGGGGCTGTCTCCCTGAGATTGCAATCATGTTAGAAAAGGATGCCAGTTGGAAACCCAGGAGTCTGCCGCCCATCAGCTGCCCTTGATGGTTGGTATCAGTGCTACGAGCTGTCCAGAGGCTGGGATGGCAGTGTCCCAGCAAAGCCTGTCAGTCAGTCCCCAGCCCCTGGGCACCAGGACTGCAGCACTTAGAAGGAATTAGTCACCTTGTAAAAGTTAAGGAGGGTGATTAGTCATCTTGTGAAGTGAAACAGGTAGGCCTCAATCAGCACCCTCTGCCTGCTCTTCAGGAACTCAGGAAGGAGCCAGTAGCTGCAGAGGCAATTACCCTGGGTGACAGGACAGGGAGGCGGGGTGCTGGTAGCCTCTGCCAGGTGGCAGGTGCAGACTTTGCACCTCCCCCCAGGGGGTGCAAAGAGCCAGCCAGGCCAGGCCCGAGTGAGTGGCGGACAGCTGGCTAGGGGCCTGGACTGTATATGTATGTAGCTGGTAAAATGCAGTGATGTCTGCTTTAAGGAGACAGATCCCCAAGGGCCAAAACTTTTCCAGCCCTGTCTTCCTTGGCACCAAGCTTCTAGCACCTTGCTGGCCTGGACTTAGGATGGTCAGTTCCTCCTACTGCAGCTCTGGGTGCAAGATATGCCTAGGGCATTCGTTGTATTTCTGTCCTGAAGGCTTTGAGGATGACAGGTTTCCTCCAGGTAGCAGGGAGAGGCAATTGAGCAGGGATGCTTGTAAATTAGTTTGCCTCTCCAGGGCCAGGCTGACTTCCTGATACCCAATGTGGTTCCTCGCACCAGGTTGGCCGCACCAGCCTGGGCTGTGCCTTCCTTCATACCCTGGGACCCACGTTGCCTATACACATGGGCTTTCTACTAACGGTACTTGAGGAAAGTTCCTATTGCTGAAAAGGCTTTCAGGTGGCAACAGCCCACCCGCTGCCTATTATGAGGGCAGCAGCAGCAATAACGCCCCAGCTCATCCCTGTAAAGCACTGTGTAATCTCCAGAAGCAGGGGTCAAATGTCTTGGGGCTTGGCTAAGAGATTCAGGGTCCTGCTTGAAACAGCATGATGTATGTGAGAGGTCTGGAGGACCTGGACAGTTGAGCAAGAGTGGTGGGGGTTGCCTCATGCCATGTCGTTGTGGGGAGGTACAGAGAGGCACTGGAAAAAGGAAGAGGCCCCACTTACCGAGTTCTTGAGGTCGAGGTACTTGGTGTTTCTGGTCACTGGCATCCCAGACAGGAAAGCCAAGATGTCATTGTTTGCCTGGAAAACAGGCGCGGTAAGATGGACAGAGGTCAGATGTAAAGCTGAGGAGGGAGCTCAGTTCCAGAGTCTGAAGGAACCACGTGGCTTGCAGCTCTTCTAATATCCAGCAGTTTTCCAAAATGACATTTCCCTGCATTTCTAGTTTTCTCCATTCTACCCAGACCTTCAAACCCCAAGGGATGGTCCTGAGCCACCAGAGGGAAGGGATTTTGTGCACAGAGACCAGAGCTAGTGTGTTGGTGGGGCCAGGGGGCCAGGGCAAATTTCAGACAGAGGCTGAAGCAATGGAGCTAGCACTGGTCATCGAGCCCCAGTGAACAGAACATCCTCGGAGGCTAGCCACGGAAGCAGCCACATGCGGTCCAGACAACTCTCCTTATCAGGAGGTAGTGCAATCGCTGGCAGAAGGGTTCAGCTAGGACAGTGGATGGTGATGAGCAGGGGGCCATGGGGAGAGGATGCCCCAGGATCTGCAGCAGGGGCCCATAGGAGAGCTGGTGGGTGCTTACCTCATCCAGCACCGCATTGCGCTTGGCTCGCTGCCGCTGCCTAAGCAGCACCAGGCCAGCAATGATGTCGGAGGGCACTATGTCGAGGTCACGGAAAAATTCAGCAAAGAGGTAGGCAATTTCTGAATAGGCATCCTGTCAAGCAAGGCCCAGGAAGGCGGGAGGCGGTGGCAGGGCAGCAGGAGAAAGGAGAGACCATGAGTGAACACCCAGGGCAAATTTACCAGAAACCTCCACAATCCTGGGCCACTTTACCCTCAGGCGTGCGGTACCTCCGGATGGCAGGAATCTGGAGACCCTGTGGGTTCTGTGTCCTTACCATCTTAGCTGCTGACCCTTCCTCCACCTTCCAGGCCACTTCTCTCCACCGGGGTCCTGAAAGGACCATGCTACCCTTTGCTCACAGGTGCCAACCAATGCCTTTACCTCTTCTCTCTCTAGATACCCAGGGTCAAGGCCCAGGCTGCTCTTCTCTAGAAGAGAAGCCACACAAACCATCTGGCTACCACTGCCTTGCCCCTGTGATTCTGGAAGTCCTGCTGAATCTCCCAAACCTCAAGCCTCCCCTGCTTCTCAGCAGCCTCAGCTCAGTGGCCCTTGGAATGCTTGAGAGGTATAATGTCATAGTCAGTGGCCTCTCTGGCTTCCGGTGGCCCTGGGCCTTGGGTGGAAAGGAACGGACAGAGGCAGACAAGCCCTGCTAGTTGAGGTCCTGGGTTCCCGCTGCCTTTTGTTGCCTTGAACCTATCAGGAGAGGGAAGAGTGAGAACAACTCATGGCGACTGAATCTGTCCCACTGGGTCTCATCCTTGAGTGCCTGGCAAGTCAGGAGTTAAAAACACCAATGGCTATCAGCTCAAACCTCTAAGGGCCACATGGAGCCGAGTACTGCTCAGCCGCCCAGCCCAGCTCAGGGTGCGGGTTTGTACAGGCATTTATGTAAAGTTCTCCGGTGTAATTCTTTGGCAACAACATGCAAGCTGGGGAAAAATCACTCCCCTGGGATCTACCCTGTGCTGTCTAACAGGGCCATGCTCCGGGTTCACGTGATCTCACAACAGCCCTGACCTGGGGAGAAGAGTATGCCTACCACAGGCCCAGGCAAGCCTGGTTTCCACCTCCAGGGCTCCATTCTCTGCCCTCTACAAGGCACACCCGCAGCCACACCTGGACCAGGATCTCGCAGGTATCCCTAGACAGCCCCACGAGGTACTCACCACCTGTCTAGGAACACTGAGGCTTCCTTTCTTAGGTACTCACTCTAAGGCCCCTGGGGGGTGCTGTTAGGGAGGGGCCACTCCAGGCTTCCCCAGAGTCTGAGGAGGGTACTTTGCTGTCTTCCCCAGGAAGGAGTAGTCTTCTGACTTCTCAAGCTCTGCTACTACCTAGCTGTGGGATACTGAGCAAATTGTTGCATCTTTCTGGGTCTCAGCTGACTGATCTGCAGAATGAGGGGTGGGGCTGGATGACTTCTAACCTGCCTACCCTGCATGGAGGGGTCCTATCTCCCTTCCTGCTCAGAGACAGCTTCTGCAGAGCTTGCTCTTCAACACACACCCCAGACTTCAGACGTGTGTAGCACCCAGCCTCAGGCTAAGCACTCAACAGCACCCCAGACCTTCCAGATCCATCCACTGCTGACCACATGGTATTTTTCTTGTAAACTAAACCATGTTCCAAGGGTACCAAATCAGACATCAAACCCTTTCTGTTTCCACAGTGAAACAGGTGAATGGCTTTGCGGGGTGGGGCTATACCTCAGTGAAAGGGTAGACTATCCCACAAGCAGGCAGTCACTCTGCTCACAATGCCCCACCCACTCGGCATTACCAGAGGAGTAAAAGGCACTTGCACAGCGGAGAGAGGACTTGAGGCAAGCAACTGTGGGTACTTACTGACTGGGAATCCTTTGTCCGGGTGCAACAGAGGAACACTTTTAGACGGCGGGACCAGCTGGTGGCCTGACCCTCCTCTAACCGATGCCTGTGAAGGTAGACAGTTGACACGTGTCAGGTCACGGGGTCTGGATTAGAGGAGCTGGCCAGATGTTATAGAAACAGGATGGCTTGTTCCCAGGATACACTTGGGGAGGATAAGCAGCAGGCTAGCTACAGCTGTGTGACCAGTGACCCAGCGGTCAGCCTGCCAGTGTATTTCTTGGACGCTCTTGCTAGCCAACATGAGGAGCTGTTGAGGCCCTCACACTCCCCAGCTGCTGTCTGGGTTGGGCAGGTACACTGCCTGCATGGTTGCCCCCTGTCCCTCCTGTTCTCCCTCCTCAGGTCACCTGGGGAGTCAGTGAGCAGAGAGAACAACAAGCTACTTTGCCACGAAGGCATCTCCAGCCTGGGCGCCTAGGAAGCTGGTACATTTTGACCACAAAGATAACAGAATATCTCTGGTAGCACTGGTCTTGGCTCATTTCTTTAAGCCTAGCACTTGGGAGGGAGAGGCAGGTGGATGGATCTCTATGAATTCAAGACTAGTCTGGTCTACAGAGCAAATTCCAGAAAAGTCAAGTTAGGGCTATACAGAGAAACTGTATTTCAAGAGAGAGAGAGAGAGAGAGAGAGAGAGAGAGAGAGAGAATAGTTCTAACACTAAACACTGTGAATTCCAAAACAAAGCCAGAAGAGGCCATGACTGGGTTTTGAGCCATGTTCTGTCCCCTTAAAAGCCTGTCACCGAGTCAGGGCAAAGGCAAGGTGGCACTCAGATGCATCCAAGTCACTTAACAGTCATCAGGAGTGACAGACTGGCTCTCGATGTGCCTCTTGGCTCTTAGGTGCAGCCAAGAACTACTTTCCATTCCTTTAACCCTGGTTACATAGGCAGCTGACCAAAAAGGAGGCACCGGGAGGGGCTAGGGATGATGTAAGAGACCAGCTGTCCTGGAGACCTGCAGTTCCTAGAAAATGGAACAGCCTTGCGTCCTACACCAATGCCTGCCACTCAGGGGCTGATGAAGAGGGAGAGAAGCTCGGTTCCCGAGGCATCACAAACATTGTGCTTTCTGATCCAACAGGGCTTTCAAATGCAGAATGAGAAATTTCCTCCCCAGCCTCTAGCCAGATGGAAATGCTCACGCCACTGAGAACCTAGAGTGAACGCCAGGGGGCAGTTGATCATAGGGTTGTGTGAGAGGCTGACAGGTTGGTCAAGTGCAACCACCCTTCAGGCTACTGGTCACGCCAGGGAGACACATACCAAGTCTGGACAGGAAGTTCATGGACCCCAACAGCCCTGACTCACTATGTAGAAGGGGGCAGACATTCCTTCTACAAAAACCCAAGGTCAAGGCTCCTGGGAAAGAGCCGGGAATAGCACCCTCCCCCGATCCCCACCAGACTTCACTGGGAAGAGAAAGGGCCAAAACTTAGACACACTCCCGGCTTCCAGAAACCAAAATAACAACCATGTGGCAACCGGGGTGTGCACGTCCCTGCCCTTGGGAGCTGATAGCTTGAAAAATGTCCCTGTAAGAAAGAATGTTAGTTTTAAAGCCAGTGGAGGACAGTCAGGCAGGTAGTCAGCCTGGCTGTGCTCTCCAGCCTTGCAGGAGACCTGGAGAAACCACAACAGGTCAAGGGCCTGTAAGCTATGGCCTCCGACAGGGCCTGGAAACCACAGGGAGCTTCCTAATTAAAATGGCAGTGAGCGCCAGCCCCTGCTGTACAAGCTCCTATCCCTGGAGCCCCAGAGGCAAACTCCCAGAGTCAGGGAGGGAAGGAGGTTTTCTCCAGAGCCCAGGAACCCAGAAACAGGTCGGGTGCAGCATGTGCTCAGAGCAGGCAAAGTGGGACAGGAGCGGTGGCCAGCTGCACTGAGGGAAACGGGCCGTGAAGCCCTGGCTCCGAGGCCTGACATTTCAGGCTGGGATGTGGCCAGACCAGGCATGGGTGTGGTGCTGGAGGCGGTGACAAGTTGGTGGCTGACATGGAAGGTCTGAGGCATGAGTTGGGGTGGGGTCAGGCCTGCTGGGCAGGGGTCTTGGCAGCCTGCTCCCCTGGGCTGGAGATGGATGCCACTCCACACCCCACCACTGCGGCTTGGGGCAGTGACTCCCTAGAAGGGGGTCTCACAGCTGCACTAGGATAGCAAAAGGACTGATTAATCACAAAGGGCTGAGCATGGGGCCTGCCTTCCAGGAGAAGTCCGATTGTGGGGGCTATGGTGACTCATCCTGGGAGCGTCCCTTGCTTTCAGTAAGGAAGTCACTATGGTCACGTTGGATGCCCTCATCTCACTTTCTCTGCCACCACCACTTGTTTTAAACACCAGGTGAAGTCTCCTCCAGGAAGTCTTCCTTGATTAACTTCTTACAACCTCTGAGACCTGGAGGCAGCCTCACCTAACTCTTAGGTAAAGGCTCCGAAGTGAGTCTGGGAGCTGGTTCCCAGCTTCACCACGTAACCAGGCAACCACTTGAACTCTGGACCTTGGTTCTCCACCCCCATTACAGGCAGGACCTGGGTTGTGACTCACCCTGAACAATGCTTGTGTCTGCTGCTGTTACCATAACTGAGTATGTGTCCAGAGGCCGCCGCCGCCACCAAGTGGCTTTCCATTAACTCAGTCTTGCCCAGTGTTAACAACTTGGTATGTATTATCTCACTTAAATCTCACAACGACATCCTGCACCAGCAACTGCTATTCTTACTTTTTTTCAGATTTTATTTTTTAATTTTTATGTCTGCATTGTGCCCACAAGAATAAGAACTAATAAAGAAAAAGATACAACTCTCACTTTTAACATTGGCGAATGAATTTTATCTCCTTTACCAGCAATACTGTCACAGGCAGGCTTTTGTTTTTGATTATTTCTTTTATTCTTTTTTTTTTTTTTTGGTTCTTTTTTTCGGAGCTGGGGACCGAACCCAGGGCCTTGCGCTTCCTAGGTAAGCGCTCTACCACTGAGCTAAATCCCCAGCCCCTATTTCTTTTATTCTTGAGAACATAATATAATTACATCATTTTTCTTTTCTCTTTTCTCTCTTCAAGCCTTCCCATACACCTCTCCTTGTGCCCGTTCTTTCTCCTTGCTCTTTTTATTAATTGTTATTATGTATCTATACACCATTGTGGTTTATACACACCAATGTACTTTCTTAGACATCTAAAATTTTAAAAAAAGTCAGAATCTCACTGTGTAGCTCTGGCTGGCCTCGAACTTACCATGTAGACTAGGATGGTCCTGAACTGGTCTGAATGCGTCTGCCTCACTACTAGTGAGTGCTGGGATGAAAGGCATTGCCACCACACCCAGCCTATTCTTACCTTTTCAAGAACAGAAGAGGCAGTGAGACTGTGAGGCCTTCACAAAGAGCAGTGGCTCAGTGAGGTTAGCGTGCGATTTGGAGGGAAGAGGACCCTCCTCTGCCCACCGGTCTGCAAAGCTCACTAGGGCACCGCCCACCCACCCACTCGACTAACCGCAGGTTGTAAGTCCGCAGGTTGCGCTGCCTCCTCTTGGTGGCTCTCAGCTTGACGAAGGTGCGGCCAGTGGGGTCAAAGACACAGAGGACAGTGATGCAGACGCTGAGGATGACCACCCAGTTGCAGACGACCATCCCTGTGGCGGCAGCAATGAGAAGAAAGAACTGGTTTTGGGTCCACCTTCCTGGGTCATGAGCAATGAACAAAGGACACTGTGGCCACTATGTCCCCAGCTGTTTCTTAGGCTCAAAAGCAAGGCTCGGAAGGCTGTGGTCTTCAAGGCCCACGCATGGCACAGAGCAGACTTTTGAGAAGGTGATGAGCAGCCGAGTGCTGCCTGGACAGTTCTATGTCTGCGGCTGTTCACCTGGTGAGGACCCCAAGTGAGAGGGCAGAGCACTGGGTGAAGGGTGCACTGCGCTTGGGTGTCTCCCTAGAGTGGTGCCTGAGCCCCTTTCTCTGCAAGCTGGGTCCTATTTCCTCCACCCCAGGGCTGGCTTCACTGATGGGACAGATGGGGTGCATACCGAGAGTGACATTCTTAGCAGTGAGGTCATTGCAGGAGGTGTAGTACTGTGTAAGCCAGACGATGCCCACGATAGCGTAGATGAACTCGATCACCAAAATGGCTGCAAGGAGAGGCAGGTTCTGACTAAAGGCTACAAGCCACTGTCTGCTACCATGAAAGGGCCCAAGAACCTCATCCTGGCTTCTGCTGTCTGACTTCTACATCTCACAGCAGGGATACACAGAGCCAGGTCTGTCCTCTTGCACAGGTTTGTCCTCTCGAGTCCCCACTGCCTCCCAGGACTGTGAGTGCACAGGTGAAGAGGGAGCAAGTGCTTCCCAGCTTCCTCACGATTTCACAGTTTCCTTCCTGCAGGAGCTCTGGGATCAGACTCATTGTAGGCAAGTTACCTAATCTCTCTGAGCCTCTATTTCCTCATCCCTATTAGAGACTGCTAATAACTTTATCACAGGACACTGAAGACTGGCACTTCTCAGAAGACTTAGAAACTTGGTTCGGTGGGGTAGGAGGATGAGAGGAGGCCCAGGATCCAAGCAATGGTGGCCATGTACTCAGTTCATCAGAGTACTAAGTCCAGAGCCCCAGTGGGAGTGGAAAGGAGAGAAGACAGCTGGCAGGGCCAGCAAAGTAGAGCAGCTAAGAGCCCAGACAATGCAGCTAAAACAGCAGGACGGGCTCAGATCCCAGCTCTGATTCTTCTATCTTGATTTAGCTGTGTGACCTTGAAAGAGCTAATTAGTCTTCCTGGCCTCATGTCCTCATCTTTAAAACAAAGCTAACACTTTCCTCCCCAGGAGCAGTGGAGAAGTTTGAGAGAAGTG
This sequence comes from Rattus norvegicus, assembly GCF_021556685.1. NCBI lineage: Eukaryota > Metazoa > Chordata > Mammalia > Rodentia > Muridae > Rattus > Rattus norvegicus. The sequence goes on from NC_141534.1 coordinate 219,784,277, forward strand.
TTCCCTGGGAATACCCCAGAGGCTGCTGGGACATGGCCCAAAAGTGATATAGGCTAGTCCTCTGGGGAGCTGGTTCAGCCTGGCCTCAGGGGTTTCCTGATCTGTTTCAGAAGGATCACCAAGCATTTTACAGACAGGCTCACAGTTTCGAATAGGGCTCAACTAAGTTTGTCTACAAATGGCCACAAGAGCAAGCATTTCAGATTCTGTGGCCATCCAGTCACAAAAGAAATTTCTCAATTGCCATTATGGTACCAAAACACAAAAGGCAACATATAAATAAGTGGGTGTGTTCCCTAAGGAAAAGATTCACAAAACAGCTGGTGGACTGGACTGTCAGTCCAGTAAGGTACTCCATGCTCCTCAGGGTTTGGCCAACCAAAACCTGAGGGAGTGAAAGAGTGCACAAGGGCATGGAGCCCTAAGAACAGTCCCGGCTCCCTGTAGGGTCCCTTACCCAGGCGCACGTAGAGCACGTACTGCATGGAGTCCCGGGGTTCTGTGTAGAGGATACCCCCACGCATGCTCAGCCAAATGATAGCCATCTCAGCAATCATACAGCTCAGAAGGATGCCCAGGTAGCCTCGGCCGTGGTCCACCAGGTTCAGGGAGCAGGCCTCGTGCGGGTTGTAGACCAGGCCGAAGAGCACCACAGACAGGATCACAAACCTGCAGAGCCGAACAGTGGACAGAGTGGGCTGCCTCTGTGCCTCACGCTGCCCTCACGCTGCCCTCACGCTGCCCTCACGCTGCCCTCACGCTGCCCTGGCCGGCACACTCGGGGCAGATCAGTAGGAGGAAAAGAAGACAGGTACCTCCCCAACAAGAACACTGTCCACCTGGCTCTGGGTGTCTCCGATGTGCCCGGCTGTCAGCACGGGGAGGCATCGGCAGTGACTACTACTCCACGGCCGAGGTCAGAAAGACCGCTGGCCAGGAGGGGTCCTGAACCCTGGGGGATACCTACCTGGAGGAGTGCCTAGGAGCAGGGCAGAGTCAGCTTTGGACTTGGCATGGAAGAACAGGTGGAAAGCTTCCTTCCAGACCTTCCTCCTCAAACCCAGGACTGTGGCCTCAGTGCTGAGACTTACCAGGTGGTGTGCAGCAGGAAGAGGAAGATAGCAGGCAGCACGAGGTCATCGCTGCCCACAGACCAGCGCCGCCGGAACACCACGATCCCGGGCATGGCTGGCAGCTCTGGGAGGCTCAGCGGGCCAGGCGCTCACCTCCTGAAAGCAAGAAGAGTACCCTGGAACCGTCTGAGCTACCACCGGGTATGCTCAGGCACCTTGGGTGTTGGCACCAGTCCCCACCCAATTGGCCTCCAGGCACTAGAGATGCTGACCCAGGTAGAAGCTGCCCACTGCCCTCTCAAGCTCCCTAACAACAAAGGTCTTGACAGCACCCTCAGCCTGTCCCCTGAGGTCACTCCTGCCCACCACCTGATTGGCACCTGCCCAATGGTCATTCCTGTAGTAACTGCTCAGCTCCACTGAAGACCTAGGCTCTGGTTGGCTGCCTGCACTTGGGAGACTTAGGACCATGATTCTGAAGGTAGCCTAGGTCTCAAAAAAAGAGATAAGAAGACCCTAAGCTCACTCTTTTGTCACATGTGGGATCAATGGGATGTTTGGCTCCCAGGGTCCTGTCTTTCCACAAGGAAATCTGACCAGTACTTATGGTTCTGGGCCGAAGCTTTCGGAACTAAGAGCAAGGGTCCCTGAGCAGAAAGCCCTGTGGAGTGGGAGGGACACGAAAGGCCTGGGGAGGCTGGGAGAGGAGTGTGTGAGTGGTGGAGGGTGAGGATGCCCAGCATGTCAGATCTTCTCCTTAAGGCTTTGCACAGCGAGGCCTTTGGTTTCTTGTTCACCTTTGAGCTGTGAGTGTGGTTTGACTCCAGCTTACAAAACTCTCAGCCACTGTCATGGTTCAGGTTGGGATTCTGGCTAGTGACATCGGCCCCTCACTGTGAGGAGGGCAGCTGCTCTAACACACCCTTGACCTGATAGCTTTCACTGCTTGATGCTTACTTCTCTGAGGTAGCTGGGTACAGACCAGCCACCAACAAGCTCAGGAGTGGCCAGGAGCTAGGGGCCTCCTGTGGAGCTGGGAAGAGCACTGGTAGCACAGTGGAAGGCTGGTCTGAGCAGAAACCCAGGACTTGGTCCAGGACAGCTCTATGTGTCCTGTGCAGAGAGAAACCCCTTCTACAGAGGGCTGGGCACCCCACGAGAGGGCAGCTGTCCCCCAGGGCCAGCAGAGGTTTACATGGCACCTGGTCCAAGGGTAGACAGCAGGTCCTCCTCTCTCTAGTGACAGGTCCAAAGAAAACACATGTATATGGAAGGAACTAGCCAAATCTTCCTGGACCTGTGAGCATAGCCCTGCCAGTGGGAGAAGGGGAACGGGGCCAGGTGGCTGGGCAGCATGTCATGTCAGGACAGGCTCCGCTGGGCTTATCTCTCAGGACCAGCCAGTGAACACTCCCAAGGAGTGCCCAGAAGCAGAGCTGGCTGCCTGAGCAGCGGCTGGGGTCGTGCCTACTCCCCCCACCCCCAGGAAGTGACATCATCCCACCCTCGAGGAGGAGTCAGGCAGATTGTGAGAAGCAGGAGAAAGATGCAGAGTGAGGAAGCAGCTGCTGCTGGGGTGGCTTGGGGGTGGGGAGGTCTACTGTAGACTGGAGCTGAGGACTGGAGCAAGATCCGGGACAAGGAGGCCTGAACACAGCTCGGAGTTTGGAATAATGAATGGGAAGGAGCTAGGGCCTCATGGGTGGCAGCAAGGCTGGGGCGGGCAGAGCTGCCAACAGCTGCTGTACCTGTTCCCCCCTCGTGTGCAGGTGGCTCAGAGTGGGAAGCTGGAGGTGGCACCGCTCTGCCCACACACATTCAGGGAAGTGGGGCGGGAGCAGCACCATCACCTGTTGAGGCCCTGCATTTTGTCTTCATCAGGCCAGGGGAGATGCCATGCTTACCCAGTGAGGCCGGTCAGGGAGGGTCCTACCCCTGCCAGCGACCTGGTGCATCACCTCAAGCAGAATATGGCCCTTTCACAGTCACACTGGGTGTGACTCCTCTCCCACCCTTCCTCAAGGAGTCTAGAAAGGCTAACACTGTAGCTCACCAGGTGCCCAGTACCCTGGTCCTTGCACTTAGAACCCTGGCCTGACCTTACCTTGCCCTCTCTGACCCCAGGTCTTGCAGCCATGACTGCAGGACCATGACACTGTTGGAATGACAGGGCCAATAGCACCTGTACTCTGCTGGGGCGGGGTGGGGGAGGTGATGAGCATCCATGGCTGCTGGGGCAGGGTGGGGGAGGCGATGAGCATCCATGGCTAGCAGCTGTGCTCGGCACCAGGGCCTTCCTGTGATATGGTAGATTTTGGAGGGCTGACCCCACACATTTCCTGTTACTGGCATTTGGGGTTCCATACCTCCCCAACATCCCCTCCAGCTTCCCAGCTTCTGCCCAGGGCAGCTAACATGAGTCCTGGACTCCGTAGGCAGAAGTCCTGACCCAGGAGTTATAAACCCAGCATCCACCATCTAACTGTGTAACTTACTGCTTGTACCTGTGGCATGTCAGTTATGTTTTCCTCTTAAAATTCCAGCCAGGATCCCAAGAGAGAAAGTCTGCAGAAGCCTCACAGTGCTGGACCAACGCCACAGCACATCAGTGGGGGGGGTGGGGGTGAAGGAGTGCGTGTGAACCCCTAGCAGCCCAGCTGCCCTCCCAGACGAGGCAGTGGAATCTTCGGCTGGTCACCACTGGGTCACGGGGGAGGGGAGGAGTAGGAGCAGGGGGCTTCCCCTGTACAGATTCATAAATCCTAAGGCTTCTATTTTTATGGGTCTGAAAGACGTCCTTTCTTTGGAGACCCCAGCCCATTACAATGGGGGGCCTGTTCCCTTGCTGGAGCTGTGATTTCATTTGGAGGAAATGTCTTGGAAGGGGGAGGGCCCAGCCACTTCCTGGCCTGGGGCAGCTGTAGAGCACCTCCTCAGTTCCCCCAACCCCATTCCCAGAGTGGCCCCTAAAGACTAAACTGTGGTGGGGTCAGCACTCTCCTCCCAGACCCTGAGGACTTCCAGGGCAGGCCACATCCACTCCAGCAGGAGCTTAGCTACCCCTACCTAGGCAGGAATGTAAGGAGTAGCAGGAGCCAGGGAGTGTGGAGGGCACCAGGACTCTGGAGGGTGTGGAGGGGCACCAGGACTCTGGAGGGTGTGAAGGGGCACCAGGATTCTGGAGGGTGTGGAGGGGGCACCAGGACTCTGGAGGGTGTGGAGGGGCACCAGGACTCTGGAGGGTGTGAAGGGGCACCAGGACACAGGTGGTTGTGAAGAGGTACCAGGCCCCAGACGGGTGTGAGGGGGTTACCAGCTCCAAGCAGGTATGAAGGGGTGCCAGGCCCAGGTGGATGTCAAACAGTTCCAGGTCCCAAGCAGGTGTGAACAGGTACCAGGAGTACCCTTCATGTGGTTGGAATGACTTAGGTAGACAGCCCTAAGGGGTCTCTTTTTCTGCCCCCTCCCTTACCATGGCCAGATTTTCCTGGTGATGATTCAGGCCTCTGGGTTAAATATTGACCATTCTGCGAGTTCCTCTTCCTAAAAATGCAAACTTCTTTTTAAAATGCACATGCTGCCTTCTCTGTCATCATCATCACTACCACCACCACCACCACCATTGTCACCATCACCATCAGCAACATCATTATTATCTGGTTATAGGGTCTCTGTATCTTAGGCTGGCCACAAAATATGTGTCAAGACCTTAAACCTCTACCTCCAGAGTGCTGGAATTACAGGTAATATACCCCATACCTGGTTTTATGTGGCAATAGGGATCAAACCTGGGCACCATCTTTGATTCCATGCACGGTTGGGGATGCACACAACCTGCCCTCACCTGGCAGGAACCTTCTAGATAGGGAGGCTCTCCAACACCTCACCTTCCACACATATTTGTGAAGTGACCCCCACTTGCCCCAAGCTTACTGCTCTCTGCAGAGGCTGTGATGAAGACGATGCCTTGGTTACTCTGTACTCCTGCCACACAAACTCATCTTTCTAGGCCAGACAAAGGCACCTCCCCTTTGAAGTCCTCCTTGACTACTCCCTTATGGGGGCTGCAGGCCCCTCAACCCAACCTGGCCCCTGACAGATTGCCTTAGAGTTAACTTCCTAAATCCTTGCTGCTGCCTTTGCCAGTCTCAATTGAGAACTTCAGGAGTTAGGATTCAGTAGGCATACAATGCCCTGTGACATCACCCCAAACCACCACTGTAACTCCAAGGCTTGCAACAGCCCTGTCTTGGTCAACACCTTGGCTCACACCTGCTCTGCTTACCAGGCAATGCCCCCTTGAAAGCTCGCTGGAGCCCCCTCCAACCACCTGAGCGGTGCTATGTGGTTTCTGCCTTTGTACAGTGGGATGCTGCATTACCAAGGCTAGAGTGAGAACGAATGGGTGCCAATCTACAGGGCTTGTCTTAGGCCTGACCATGGCTTAGGTCCTGGTGTGGTGTCACTGTAGTAGAACCTGCAGGTCTACTCACACCCTAGAGCGTCCAGGAGCCAAAGAGAGTGTCCTCTGCGTAGACTGAAGACCACGGAGAGGACCAACAGTAGCCTGCGTTGTCTGTCAGCCTGACACTGCCTTCTCAGGCACACAAACACACCAGGGCCATTCCTCCAAGAATCCCTGAGGAAGTATTGTCTTTCTCATTTCCAGGCCTACAGCCCACCTGGGCAGGGTGGCCAAGGGGCTGGCCTTTGAAGGCACAGGAAGGGTGATGGTAGCAAAGGAGGTGACAGAAAGTTGTGTGGGCTGAGGGCCGCGTGTGCCACCAGCCTGTGCCCGGGCGTGTGCAACCCAAGTTAGGGGCCCAAAAGCTGTTGCTTTTCACACATCAGCTGTGCTGGAGCAGAAGGGAGAGCTGAGTCTGCCCAGGGCCAGGGCAGAATTTCAGCAGGAGAGAGGTCCTCAAATGCCTGGCCCCGTGGAGCATAGACAATGTGCCTGGTGCAGCTAGACCGGGAGAGGAAAGCCAGTCTTCTGTCCCCCAGCCAGGGTCTGAGGCTAACAGACACCTGACACACTCTCACCTGCACCTATGGCCTCGAAGGACAGAGTTTCACATTCTCTACCCCTAGCATTAGGGGTCCTCACTCCATCCCTCCAGCTTAGTCTGCCTGTCTGCATCTCATAGATGGGGAAACTGGGGCTCCATGAAGTTAGAAATACAGCAAGGGGCAAGTAGAGGCAGGCTGTGAAGCCAGCTCTGTTCTGTTGGGCTTGTGACCAGAGACCTTTTCCTATAAAAGTGCCATCAGGGGGTCAGGCTTGGAGTTACAGGAATGGGGCAATGAGAAGGCAACCCTGCCACTAGGGTGATACCTGCACTGAACTAGATATGCTTCCAACAGTTACTCAGCCACGCGTGTTTTTTTAATTATGTAGTGTTTCAGACTGTTAGATGTGGTTTCAAGCAGTCACAGAATCCCCTTTCATACTTCTAACACTCGCCATGAACTGCTATTTTTCTCCCCATTTTATAGGCAAGGCTCAGAGGCTCAGAGAGGTTCAGGTAACTTGCCCAAGGTCCCTCAGTTCAGTTATGTTGGAGGCAGGCACGAGGCTCCAGAGCCCTGCTTGGCCAGCCCCTCCCCACCAAACGTTCACCAGGCTCCATGTATCGCCAGCTCCACTTCTAGTTCTCACGCTAATTATTTTCCAACTCCTCTTCAATGAAAAGAATTTGCCATCTGCCACCAGGCCCTGTCACTGACACCAGCCAACTCCCCAGGAATCAATTGGGGCCTTTCGCTTCCTGCTGGCTGTTCTGAGAGGGCTGCTGGCTGAGAAATGGGGAAGGAAGGGCCAGAGAGAGTGGCAGGACCCTCTCCCCACACTCTGTCCTGGGCAGGGGTTGTTCCTGAAGGTGAAAGGTCCCTCAGCTTGGCCAGACTTTCCTTCTGAATTCTTCCTTAGAGATCTTCTTCTCCCCATAGGCCTCTCGTACTTGTTCCATTCAGTTCTCTGGGCAGAAGTGACCTGGAGGGGCTCAGACACGCAAGCAAGCCAAGCCGTGCTGGCCTCAGGTTGCATTCTTCCCCTGGGAGCTGCAGGGCTGAAGCAGGCAGGTAGCAGTAGGCCTGCAGCCAGTCTCCTCCCATCCCTTGCAGTGCAGTTCACTCCACTGGATCTCCTAACCACTCCCTCCTTCAAGTACACAGAGCTGGAGGCTGCTCCAAGAAGCAGCCACCGCCTTCCTCCAGTTCTGGATCAGGGCTGACATGGTGCAAGATCTTGGTTCTGTTATTTCTATTGGCCTGTGACCATCACTTTTCTGAACCTCATTTTCCTTGTGTGCAAATGAGATAATGCATGAAGTCCCTCCTTGGAGGGGGACGGACTGTGAGGGGCAGCTGAGCACACAGAACGAGTAGCTCAAGGAAGCCTGGTTTGTTCCCACTCTGATGCATACATCAGTTTCCCTGCAGTGTGTGCAGGATCTTTACCTCTGCACCAAGCCTGCTGCCCTGCAGCAGACAGTCCCTGGCCCTCTATTCCCAGTAGCAGGCAGACCTGCACCAGCCCCAGTCCTTGAGTGACTTCTTCTCAGGTAGGGTTGGTGGTGCCTCTGATGAAGCTAGCAGGGTCTTCACTCCTTGGACCCACACGTCAGTGAGGCAGGAGTGCCATCTCTCTAGAGGGGACAGCTTGGGCCACTGAGCTCCTGCCCAAGGCCACAAGGCTGTACACCACTCCAAATCCATATTCCTATGAAAAAGCTGAGTACCTATCTGCCTTATCTGTCTGTGTAACTGAGTTTCAGGCTTTCCTACTGCAGAGTTCTTCCCCACCTAAACGCAACACACCCTTGAGGACAGAAGCCTCCACAAGCTCTCTCAGTCCAACGTAACTCCTCACACTGTTCTTCCCTGAAAGCCTCCCTTTTGCTGGGGCTACATGCTGGGAGTTCTTGGCTTCCTAGATGGGCCCCTGCAGGGAAGTTCACCAGATCTCAGCTGTCCCCCATTCTCAACTCCTGAGAACTTCCTCCAGAGGAGACTGTCAGTCTCTAGTGCTGGTAACACCTCACAGAGGAGTCAGCACCTCCCTGCTTCCTTAGGGGATCCCTAATGAGGTTGTTAATGAGGTGTTAAGTGGGCACACCAAGCGTGACACCTCCCCTCTGGGAACCCCCACCCCTTGGGCCCAGCCTACCCTGAGCCACGTTCAGCCCCACCTCCACAGGCAGTGGACCAGCCCTCGGATCTGGTCTGCTTGGGGTGCATGCTGCTCAGAGGTGAGAGAAAGCCTCCAGTTGAGTTATATGTGCCTTAGAGAGACACCTCCTGGGCAGTCCAGCCATCTAGGGCACAGGCCAGAAGCTCCAGCTCTTGGGTTTCAGCCACTCTCAAGTCATCTTCAAAGCCAGCAGGGATCAAATGACAGCAAGCGGAGCTCCTTCCCCGGGGAGCTGCTCTACAGAGCTCAGTGTCTCAGAGGCCGCACCTACCCTCTGCCCCAACTGTGGAATATGGGACCACCGACAGCACAAGCTATGGCCCAGCCTCTCCTTTGCTTGGCTCTCCTTCTTTCTGTGCTATTTGAGGGGAGCCCTGATGAAGGGAGGTGATCACAGCAGGTAGGTCTCTGGGGCCTGGCACTCCATGTCATTTAGAGCCAAGGTTTAACTGCTGCACACATTTCTAGGTTTTGGACTAAGTGCTCGAAAATGCCTGAGAGCCATGAGACAGAGGAGCCCTCTGGTCAATTCTGGCATTTAGGGAGACAGCCTTGGGATGCTGTTCAGAATCGGGAGGCCATTCCATATCTCCTCCATCTCCCGAGCTAGGAGAGCAGACCAGTCTACAGGAGAAAACACTTGACCTCAGGCCACAACTTCTATTTTCACACTCCCTCTTCCCTCTTACCCGTCAGTAGGACAAAGCTGGACTCATCACAAGTCACACAGGTCTCCAAGAAGGAGCAGTGCCTGGAAGGCCCCCACTGCTGGGTGGAGCACAGGCTGGACCTGGCACTGGTCCCAGGGACTTATTTCTCAGCCATCCACTGGGCGAAGACTTCAGAGTGCAGTGCGGGAGGGGCCAGCCACTTCCTATGATGAGTCAGATGAGTCAATGACCATTTCCCCATCAGTAAACGGCTGACACTGATGACAGTGCTTCCCTCATGGGCTGAGGGATGGTGGGGACAAAACCATTTCAAAGTTGTGGAATGTTGAGAGCAGGCTCTGACACAGACAGGATGCTTGGGTGCTTGGCAGTGTGAACTACATACACTGCTTAGGAACCGTTCTTTTCAAAAACCTAGCATGGGCCAGAGAGATGGCTCAGCAGGTAAAGACGCTTGCCACACAAGCTTGATAACCTGATTTGATGGAGCACGGGCAGAACCAGCTCCACAAAGTTGTCCTAGACTTCCATAGGCATGCTATGAAATGCGTGCGCCCTCCCCCATCACATACACTTCCAATAGTTTTTTTTCCTTAAAGCATATCATGGTTCCTAAGTGGCCTTTAAATAAAATTAAACTCTCGGGCATTGGCTCTAAAGCTTTCTACCAAGTGCTCAGAGCCCCTGCATCCTGCCATGATCACCAAGACCAACCTTTATATCCCAACTCTTGGTTCTGTGCCAGGCCCTGCTCCCCTCCATGGTTCCCACCAACTGCGCCTGGCCAGAGAGTCTGTCCTCTTGTGGAGGTCTGTTTGGGTGCCTGTCCCCACCTGCCCCCAACTCCAGCCCTGGTGGGAGGTGGTTCAGCCAGTGGCCTGCTTTCTGCAGGTTTCTGGTGTGGGCTTCACCTTCTCTATTACACTGCACAGTCCTGAGAAGAAAACTTAGGCTCTGCCTACTTCTGTCCTAGTCTGTGATGGCTTAGCAACCAGGAGGCCGAAAATCAGAGGCACTGGGGAATAAGGCTCATGCTTCCAACACAGAGCTGCCCATGTGGAATCTGGACAGAACCCACAGTCCACTTTGTTCAGGATAGGTTAAGGCTGAAAAGAAGCAGGGCCCAATCTGTTTGGTTTTACCTTCCTTTCAAGAGGCCTTGCCCCTGATAGGCAGGTGCCCAGCCTTGTCACACTGTCACTTCTGTGGTTTCACTCCCTTGGTGTAGCAGGAGGTGGAGCTGGGGCCCTCTGCTGCCACTTGGCAAGACCAGAGCAGGGGCAGTAGCAAGGGTTTGGCAGGCCTTGTTTCAGTCAACCTGGGGCTACTGCTCACTGTTGAGGGATGAGGCAGGCTTCTGTGCTGCCCCTAACCTGACTAAGAGAGAACCCTATCTTGGGGGGGGGGCAAACCTTTCAAGAAAAGAGTGACTGGCAGCATGTATGAAGACTAGCAGCAGGTGAGCGCTAATAGGGTGCCCACCCAGTATCTTCGGGCCAGACTAGGTCCTGGTGAGACCAGAGAGGCTGAGGCTCCGGCCAGGCCAGCACTAGTGCCTCATCTCCCTCAAGGCTCAGGGCGGTAATGTGACAAAGCCTGTTTCCTCAGCAGGCACAGTCCTTTCCTGCACATCCCAGGAAGGCTCTGGAGTGGGGGATGGCAGTGAGGGGGGTCGGGCCTGCGTCATAGCTCGTGCTGGCTTCTCCACCCTCAGTGGCCGCTGGTGGCTATAAATACCACTCCATTCTCTGGATGTTGCAGGAGATGACCTAGAATCGTGGGCTTGGAGGCCTCCAGGGGCCCCCTCCCTGCTCATTTCAGACACAGCCTGTCTGACCAGAACATCCTTGCAGCTGGAGCGTGGCCACCCACCTGAGGAAGGGGCAAGACTAGAGCAATGCCTCAGCCAGCATGGGGAACCCCAAACCCAAAGGACAGCACTTTGACTCCAAACCCTCTTCACAGGCCAGGTATTAAGGACACCAGGCCCCAACCAGCCCAAGAGATAACAAAGAGACAAGGCCACCTGAGACCTGCTGCTATTTGTACCACAGCCCCTGGCTTTGGGTTCTCTCTGGAGTCCCACTCAGAGACACTGGACCCTAAGCCTTCTTTTCACCTTCTCACCCCATAGTCTCTGCATGACTTTTAGTTCAAACTGGATTCCAAATATGCCATTGCCCTGGGAGCCTCTTTGGGACAAACCTCATTTTGACAGGTCCCTTGGGGTGTCAGTTGTTTATACAGGTGGTGGTGGCTTCCTTCTCCTACCTGGGAGCCTGCCACTGAGGGAGACCTCCCTTCTTAGAAGCCCAGGCCTGGCTGACCAGGAGCACAGGACAGAAAGCAGTCCCTAGACCTGGTAGAACAAGGACACTGATCCTCACAGTGGTAGACTTTGGTTCCAAGTTTTCTAGCTTGGGCCAGGGCAGGCTTTGAGGGGAGGTGAGAAACAGAGAAACAGAGAGAGAGCCCAGGGCTGGGCGTACACACATGGGATCTGGCTAAGAAAGTCTTTACTGTAGACATCCTCTAATCTCTGTGTGCCCACCACATGCCAAGGACCTAAGGGGTGTAAGAAAGACAAGCCATGGAGTGACGTGGGATCAGAGTCCCATGTATCTCCAACCCAGAAGAAAAGAAGGTAAATCCAAGCCACTCTACCTAAGGCAAGGGAAACTCTCCCACAACAGAGGTCACACAGACCTGAGTGTGGCTGCCCAGAGAACATGGAGCCAGAGTTGGGTCAAGCACGGCAGAGGGACCACTGGAGGGGATAAGAGGGACAAGCACAAGACATACACCTCACAGGTTACAAGGGAGGACACAGGGTGGGGCCAGGTGAGTAGAGGCAGGGATAGAAAGGAGGCTGAGAGGAAGACTGGTGGGGTGAGATGCTGGGACCTTGGCCAAAGTGGATGTGAGATGAAAGAATATGGACAGTCCAGGCTGAGAGTCGACATACAGAGTCCACAGTGATAGGGAGGGAGGGCACTCATGCGATGGGCCTTTAAATCACAGGCCTGCAGCTGCCTGGCCCCACACAAAAGCACCATATTTCCAAAGAGTTCTGATTCAGCTCCGTCCTGATTCAGGTGAACCTGTGCACAAGTACAAGGGAGCAGACCCATGACAGGAAACCCTCAGGAGCGGTCACTGGCTTCTAAAGTATGCTTGAAGTTTGAGGCTTTCCCCCGGATAGCCTGTCATCCAGTCCTGACCATGTGAGTTCATGTGACCCAGGCAGGGCTCTAAACCTGGGCTCCTCCTCATACGATGAAGACAGCAGCAGCCACTGCCTCTTTGGACACTGGGGAAAGGAGGAGCATCCTGAGCATTGAGCCTGCTCTCGGATGCTTTACTCATTCTGCCTTCCTCCCTGGGACTCTCAATGCTCTCTGCTGACTTGCTACAACAGAGTGCTATAACGGCCACACCCACTATCCCTGTGTGAGTGTGTGAGTGTGTGAGTGTGTGAGTGTGTGTGAGTGTGTGTGTGTGTGTGTGTGTGTGTGTTCTCGAGCACACGCATAAGACACATCCTACCACAGGGTGGTAGAGTTCACCTCAGCTCCTATTCCTCCTGCTTAGCCCAGCACTATCCCAGAGACCAGAGGAAGGGTGCAAATGAGTCTTCACCCTAAAACCTCTTACTCAGAGGCTAAGAGCTGAGGAAGGGCAGTTGGTTGTTGCTGGAGCTAAGACTGGGTAACAGCTGATTTGAAGGCCCTGTGGTCCATGGGTGCCAGCCCTTCCCCATCATCTGCACAGAGCTTCCTCATAGCTCTTCTGGGGCTTTGACAGGATGCATGAGATCACGTCTGGGGCTTCCAGGGAGAAAAGGCCGGAGGGATAGAGGTAGGATTAATTATGTATTAATGTATTTATTTTATTAGTGCTTCTGTTGACTGCACAGGCAGAGTGGGAAAACACAGGGGAGTTAGGGTCAGTCTGTGTGGGCTACCACAGGGCCTGGCCACTTAATAGGTCTGTGTAAGTTGCAGCCACTTTGAGCCCTGGTACCTGGAGAAGAGGAGTAACAGCTGTGGGATGCTGGTGGAAGGGCAATGCAGACCAGTTTTCTTACCTGTAAATGAGAATGCCAAGAGTCACAGTCCACAGGGCTGCCCCTGGGGAGGAGTCATGGCAGGCATCTGGTGCCAAGCTGTATATGGGTGGTAAACAGTGGGCATTTCTTCCTCTATTGGAGGACAGGTCATAGGAAGAAGGCCCCGGGACAGGCTCTGCAGTCCCCCTCCCCACAAGGCTAGCCAGCTGTGTTTGTTCCCAGGCCAAAGCATGGCAAGACAACTCTCTCCTACCCATGCCTATCCCTGAATCACACAGCTCTTTCTCCCACCTGCTTAGTCTTGGGCATCTGGGATCCCTGTGGCTAGAAGCCTGTCAGTCAGGCTGTTTGGTTTCTTACCCCTAGCACATGGGTAGTCTGAAAGTGACCAGGCAACCTCTTGCAGCTGTGCCCACCTGGAAAAGTTGTTATCAAGTCTGAGCCAATGTGTCCTCCTAGCTCCCCTCTGTTTACAGAGTTCTTCACCCATGGGAGGTATAACACAGCCTCTTGGTGACAGCCTGTTTGCCCTCATGGAGCATATGAGCAGGTACCGGGTGGCACAGAGGTCATGGGTCATAGTTTTGACTTTGTTAAAGGTGACTACACAAAGAAGAATGGAAACCCAAAGATGATGCGTAGAGTTCCCATCTTACAGGACTGAAAGTTCTCCACAAAGCTGGCCATAGGCAAGACTACAGGAAGTGAGGCATTCGGCTCCTAGCCTAGCTAATGCAAGTCCCACCTGGGACTACCAGCAAAGGGAAAAGGAGGGTTCTTCATCCTTGGGTCTAGCCACTGGTTATTTAACTTGTTCTCGTTGACATAGAGGACCCAGAACACAGCTTCTAGGAGCCACTGTGGACGAGCTGTCAGGCAGTGAGAGATGCTGGAACACCAAACCCATAGGAGGCAGCGCCGTACTGGAGAAGTTCAAGTTCAAGATGCTAAAGCAAATTCAGCTGAAAGGGGTGAAGGGAAGGTCAGGGATAGGATGGCTTGAACTAAGACACGCTCTTCTGCTAGGAGGAAGGGTAGAGGCCTGCAGACTGACCATTCCAGGACAGAAAGGACCAGATGTATCTGCACAGGGCTCCTGGCTTTGGCCATGTGTTCCTTTGCCCCAGCCACACAAAAGTCCCATTGATGCTGCCCCTCACCCCCGCACCCTGGGGCCAGTGCCCCAGAACAGGGCCCTGTGGGCCTCTCCTGCTCCTAGCTAACAGTCCAGCTGTTGCTGCTGCCGCTGCTGCTGTCCAGGCACGCCAGGCATGCCAGGCCTGGGCAATATGAAGTCACATGCTCTGCGCGGGCGAGGCCATGCCCTGCTGGGATAGGTCATGTGTAGTACAGGGCCTGCTGAAAAGCAGGGTGCCAAGAAGCACTGTTGTCTTCCTGCCACTCCACGCCCCCCAGTCCCGCCTATCTTCTAGGAGGGCAAATCCTTGGGCAAACAGTCAGACAGGTGCAAAAGACAAAGCAAAGGGGGAAGGGGGGAAGGGGAGAAGGAAAAGCAAACACCAAGGCCTTGGCTCTGCCTGCTGCCTGCTTGACTGTGTTATCGTGGCCCTGCCTATAGCGGCCACTAGTACCCCAACAATTTGCCTGTGGTATTTGGAGAGTCTAGAAGAGCAAATGAGTTGACTCCCTGCTATCCACTCCCCCAGAAGGCCTGACTATGAGGCAGGGGAGGCAGCAACAGGAAGAATGAATAGGGCCTGAGGCCTCCAAAGTTGCTTGCCAACCACCTAGGCCACCACACATGCTCCCTCAAGTTTTGTCTAGGGGACAGAGTAAGTGACCCCACAGATATGCTGGAGAGGGCAGACTTGGAGTCTGCTGAAGGACTTTGAACAAGTCCTAGGAGCTTGGGGCTAGTGATGTCTGTCACTCACAACCTTTAAAGTTAACTGGTTGAGGCCTGTGTAGGAGTCCTTGGTATACGTGTGGCAGGAGAGAATTACTCTAAAGAGAGACACTTGTGCCCTTCTCTTTGGTATCAGGCTATAGAAACAGTTGTCCCCAAAGAATTAAAAAAAATCTCACAGTGGGGAACAGAAAGGCTGAAGCCTGGTGCCAGCCAGAGAGAAACTTGCCTCCTAGGAAGAGGTCTCACACAATCCCCACCACCTTGTAGGACAGTGATCAGCAGGGGCCACACTCCTACCAGTGCTGTTTAGTTACACACACCTCTTGCCTTCTGTTTAAGCCTAAACATCATGTCAGGACCCTGGGGACAGACTTGGAGGGGTCGCTGGACCCTTCTATCTCTTCTTCCCATCGGCATGGCCACATTGCACTCTCTTTTTCAAAACTACTTGTCTCTAACTGGCCAACAGGGAACAGATGGTCAATCTTGTTTGTTGGGTCTGCTGCAGCTCAGGCTTTGACCCTAACAACTCCAGTAACGCACTTAGGGCTCAGCACACACAAGCCACTCACTATGTGGATGCTCAGCCTAGAGCTTCCTGTGGGGGTGGGTAGACTGGAGGCAGGCTCAGAATGAGGGGCAGTGCTGTGGGGTTGCGGGGGGATCTAGCATGCTTGCCCAGCTGTTCTTGGACCCCATGGGAAAACACTTGGTCACTGACCTGTGGCTGAAGGGCCTGGCAGAAGGAAAGGATAGGCCACATCTACTCCACAATCAGGGGCTGCTCTTGCTGGCCTCAAACCCAGGGTCAGAACTAAGAGAGACATGCGTCACTCCCTTTTGGGGCTTTGGCTTTGGGCTGATCCCAACCTAGATGCAAACAGAGGACAGGCTATATTCTAAGGGTCTAGAGGAGGTAACATGGTCTCCCTTTGCTCCATATGCCTCAGTTGGATATGCTGCAGGCCTCCTGTTTTCAGCCCACATTGCTTTCTTCAATCTTGCTGTCTACAGAGCTCTTCCCAGGATTAACCTAAACACTGCCTCCAAGATGTCACTGGGGTCCACCAACCCCTTAGGTGGGACAATTAGTTCTCTTCCATTCTGCGCTCCCCAAAGGCTGGGGGCTGCTACAGGGCAGGGCTGCACGCCCTGCATCTCCATGTCCTTGGCATCCAGCACAGAGCCTGGTGCCTAGCAGCTGCTCAAGAAATGTCAAACAAGGCCCCAGCCCAGCTCCTTGCTTCTCTCAGATTGCACTGCCAACACACATGGCCAAGAAGATTCAAAGTCAGCTAGCAGGAACCAGGGCAAGACTGTGTTCCTGAGCTGGGGAGAAGGTTTCTGCTCCCTCAGAAGGTGCCCACCTTGCATCACCCACAGTCAGAGGCATGAATGCTGCCTCCCCATCTCCAAAAGCAGAAACCAAAGTTAACAGGGGGTGAGCAAGGGAGGTGCACCGGAACTGCAGGGAGAAAGGCAGTTGTGGCTGCCATCTGCCGTGAGCAAGATGTTTGGAGAACATGCGCTCCTAGCTCTGAGGTCTCCCAGCCAATTTGGGAGGGTGGGGTAGCCCCTCTGCAACTCACACTCAGTCCCAGGATAGGGTGAGGGGGGCCAAGTCTGTACAATGTCCTAGAGCCAAGACTGGAGAGGCCATCAATGGGTGCCAGGGCCAGTCCTACCCTCCCAACCTGGCTGCACCTGGTTGACCTTCTGATTCTTGAGCATACGGGGGCCAGGATGCTCCTGGCTTTGGGGAGTCAATCCCACAATGAGACAGTAAAACTGAAACACAGGGCAACAAGGATGACAGTATCAGTTCATCAAGGCAACGTCCTATTGTCACCTCATTTCACCCTGCCATGCCCATAGGAGAAAGGCAAAGAGGATCCAAGAAAGGGTGGCCGGGTCCTGCTCCGTCCTAGAGAGGACCTGGCTAACTGTGATCCCCAAACAAGGCTCTGGGGTCCTTGACTAATTTTATTATTTATGTATTTTATTTTTTGGGTTTTTTAAAACAGGGTTTCTGTGTGTAGCCATGGCTGCCTAGAACTCACTCTGTAGACCAGGCTGGCCTTAGACTCAGAGATCTGTCTGCCTCTACCTCCTGAGTGCTGGGATTAAAGGTGTGTGATGTCACTGCCTGATCCTTTGAATTTTTTTTAGAGCTCTGGAAGCAATAAACAGAGTACCCCAGCGAAAAGGAGACTTCCAGACCACTGAAGACCAAGGATACATAGACCTGTCATAGGCCACACAAGTTCAGCAGCAGGCAGGAAGAAAACCCAGAACCCTTCCTGCTCCCCAGGTTCCTATAGCTTTGCACCACCCGGTGCAGGGCTGGCCCTACAGTCCTGTCCACAGAACAGCTTCACTTACTGTACAGGGGCACACTGCCCCCATACAAGTAGCTCGACAAATTTTCTTTAAAGAGAGCCTCCTGAGAGGTAAAAGACTATGCTAGCCCACTGGGAAGAAGCATCCTGGCTGGGGCCTGATGTTCCTTCATGCTGCCCATGAACGTTACCTGCTTAGAGGCACAGCTGGCGTGGTCTCTGTGCTCCTTTCCCCAGTTGTAGGCCAGGCTGAATACCAGGTTAGGCTTGTGGCTGGTCAAGCCAGGGCTTGCCAGCCTCATTCCTGCCTGGGACACCTTACCACTGTGCCTGTGTACAAGGAATCAGTACACTTTGGTCCAGATGTGCTGTGAGCATTCAGATAGCCTGCTTGTCAGAGGTGCTGGCTCTGGCACCTGAACAACACTACGAGACTCACAAGGCCGGAAGGATTGACCAAATATGCCAGAGGCGCAACTCTCACTCCTCGAGGCAGCCACCTCCTATGCCTCCAGCCCAGCGAGTCAGGGCGATGCCCTCTCCCACTGGTAACAGGAAGACAGTGCTTCTGGGGCTAGTCACTCAGAACTGCACATCCCCCCATCCCCCCCAGCTCACCCCACGCAGCACTGCTGCCACCGCCCCCACAAGCCTGCTAGCAAGCCATGCACTCCAGTGCTGTCTGCTCAGTCCTCCCCCGCCCCTCCCCACACTGTGATTGCGACACCTCTGTCCTACTGCTTGCTGAGGGAGGCCTGAGGACGAGCTCTGGGTGTCTGAGAACCAAGTACGCAGGACCTGGGGGGTTTTCTGGGAGCAGGGAATCCAACAGTGTTCTCCTTTCTCCCAGGGGTCTTTGGCCCCAACCAGGTCACTGGGCTGACCCCACTTCCTGCCTCTCACAGTCCTCAGCCTGGCTGCCCTGTTCTGTTCATGGGAAGTGTCTCTGAATCAATGGCTTCCCTATTCTCTAGTCTCTCGGCAGAGGCAGGACAAGGAGGGCGTTTGGCCCAGGAATCTTCAGGACCATGCTCAAGACCTGAGTCTTACTTGTCCCATGTTGGGAAGGAGGGGTGGCGGGCTCTCTGGAGGGCCTAGGGCACTGCACTGACTCTATCACCCTCACCCAAGCCTGGGACTGAGTGTGAGCCGTTCTCAGCACCCAGACACCCTCACAACTCCTGCCTCAGCAGAGGCACAAACAGGCCCAGGGTGAGTCAGCCAGGGAAGTCCCAGCACCAGCACCCACCACTGGAGAAGCTCTGCTGACACCTATGAGTGGGGTATGTAGTCCCTCCCGCAGAGGGTGAGAGGAACACCCGGGCTCCCCCACCTCCATTTCTGCTCCCTGAGAGGGGAGCCAGGCAGGTGGAGCAGAAGGAAGTTACACTGCAGGCAGCCCTGAAAGGTACTCCATGGGCACATGGCTACCCTCCTATGGCCCAACCCCTCAAGTTTAGCACGTTAGTGGAGAGAAATTCCTGACGGTTCCTGCCCTGTGTCACGTATCCTGGCTTTTTCGTTCTATGCTTTTACGGGTTTGACACCACCACGACTCCAGAAGATGAAGGGATGGGTACTCTACCTCATTACTGAGGGGCTTCCTCCTTGTCAAGCCATGATGGAGAGAGGACTGAGGCCCAGACCATCCCTTTCCCAGAAGGTGAGACCAAGGCCAAGCAAAAGTCAAGGCCAGGTAGACCCAGCAAGATGTCCTTCCTGTTCTGGAAGAAACAGGAGGAATGGCCAGGCCTATAAACCTACCAGACCGGTTGGTGCTGGAGGGCACTGGCTACCTCCTGCAGCTTGCCTGACAGTGTAGGAGAGATTGCTGGAACATCCGCCTCAGGACGCCTCCCCCCACACATACTCACAACTCTATCCCTTTCTGGTCTGGCACTCACCCAGGGAGGGCCCTCTACCTCTGCCTAGGTAAGAGAAATGAGGTAGACATGATGTTCTGGGCACGCTCCACCCCACAGCCTTGCCGGGTTCAGAGCCCAGGGCAGGGGACAAGATCTATGGCCTGGGAACTCACAGACCAGGAGTCATTGGCCTCACTCTGCAGGACCTCAGGAGATGCCACCATCCAACCTCTAGGAGTCCTCTGGTCAGATTGACAAAGAAACCCAAGGTGGGCAGGTGAGTGCAGGGTTACAGTGCAAGGGACCTTGGAATGGGGTCAGTGCTCAGTCAGGAGACAGAGGAGGCATCCAAGAGGGAAGATGCCTGTGTGGCTCATATTTCCTGCCCTCCATCCACCCCAGGAGCAAGTGGGAGATTCGTGATGCATAGGGCCCACTGTCCTGCCACTGATGCCAGGAGGCTCCTGAGCTGAGCCTGAGCTGAGCCTTCTCTTGGCCACATGCAGCAGCAGCTCCTCTGGGCTCTTGGACCAGGGTGCACACCGGAGAAGACACAGGGGCCCAGGGGCTGCTTCCCCAGCTTGGATCACATGCATGCTGACTATGGCAGGCCTTAGCCCTATGCATGGGCTGTGATTTCCAAGCTCCCATTTAGGCTTCAGTAGGCCCTGCTAGCTTTGATCTTCAGCTCCTGCTGGGCTTCCCCTTTCTTGGCTCTTCCTAAAGCCTGGCTCTTGCACTTCCGGGACAGGGAAGTGGGTGCTGGGGGAGATTCAGAAGCCTGTCCACTACTTTGAAAAAAGCCTGGAAACATGTGGCCACATAAATCTTCTGGGTTTATTTAAATGTCTTTCAAACAAATGTCTTGAATGGCTTTCTTCTACCCCCACCCCTCCTGGAACTGAGCCACTCAATGGAAAACAGTAGCTCAGAAGTCTTAGGGCTGCTGAGAGTCGTCACTCAGACACAAAGCCAGCACTGCAGCACTCTGGAGGTAGCTCAGACCCCACCCATGAGATCCAGGATGCCAACCTTTGGGCCAGGATCACTCAGGCACCCTGAGTTCTGCAGTCAGTGGGTCTACAAAGACTCCTACTACACAAGCCATACCACTGTGACCCCCAGGCATGGAGGCCTAGATATCACAGACAGACAGCCCCATTCAAGCCCTTCTCTAGCGGACCATGCAGCAGCAACCACTCAGAGATAGAAGGCTAGCAGCTGGAACAGAGAGGAGAGGTCTTCTAGGCAACTGAAACTGCTCAGAAAACCAGACAGTATAGTTGGAACTTACCAAAAGACCAGAGCAGAGCAAGTGGTGCTAGACTTAGAGTTCAGGCTGCTCCACCCTCACAATCTGTCGATGAAGACCTGAAGTCCACGGCATACACCGCCACGGCCAAGATCACACAGCTTTGGGTTTTGCCCTGCCAGAAATGCCACTCAAGCCTCATTTACTTAGCACAATCTATGAGCCTAGATTCTGGAGTTTATTTTGGGGCACCCGATGGAAAAATGAACTGTACCTCTGAAGCATTGCAAACTGGGAGAGAGGGGGCTTTCAGATGTCTCTCTCCGCGCTTTCCTTCCATGTACCAGACAGATATCCTTACCAGCACTAGAAGAAACAGACAGAGAGAAGCAAGGAAGCGATAGACTTTCTTCAGATCAAAACAACAGCAAGGAGCATCGGAACCTGGAGAAGACAAGGGGATCTGGACAAGGTTACTACAGCCAGAGTGCCACAGTCCTGGCGGATGAACTTCCCACTAGCCAGGGAGGCCTCTTGTCTCATGCTGGGTGAGTCTTCTGTGTGCCTGGGACCCTAGACCAGACGTGTTCATGTCACTATGTCACATTTTCCTCCTTCCTACGAAATTATGCTCTCTTTGGAAAACAGAAACCACCACCACTAACAATAAAGAAACCAGAAGCTGCCCCCAATCCCACTAGGAAAATTAACTATGAACCACCATCTAGTCCTTTGCTTCCTCTGTCCAAATATAGTGTGTGATGGTTACTGTTGACAGAATCTACCATCACCTAGGAGACAAACCTCTGGGCATGCCCGTGAGAGTTTGGGGATTGGGTTAATCGAGGTGGGAAGACCCACTCTAACTGTGGGTGGCACCATCCCATGGGCTGCAGTCACAGACTAAATAAAACTGTGACAGTAAGTGGAACACTGTCTCTGTCTCCCCGTCTTCTCTCTCTCTCTCTCTCTCTCTCTCTCTCTCTCTCTCTCTCTCTCTCTCTCTGCTTCCTGACTCTGGATATACGGTAACCAGCTGCCTCAGGCACTTGCTTCCATAAAATTCCTGACATGATGGTCTTGAACGGTGAGCCAGAGTAAACCCTTCCTTCCTTGAGATGTCTGTCCAGCGTCATAAATAGTCGTGAGAAAAGTCTATCGCAAGGGGCTGCTCTGTGTCTGCTACTTCTCTTTAGGCAACCGGAAAAGTGAGCTCTGCTTATCAAACGCTTTCACCTCTACCACTTCTCAGCACAGCAAATTACAGCATGTTATTGACCCAGTCCCTCAGTTCCCCTCTCTGCTGCGAGGAAGCCTCGGAAGCAAGCCTAGGGAATATACCTTTGACGCAGAACCCTGCTAGATCCTGTCTTTTTAACAGAGGAAGCTTTTCTGCTCCCTTGAGTTTGAGGAGCCGTGGTTCTGCCCTTCACACAGCTCTCAGTAGTGATTCCCAGAGATGTGCAAAGGAAATAGCAGCTGACTGATAAATGCAAATCCTCGTGTCCCTCCCACTTCCACCCAGCAATCCTGATTCAGTTGAAGGCGGGGCCCAAGACTGTGTTAAAGAGCACTGACTTAGAGAGTGGGCCACAACAGGGCTGCCACCTAAGCATGCAGAAACCATACATCCAGTGCTGGCCACTCCTAGTCCCTGGCTACCATCTTAGAGAACTCAGAGGATGGTGCTGTAGATCAAGTAACAGTCTGCTCTCTTGCCTGTTCCAGGGTGAGGCCACATTCCAGAATGCTGACCAGGACCAATGCAAGCACCTGTGGAAGTACTTGGCAATGTCAAGACAATCATCACACTCACTAAGGATCACACACTGCCTTTGCCACTCCTGGACCAGCCCAGCCCATTGGAGGCTAAAATCCCAACTTATTAGAAATACAGATGGGGTCCATCTGGCCTGAGCTACAGCCTGTGTCAGCAAGCTCCCCACATGACATGTGAGTGTCACCGTAGCGCCATACCCAGTCCTGGACAAGGGACTAGACAGTATATTCCATGTCTCCCTCCTAGTGTTCTCAGAGGTCCAGCCACGCCCATTCTATAGGGTTAAGGACCCAGAAGCTACAGCAGGACCCCCACACCAGAGCCCTCAGTACTCCCCAGGGACTCCCAGATCCACTTCACAGGTCAGACTGTGGCCCAGTTACAAGCCGTTGTCACAGCAGCAGAGGGGAAGTCAAATCAACAGCTCTGCAGCCCTCCCTGGACAGCGGAACTGTAGCTGACCCCCGCCGTCTGTCTGGAGCTCCGTTCTGTCCTGGCCCACTGTGCCTGCAGTCTGCAGCTCAGAGCCAGGTTGGATGTCCTGCCTCCAAAGCATTCAGTCTCTGCAGACACAGCTGGGGACAGGAAGTAGGATCTGGGGCGGAGGAACCAGGAGCTCAGTTTGGTCTGAGGACATTTCTTTCTTCGCAGCCAGACCCAGTTCTGTGTGCCTTTTGAAAGGAAGTAGAGAATAGCTGTGCTCAGCCCAATGAGGCCGGCCTCTTTCAACATTCCAGTTGCTGCCATTTCCAATTACAACTTCAGAGGGCTCCTATAATTTATACATCCCAGGATGCACTGCTCCAGCTGCTTTATGATGGGAGTTCATTACACCATTAAGGTTAAACTTTTATAAAGTACTGAGCAGGTGGTGGGCTGGGCGCCCAGCTTAGTTACCGCTCCCAGAAGCCTGCTGAATGGGGTTCACCTGGGGAAGGGAGGGGACAGGCTCTCTAAAGGGACCAAGAAACAGAGAAGGCGGCTCCTAAGGTGCCCAGAGCCTCCATTAGCCTGTTTATTAAACTGCATAGTATAGCAGGCAGGCAGCAAGGAGAACAATCTGGAACAGCTCAACAGCACTGGCAGGGGGCATGCGGGGTGAGAGGAACCATCCTGTGTGAGCCTGAAAGACGTTGCCAAGGCCAGGGAGGTGTGGGGTCTGAGGAGGACAGGGCTGGGAAGTTGAACAGCTACAAATGACAACTCAGCCTACACATGGGGAATAGACCTGGGGCTTCCTGGGAGTGTAGTGGAATATCCGAAAGGAGGATGGCTATCCAGGGGCTCACAAAGTCCTCAGTGGAGGTGAGGGCAGCAAGCAGGATGAACACCCTGAAAGTAGGAGCCACACTGACTGGCAGCAGATGTGGCTTCTACCATTTCCTGGACATTCCAAGGAAGCTGACGTTCCACACTCTCCTTAGCTGTGAAACACTCCCTGCTCCTTCTAGGTGCCATGGGACAGTCTTGAGTGCAAAGGGGAAAGTGTCCACAACTCAGAAGCTACCGATGCTCTGCATTAAACGTGACCCTGAGCCTGGAGTTCTTTGAACTGGGTCTGGAAGGATATCAGGGAGTATGTGTCATGTGTCAGCCACTAATCAGGAAGAATCTAGTGACTTTCCTCTTATGCCTCCCAGCTCCACATAAAAGTCCAATGATAGTAGGAGCTCAGTTTGATGGTGACCTTTTGTCAGCAGCCTGGCCCAAGCTGAAAGGACCCTGGAGAAGAATCCCTCGACTCAGCAAGAGGGAACTGTGGCTGGTGTCAGGCGCATGGGCAATCCTGGCCTTCTTCACACATCTTTATAACCGAGGGGGCTTCTGCCTGGGACTTCAAGCCTCAGAGGGTACGCTGTGGTACCTACAAATTGGGTTCACTTCACTGTCCAGCCACTGAGGAAGCTGTCGTGGCCAGGCCATGCTGTGAAGCCCAATCTGGTTTGCAGACCCGTCATCCATCATCCTACAGCCCCAGGGTGGCCAGAGGGGCCACAACACTTTGCTTACAGGAGCTCTGAGAGAAACTGGCTTTCCCAAAGGCCTCAGGAGAGGATCATTAAACAAAGGCAAGAGCTGAATGAAGGGGTGCCAGAGGGAAGCAAACCAAAATAGGAGAGGAACCAAAAGGAGCTGGGGGTTGGGAAGGGCAGCTTCAGAGCAGGCTGCGTTGTGAGCAGAGTGAGACTCCAGAGGGGACCAGCAAAGCAGTGCCAGCTTAGAGAAGGGGTCCAGCTGCTGGCAGGGAGGGATGCCCAAGGGGCGTGGCCTGTACTGAGGAAGGATCTGGGGTCATCTAGCGTCAGAGGGCGCATAGTACTGGGTAAAAGAGGGTCTTGGCTGCTAGAACAATGGTGAGAAATGATCATGAGAATTACTGAGAACACTTAGCCAGCACTGGGCACCATCATTCTAGGCTCTGGGCAGGAACGCCTAAGGAGGTGTCGTTTGATACCAATGTGCCACATTCCAGCAGAGCCCCATTCTCCTGTGTGTGTGTGTGTGTGTGAGAGAGAGAGAGAGAGAGAGACAGAGAGAGACAGAGACAGAGACAGAGACAGAGACAGAGACAGAGAGAGAGGCAGAGAGAGACAGAGAGAGAGACAGAGAGAGACAGAGAGAGTTAGTTAGTTCATGTGACCCACCCAAGCACCAGTGCACTACATACAGTGAAGCTCTGTCTTTAGGTAGAGTCCATGTCTGAAGTCCTGTGTTATTTAAAAGTAGAGAAGATGAACGAGAAGTAGAAAGTCAGTGGTAGGCATGGGTGGCGTGCTCTTAGAGACAGGCAGTCTCTGAAGAGCATGAAGCGGACAGGGTACTGGACGTCCCAGGCTTCTGCAGCTCAGGCTGCAAAGGCTGGGGCTGTTCCCTCAGCTACCAGCCTAGGACTGCCCAGCCATTCTGTAGCCTGCAGAGAAACTGCAGCAGGGCAGTTGTCCCAGGACAGTGAAAGAGCTGTGAGAAGTGGGAGTAGGCTGCAGGGCGTGCCAGGGGAGCCTGATGTAATCCCAGCCTGCAGAAGGCGGAAACTTGGGAAGTTAAGTGAATCGTCACCTAATGGCAGTCTGGCCGCAGATTTCCAACAAGCTGTGCCAGGCCTGCCTTGCCCCCACCCACAAGTCAGTCCTCTGCTCTGGGACTCTGAGAGGATCCTTCCTGAGAGAGCCCCTGCCAGGCACTGAGTTGATGGGTGCTGGGGAGAGCTGATGAGAAAGCAGAGGGGGAACCCTGCTGTGGAGAGTCAGGCTTCCGGGATGCAGGGCTCACCTCTTTCACAGACTTCTGTGTGTTTTAGGGAGGTGGGGTAGAAGAGAGCTAGGTGGCTACTTGACAATCTATCCCTCTACCTCACAAAACCCATCCTGAATCGACCTAGTCAGAAGGCACATGAAAACAGGGAAAGCAGGATCCACAATCCTGGAGAGCCTTCTGCACTTCATACAACCAGGGCCCAGGTACTTCTCAGCCAACCAGTAAACATAGCACAGGACAGATGACCTTTCTCAGGACCTCCTGCCCCTTTCCTGGCAGCTGTCGAGCTACAGGATTCTCTCAAAGTCTGTCTGGGAGGCTTGGGGGTGAGTAGACGTGCTTCATCCTGAGTTTGTGTCCAGCCTTAAGCACTTCTGGTTTGCCTGACAAACTCATAGGCAATCCTAACCTTTGTTTAGCACAGTGTCTGCCCTGGGCCCCTTCCCTCCCAGCATCACCTTCCAATATGGTTCAGCCAGGATAAATACCCTTACTGCTGACCTGCAAACAGAAAAACTGAAGCTCCGAAACTTATGCATAGATGCCCAGCAAAGAGGAAGAGAATCCAGGCCTAACTCAGCATATTTCTCCAAGAGTACCCACCCTACGGAAATGGGCACTCCTGGTCCTCACAGAGAAACAGGGGCCTGACGTAGGCCCGACAGGACATAGGGATGTGCTGTTTAATAAACACAACATACTTGACTTTAATAAACAGGGTGGGGGGATCCCAAGGAGACTTAAACACCCTTAAATCTGGCAACTGAATGACCGTTAGCAAGTTTTGAAACATCATCTAAAAAGGGGTTCATCTACCTGCCCCTAGAGTGGTGAGGAGGAAATGAACGAAGGAACCGACAGATGCCTGGTACTGGCATCTCTGACCAGCAAATGTTACATCACTGGTTCCTCGCTTTCAAAGAAGCAAGGGCGAGCAAAGGGAGCCATATACACTCGTAGGGCTAGTCTAGACAGAGTACACTTCAGTGGAGCATGAAGAAAGGCTTCCTGTAGGAAGAGGCTTGTGTGGAGTCTGGAAGAAAGGCAGGGCTGGCCTGGGACATGACAATGAATTCAGCCTGTTCAAACCCTGGTTCCCTACCTGGTTGCCTATGTAGACCTGAGCAGGTGATTTAACCTCTTCCAGCCTCCAATCAGATGGAGCTTAGGGGATGGAGGAGTGAAAGGGACACCTGCTGCAAAGAATAAACAAGATTCTCTATCTCTCAAGCTGTCATCCACAAGGTGAAAGCTGTTGCTGCTGTTGTTGTTACTGTTTACGTGGTTGCTTTGAGGTAGGGTCTATCTAGGTAACCCCAGCTACCCTAAATCTTGACATGTAGAGCAGATTGATCTCAAGCTTTCAGTGATCCTCCTGCCTCTGCCTTCTGAATGCTCAGACGCCAGTTGTGCACCACCACACTTAACTCCTTATTGTTATTTTGTGGCCCAGCAAATCCCTCTGCATACACACATCGGTATCTTCTCCGACTTCGAATATGAAGAGATTCACAAAAGTCAAGCATAGTCATGTCCCCAGAGGGACAAAATTACAGTCCGTGGAGCCCCCCACCCCTCGCGTGGCCTGTCCGCCAGGACAACGAGAAGGGGGAGGTGCAGGGTGTATGGTACATAATGAAGGAACATCAATAATGAATTAACCACAAGTGAGTCCAGGAACATCAATCATAAATTAATTAAATGGCTCCATGAGAGACCGTGACAAGAGCCTACTGGGGATGAATTAGTGTGGGAGTCCTATCTCAGCCTCCATAGCCAAGGCCACCTTCCTCAGGCCCTAAAGAGACACAGCAGCTCTTTGGTCAGGAAGGTTTCCAGGTGAGGGGATGCTTCTTAGAGACAGCCCCCCGAAACAAGTGCAGACAAGCCCTGTTCTCCCCCCACCCAGCCCCCAGCTTGGAGAACTCTCCAACGCTGAAAGGATTTTGATGAAACTTCCCAGAATAGTAACCTCCTGGGCTGAACTCAGGCAGGCGAAATTTCATGGGGTAATTTGGTGAGAAAATTATTTAAAAAAAAAAAACCTAGAAGTAAGTGCTAGGAATAGCAGAAGCCCTCAGTGGCTTCAGAGACAAGGGCAGCCTTGAGGACAGTGTCAACACCCTCATGGGGATCCTTCATAGCCTCTAGATTACACTCTGGCCTGGTGCCACTCTGCTGGGAGCCACCATCTAAAAGTCACAAGGGAAAGAGACTCCATGTCCTGTGCAGAAGGCCCTCCTGCCTTCTGCCCCTTCTCACGCCCATCACCTAGAGAGCAAACCCATAGATTTTGTGGCGTCTGCCTCCCCTCCACATTCCATTAGGTTCTGCGTCTCTATTTAGTTTCTCAGGGTTGCCACTAACCTTGCTCCAGTGCTATGACCTGGACCTTCTGTGTCCTTGTCCACCAGCAGCCCTTGTACCTGTTCCAGATGTCTCTTCCTAGGGTAGTGGTCCCCGGCCCCAGATTCTTATGCCATCTGTGATGGCCTTCTTTCAGTGATGGCCATCTTTTACATAGATGTACATCCAACCTGTGGCCCTACCCTCGTGGTCCTGGAGACCCAGCTCTTCCCTGCCCTTCCAATGACGACGGTCATTGCTTCTAGTTTCTTCTGGCTTGTGCACCCTGCTGGCCTTCCTAACTACATCCACTATTGTGGTCTAACCTCTCACTGGTCCTAAAGAGCCTGGGTTAAGAGCCAAGACCTTGTCCAAGTTTCCTTTAATCACAGCATTCAAACTACTTCTCCTCATTTAACCTCTTGAAGCATCACTTCTGGAAACTCGAACCCCCGAGGGTGGAATCTGCACCTTCTGCTCTAGGGTACCCGACTTGTTTTCATGACCTTCTCTGACTCCAACCCACAGCTGGTACTGAGGAAGTAACCACCTCCTCAGCCAACAGAAGCACCCCTAGAGTGATGTCACCGAGAGAGACTCCTCCGGGGCAGGATGGCCCTGCCATCTCTGTATCAGATATTGGAACCTGCTACTCCTCCCGGGTTCTATTCAGATCATGATGCCGTGCTTTTTGGTGGAATAAAATCTGACTACAGAGAAAGAAACTTAACTGGGTAAATGCTCCCTGGCTCCCATCGTGATCTCGGCTCCATGGGCTTTATAGGGTGAAATTCTTATAAGAGGTTTGTTATCTCTGTCTTGCAGAGAAGGGAACTGAGGTGTGGAAAAGTACCAGGGCTGAAATCTAGATGTCTGCCCTCAGACATACAATATCCACAGGCTGTGACACTATCTGGACTGTCCTCATTGGACTTCCCGGTGTTGGAGGAAGAGCTAGGAGGCAGGCGTGGATCACCACGCACACTCCTGGTCACACATAGGCCTTTGAGAGCCAGGCTCTTTCTAAAGAACACTGAGAAAGCAGAAGGGCTCCTCAGCAGACACCATCACAGAAAGCATGAAGCCCACCCTTCCATCCTGCCCAATCTAGAAGGCTATCCTGCTCATCGGGCCCTACTTCTTCCTCCTGCTTCAAAGTCCCACTCCACACACCCACCGACACCAGGCCAGGCAGACACCAGAGCCCACAGATTCCCACGCCACCAGCCGCTCACACCCCCTCAGCCCTCACTTCCCACAGACACACGTGGCTCCACGCATGTGTACTCTCTGAACAACCGTGGTGGAAACAGCCCTGCCCTGCTTTCCCCAGCCACAACCTGCTAAGCACCTCGTGAAAACCACACCTTTGCTCCTGGCTACACTGATCCCCACCACATGATCTCTCTTGGGCTCCTAAGCAACAAAGCGATCCCCACGAAAAATCAGTCCTCTGGGCCTCGGAAAGCTATACCATGCAGGTGCGCCCCCATCCACACCAACTCTAAGAGGTGCCGGTATGAAAAAAGAGAATCAAGATAAACATTTTTCAGCCCTGGCCTGTGGTAACCACATCGTCGGATGCCCTGGATTCCGCGGTTCTGAAAGACTTATCTTCCCCTGACCACACACTCATTGAGGCTTCCCCGAGCGCTAGTTGCCCAGTCTGCTGGAGTGTAATGTTATGCTATTCTGCTGAGAAACTGAACTCAGATGGAGAGCTTGCCTAACAGGTGATGAATGCAGAGGTCCCCACTCTGACCTGGAAAGGAGAAGGCAGGGGACAGAGTGGCTCTCGCAAGCAGGCCACACCTTTAGCTAAAGACTAAAGTAGTAGGCTCACCTGGTGCTCCCTCCTCTGATCAATAACCTTTGGTCAGTAATGCCGGATTCCCTGGCACCCCTTGGGCAGAGAAGCTGGGCACTGTGACTTACAGAGCCAAGGAAGGAAAGGCTGCCAGGAGCTGAGTACAGCAATTTTTAGAGAAACATGGAGAAAGAAAACGGGAGTAAATCTGAAGGCTGGAGTGGAAAACCTCAACTCCAACGAGTGCCTTGCCCTCAGTGTCCATGTCTGTGACTAGACTCCTGCCTCTGATGGATTTGTCGAAAGTCAGTATCTATGACCAAGGTAATCACCTGACCAGGCTCCCTAATATTCTCAAACCCTGGGATAGTGCAGAAAGCTCAGCCCTGCTTTGGGGAGCAGAGGCTAACTCCTCTCAGCATCTTCTGATCTATCCCACTTGCTGCCCAGCTCCACTGTGCAGAGTCCCAGCATCCCAAGCAGATGGCAAGGGGTGGCTAGAAAGGGCCCTGGAGCCCCAAACCATAAGGCTGAGCCACAAATCAGAACACACAGGCAGAGGTGTGGAAGGCAAGCGGAGGGGATGTAAGTAGACTGAAGGCTTCCTCCCTAATGGATCTGTTAGACAGAGCGCTTTCCAGGCAGGAGGTGAAGTGCCAGGCACTTCCTCCTGGGAGGTAGAAAGGCACTGCAGGAAGCATGCAGATAGCCAGGGACACCTCTCATGCCAGCCTGGGAACTGCCAAGAAAACACTCACCACACCAGGCTATGCCTAAGTGGTAGCTATTGGGGCAGAGTGAATCCCTCAGCATGGAGAGATCAGCTCACCACACCTTTTACCTCAGCTCAGCACTGCAGCTTGGACACGAGGCAGAAAACTTTATACCTCAGGGAGCAAGCTTTTGCAGTGAGTTGTTGCGCACAGCAGACACAGGGATGCTAGAGAAGAAGAGCCCAGAATGAAGTAATTTACAGTTCTCCTTACCTTCCCCACCTGGAGAGGGTGTTCAGCCAAGTTGAATCACATCAGGATAGAGGTCTTGGGACTTCTCACCATATTTATCTAGCCTTGGGGTACCTTAAGGATGCTCATTGACTCTTTTCCTCCTCCATGTGTCTAAGGCATTCCCTGTCCCCCATCCCTCTGCCATACAGCCTCAGCCTCCCCCGCAGGATCACCTGCTCTGAGCCCACTTGGTAAGCACCCTGACCCGGTCATTTTCTTTAGGCCATGGTCTCCAGAATGCCGACATGACTGCTCTCCACTCCCATTCTCAGAACCAAGGGAAATTCTCAAGAGAAAATACACTTTCCAAGTCTCCCTCCCACACAGATACCCTAGATCTGTCAGCCACAGACACCTTCTAGACCTTCCCAGATAATAAGGGGTGTGTGTGTGTGTGTGTGTGTGTGTGTGTGTGTGTGTGTGTGTGTGTGCAGCCCAAGCAAAGGGCTTCCTCCTGTGTGGGCCACTCCTGCAGAATCCATACCTGCCATGGCCAAGTCCAGAACCAGAACCGTCCTCGGGAGACCCAGGGCCTGGTTCCAGCTCAGTAGCTGACTCAGAGTGTCAACAGATCCCACATCCCCCAACCAGGAGCATGTATACTCTGGGCCTCTAGTTCCCCATGACAAACCTTCGACCTACAGTTCCCTTCCTCCCCAGTCACATTCCATGCCTCCATTTCCAACTACCTCATGTCTCTTGCCTTGGTCTCTTTACCTGATGAGAATCCCTGACTTTCCTATAGCCCCTTGCTGCTTATAGAATCCTCCATACGCAATCTCCTTTCATTCTCCGTGACCACTGGTACCAGTGTGTGAAGTGACTCTTAAAGGTAACAACACCTGCTCAAGGTCACACGGCCAAGACAGGAATTCAAGTCATCTGGCTCTAAATACAATGGACAACATGCCAGCTTTAGGGAACTCAGCTCAGGTCCCTCAAATGAGGAAGGCTTCTCCAAGCACCCATGTTGGCAAAGAAACACCCTTCCCATGAAAAGCTCAGCTCTTTGCTTCTGCTTCTGTGCCTTCCCCCGTAACATCCTGAAGTCTTCTTCAACATCTCTAGGGGTCTGCAAACTGATGCTCTGTGAAGTAGGACATCATGTGGCACTGAGAGGAGAGAGAGAGGTAAAGAGGAAGAGGGAAGAGAGGGAGAGAGAGAAATATAGGGAGGGAAAGAAAGAGATAGACAGAGGGGGGACCTTCCCCAAAGCTTCTCAGAAGACTGGTTAGGACATATGCAACCCCCAAACACTCCCAGTAGCCACAGAACCATCTTTCACGCATCCCAAATGATACAACTCTTAGAAACCCAGTAGCATCTCCATCAACCAAGTGAAAAGGAAGGGTCCTGGGACAACAGACAGATGGTGAGCCAGATGGCCCCCTGAACTACAGACATGGGCTACTTATCTGCACCTTTCTGAGTCTCTTATAGTCAGAAACAAGGACCACCAGTGAGAACTACCTATTTGTCCCATCTTCCCCAAAAATGGGAAGGACTCATGAACCAGGTTCATAACTGGGCAGAGCTCTACCTGGGACAGCAACCAAGACCTCATGGTAGACACATGGTGTCTCTTATTCTCAGTCCATCATAAAGAACACCAACCTTCTTCCAGCCTTCTGCCCCAGGCCAGCATACCAAAGCTGAGCCCCATAACAGAGACATTGCCCCTACTGATCTCCCTGTAAGGGTGGGTATTTACCCTCTGATCTACCAGGGTCTGAGGGCCACCAGGCTTCCCTCACAGTGCTAGTCATTCCAGGGCACTGCGCTAAGTCAAGGCCATTTCTCACAGCTGGGCCGGAGCCACTAGTCATGCCCAGGACACTGATTCTTCAAGCCCCCAGGACCATCACTCCAAACCATGTCAAGCCCAAGGCCAGAACCATGCCAACATCCAAGCAATGGCAGCACTTTCTCACACCCATGCCCACCGCACCATCATGGCCCAGCAGCACCAGCTGGCCACCCACCCGCACCAGCTACGTTGCATCGCCCTCCTGTACAGAGGGTGCACCCTCCTCACACCTGGGCGGTCACCGCTTCACCAAGGCGGGGGTGAGTCTTCTGACACCCTCGCCCGGAAAAATCACGCTGCCCGTGCTGTATCCACTTTGCCCACGCCCGTGCCACGCGTGTCACCATCCCCACGCCGGTGGCCCGGAGCTCCTCGGACCTCACACCTGCCACGGGCGCGCGTGGCAGCCGCACCTCCGCCCGCGGACCTGTCGGACCGGCCACGGCGCGCAATGGACATTGCCCAGCCCGCCACGCCGCGCGTAGAGCTCCCGCGCCCGGGGCTCGGCCCCGGCCCCCTTACCTCCGGCCCGCCGCAGGGCTTGGCCCGCCGCGGCCACTGCGACCGCCACCTCCATCCTGGGCTCCCCAAGGCCCCTATTCACTAACGTTGCTTCCGCAGGGCGCCGGCGCCGGCGCGAAGGCCGCCTCCGCCCCCCGGGGGACGCTGCGTCCTTTACGTAAACCCCACTCCGCCGCCAGCGGTGACCATGGCGACGGCCGTGGGGCGGTGGCGCCCCCTAGTGCCAGGGAGGGGAGAGGCGCACAGGCCCGAGGTGGCGGAGCCCCGAATCCCCGGGCGTGGGGGCGGTGGGCGCGGGGCTGAGGCCTCCACGGGGGCTCCGTGGGCAGACGAGAGGGGTTGGACCACAGGCACTGAACAGGGGCACGGAAGCTGCTTGGGTTCCCCTCCTTCAGGTCCCGCGTGACAGGGTTTAGCGTGGGAGATGAAAAATAGCAAGTAGGATCACCGGAGAACTGGTTCGTTTGGGGGGAGGAAAGGAGAGAGATGGGTTCCACCTCCTTCGGGGACCTAGCAGCGTCTTGAGGAGTTGGGACACGTCTTTATCTACGTTCTCCCCTCTTCTTCTACTCTCACCCTCCTCAACACCTAGCATAGTGCCTGCCAGCCAAAGGGGAGTTTGATCGATTTTGATTTTCTGGTAAATGAAGAGAATCGCCCCTCCTGTTCTCCTTCACACACGCCCATCCATTCATACGCAAGTCGCTCAACTCCTGGGAGCTGCTTTTTAGCAAGGGTACAGCACAGCTCTGCTGGTGTGTTGGGTTGAGTCTGGGGAGTGGGTGGGTTCAGGCTTGCCCTTAAGGGCATCAGGTCACTGCAGGAGGCACATGGGGCTAAGAGCTACAGCTGCAGAGGGTCATGGGTAAGAGTGGATCTAGAGGTCATGATGATGCAATCAGCCAAGTCTCAAAAGTCCAGCAGAAGACATGAGAGGCCAGAAGGAAAATAACACAGAAAAGCGTCTAAAATGTTGCCTGGGCCCAGTAGTCATCCTGAGAAATCGGGATGATTGATGCTTGTTCTGTAAGGCGTGGAGGCCATAGGTGGACATCTGGCTGAAAGTGAAACCCTGAATCCAGAACAGACTTCTCTTTGTTGCAGTAGTTCAGTCCCTCTTCAGGCAATTCCGTATCATCTACGGTTGTTTGCAAAGATAAGGTCTGGCTTAAGTAAAGAAAATGGATGGTGGGAACAAATCCGGGTACTTCAAGAATTCATGAAAAGGAGCTCCTGATGTCTCAGGAAATACAGAAGTCAGGGGAGGCTTTGATTATAGTTCAGGGGCCTTATCTCTAGATTGTCATGATTCATTCAAACCACACAGAGGTCAGATCTCTTGCTTCAAAGTTCCAGACCCCTAGAAGAAAGTATTATATTGGTCCTGTGAACCGTGGTGGATCACCTAATGGCAGGCAGAAAGTATTCTGCAATGTCAGCCCTTTTCCTTATTCACAGATGTTCCCAATGGAGAAAGCATGGCTGTGTGGCCATCATAGATAGTCTACTAGAGTCTACCCCTTAGCTGTCCAGCACACAGGATACCACACAAGCTCCTCACACACACACACACACACACACACACACACACACACACACACACAGAGAGAGAGAGAGAGAGAGAGAGAGAGAGAGAGAGAGAGAGAGAGATGTCCTCCTCTTCCTCTCCTCCTCCTCTTCTTCCTCTTCCTCCTCCTCCTCCTCCTCTTTCTCCTTCCCAGGGGTCCAACTTTCACTAAACCAGTTCTGACAATCTATAATGCAGGAGGCCAATATTATTGGGGATCCTCAAGATGATGTCCTAGTCTTGGTCAGCTGCTTCAGTGATTCCTGTGTAGGGCATTCCACACCAGGATTATTCACTGCTACTAACATAACCTTTGAACTCTTCCAGCTGGATATGCGACATGGGCACACCATGGGGAAGCTTACTAGGAGTTCCAAACCTCAGACCCAAGATCTCAGCTTGATTACAAAACCCTCAGGGGATCCCTGTGCATGTGAAAGTTTGGGAAACTGTCATTGTGAAACTGGGGGAAAGAGGAAAAGGGAAAGGTAAAAAAAGCATTTTTAATCTTGATCATTCCCATTAAATGCTAAACATTTGAGGTTCTGTTTTTTAGCATACATGAGATCCCAGGTGCAATCACCAACCCCCAAACAGACAAAAGGCATTGGTTAATTATTTAGAATTCATCACTGTGAGTGAGGAACAAGGAAACACAGGTCAGGCTGCAGGCATTATTTTTGCAGCTGGTTTTGAACTCCTGGAAGGACATGACTTCCTTCTTCTGACTCCTTATTCCTCTTTGCCTTCTGTCCACATCTCATTTGGCTAGCAGGCTGACCTAAGTCTTAACCCTGCCTGTCTCTGGAGTCTCTCTCTCTCTCTCTCTCTCTCTCTCTCTCTCTCTCTCTCTCTCTCTCTCTGTGTGTGTGTGTGTGTGTGTGTGTGTGTGTGTGTGTGTGTGTGACCATCCACCTCATCTTACTCTTTGCGACACTGTCTCTCACTAGACCAGGACTCTCTAAGTCACTGATTGGCTAGACACTGGCTGGCTATCGAGCACTAGGGGTCCTCCTGTCTCTGTCTCCCTGACACTGGGCCATTTCCAGAAAGGACCTCTCTATTTAGGCCTGGTTGCCCTAGAACTCACTATGTAGACCAAATTGGCATCGAATTTACAAAGATCTTCCTGCCTCTGCTTCCTGAGTGCCAGGATTAAAGTCATGTCACTGTGTCTGGCTTTTTACACAAGTGCTAAGGCTCTATCTAAACTCAGGACCACATGCTTGCTAAGCACTTTGCCAAATGAGCATCTGCTCAACCCTTCTACTCCTACTTCTGAGACCCTTGGCAAGGAACAGCCATGAAGGGCGGCTAGCTCTGAATACATACTCTCTGGGGTCTGTCCTGGTGGGGTTCCAATACCATGCTTGC
Organism: Rattus norvegicus; assembly: GCF_021556685.1. Lineage (NCBI taxonomy): Eukaryota > Metazoa > Chordata > Mammalia > Rodentia > Muridae > Rattus > Rattus norvegicus. Next base: position 219,820,073 of record NC_141534.1, read on the forward strand.
TTTTCCTCAGAGTACCTTCTGTCTGGCCTGGTTCAGCTTGGTATCACTGGAGACAGTCAGCAGGGTTGTGAATGGACAAGCTGAGGATGTCAAAATGAAGCACCAGAACTAATGACAAGTCGTGGACTGGTCCTGGTCCAGCTGCCTAGCTGTGTTCCCTAAGCTTTGTGTCAAATCTTCTCTCTGGCCTCAGTTTCCCTCTGGGTCCCAGTGGGGATAATAACATGGCTCCTCCTCCCAGGGGGCTGTGTGGATTAACTAATTAATGAGTGTGACATCGCCTGTTTCCACAAAGGGGCTGATTAAATGCTGGGTGTTGTTATTAGAAGCGATGGAGGGTGTGTGACAGGCAAAGTCTGCTGGAGACGGATCCGCTCCCCTTTGTGTCCTCCCCACCCCCCTCCTCCGTCTGCCCCACATTCTGCAAGCTGAACATCTTGCAAGACAAAACCAAGATGATTTTTTTGGCACCCCCCAAAGACGGCGTATAACTTTTGCACATTTCCCCTGTGCTGGAATGTGACTCACGGCTGAGTTTCATAGTATAATTTGTCTCCAACAGCTGGCACAACTGTACCCTGCCCCAGACTCTCACAGCAGCTGTAGACAGGGATGCTTTAGCCAGTGACTGCAAAATTCCTGAGCTGGACACCACCCCTGTGGGTTTTTTTCTTCTAAAACTGTATTGGCCCTTGGAGACCTGGACTGGATGATCTCATCCACTGCACACACCCACACACCCAAATGCACACAAACAAGCAAGCACCATCACAACCACCACCACCAACAACAACAACCCACACACACACACACACACACACACACACACACACACACACACACACACAACACACAACACACATACCACACACAGCCAAAGGGAGAAAGTGTCACCAAGACACTCCTGATTTCTGCAAAGGCTTAGGAGAATTCAAAACACATAGGGCTTAAAAGTATAAAGTGTCATCTGTTCATTGCTGGGGGACGGGGGAAATACCACAACTACTTCTCCACTTGGATGCAAGGTATTAAATTACTGGATGAAATCACAAGTCTGGGGCATGGTGACTTCATGGTACCCAGTCCTGGATCCTTATAGCTGGTGTGAAAACTTTGACCACCTCCAGGGAGCAGTGCAGATCTTCCACCCCTGAGTATACAAAGTACCAGCTCTCCCCTGTATCCTGGCACCCCAGATGGGGGTAGGTGGGAAGAAATTGTTTGGTTGCCACCAGGTAAATAAGTCTGCTGCTGGCATCCCAAGAGGGGAATGTTGTTTATCCAAATAGCACAAACTCCACCAGCCTGGGGAGGAGAGAGCAAAGCTCTGGAGGCTGAGCTGTTGGGTTCCCATAGGGAGAGAGATTAGCCAGTTGCAAAGTCTAGGAAATGCATGTGAACTGGAGTATGGGATACCGGGAGCCAGCATCGTGTCTGGATTATCTTAGGCATCTCCGATTTAGCATTTCAGACCTTCCTGCCTCTGCAAACAGATGCTGTTCCTGAACTGCTAAACCTTTGGCCTCCCTGTCTTCCTTTGGCCTGCTGCTATTAAACAACAGGAGTAGATCTCAGGGGCTCCCTGGCTGGAGGTGGAGCCTGGGCTACATGACTCAGCTAGCATTGGAAGGGCTGGAAGATCAGCCATCATCCTAAGGAGTGAGTTCTTCCCTCCCATCAGGAAGGAGCCGCAAGCCCACATCTTTGACCTAAACTAGTTAGTTTACTAATAGCGGTTCAACGGATGTATGAGAATGTCTTAGTAAGGCTGGCAATGGTTAACACACTGGAGGAGGCCACTCTGATGATGTTTTGCTGCTAGGAATGATGGAGGAGACCAAGCAACCTTATGTCTCCCAGGGGAAGGTTTAGGAGGTTTCTGTACTCTGGCTTCATCCCTGTTCACTTGGGCATCACCAGAACCTTCCCCCCAAATGCCCAGAGGATTGAGAGATCCTCTCGTCTCATTAAGACAGCCTATTTGTAAGTGTCTGCTCCTCGGTGGGCATTGTAGTAACTAGATTTTTTTTCCTTGGGGCACTAGGGAATGACAGAAGTGTAAACACAGATGTCTCAGGAGAAAGTCAGTGTACTCACTGACTGGAATGATTCATCTGTACTCTCTGGACACCAAAAGCCAGTGTAGAAAGCCTGGCTACTCGAGGGTGTCCTTCCCTCTACCTGTTTAACCCACTCATAGTCCCACTCACACATCTATTCGTTTGCCATCCACCCAATGTGTCACTTCATCCCGCCCACCCACACATTCACCCATCCACAAACCCATCCAGTCTTCTTTGCTTTCACAAACCCACCCACACACTTATCCATCTATCATTTCTTCTTTCTTTTCCTCCACAAACCTATGCGTCAATCCGTCCACTCATCCATCTATTTATCTGTCCTTCCTTCTATCCACCCACTTATCCATTCTTCCATCTATTCTGCCTTCCCCCTGTTAACCCTGGCACTATTACTTATCCATCTACCTACCTCTTCAATCATTTCTTTATTTTTCCTTTCAATTTTTTTTGAAAAAAAAGTGCATAAGGTGTGTGTGTGTGTGCGTGCGCGTGCGCATATGTACTCATTCATACATTCCACAATACATTTGTGAGAATCAGAGGACAGCTTGTGCTCACTGGTCTAACCATCCACTATGTGAATTCCAAAAACTGAACTCAAGTCATCATGTTTAGTGGTAAGCACCCTTACCCACCAAGCCATCTCTCCAACCCTCTTCTAAATATCCTTGAAAAATCCATTTCTGCCCCTTTTGATCAGTATCTCCCAACAGGGTGCCTTTGACTGTCTTCAGGGCAGCTGCAGTGGCTCTCACCTCTCATCCATTTCCACCCAGCTGAGTGACCTTTTAGAAATGAACATCGAATTATGTCAAGTCACTGCTTAAACTCCAGCTGTGGTTTTCATGGCTCTAAAAAAACAGACTCCATTTTTTCCCTTGGATATGACTGGAGCGTGTAAAGGCTGTACCTTGACGGATCTCTGCTTATGTACTTACCTACTACCACAGCAAGAGAAGACGCAGAGCATTTCCAGTTTCGTGCGTCCTTCAGTCAGCATCTGCCTCCCTAGAAGTAGCCATTGTTTGGACTTCTGTCCTATAGATTGTCTGTCAATAAACTTCCTACCAATGTAATCAGAGGGGAGGTATTTCTGATGACTCTTCTAGGTTGTCAACTTGACTACATCTGGAATTAACTAAAATCCAAACGGCTGTACACCTATGAGAGATTTTTTTCTCTTTTCTCCTTTTGTTTTTTCTTTTCCTTTCCTCTTCTTTTTTCTTTTCTTTTCTTTCTCTCTTTCCTTTTTTTGTTGGCACTGGGTATGAGATTTATTACTGAACATGATATGGTAGGGTACAAGAGAGCACTATGGAAGTCCTTGGGAAATCAGGGGCTGTCATTTGTCTAGGGAACCACAACTGGGGATATATATGTGACCCCATAGCCTTCAGGAATGAGCTGCTTCTCAGTGACCATGTGTTCACATTTACCTGCATCAAACTTGGTGAAGCCACATTTCTTCTCATCTCAAAGAGCTTGAATTTGAACTTGGCTCTACACAGAGCCTCAATCATTTGTTCCTTACTCTATGTGGTGCTGATGGACATGGTGACCTGGCCAATGTGAACTCCTAGTCACTGTCCCCTGGGATTGTCCAAAGGCACCACACATACCTGTGAATCCTAGCACAAGACAACGTCTTGTTGATTCAGGTGACATGAAAATGGCGGAGCCTCATTCAAACATGAAAGCTGTCCTTGCCATGACTCTTTACCATGTACTTGTTGGCATAAATACAGGCAGCCCCCAGGGCTTCAGAAGACAGTTGCTCATATTCATCTGATACATGTGGTCACAAAGTGGAATTCATCCAACTTTGCCTTCTTCTGTCCCAAGTCAAAGATGAGGATCTTGGCATGAGGGATGCCTGGGTAAAAGAGAGATTTTAGGTATAGCTTCTTACCAGTAACACCCAGTGGGGCAGTGGCCCATGAGGACAATAGGATCTTCAGTGGAAGGCCAGAAAGAAAGAGTGGTTTAGGTTTTATGAGAAAAGGTTTCTCTGAGTAGCCATGGTTGTCCTGGAACTCACTTTGTAGATCAGGTTAACCTCAAACTCAGAGATCCACCTGTCTCTGCATCCTGAGTGCTGGCACTAAAGGTCTGTGCCACCACTGCCCAGCAAAGGTTTTTGCTTTATTTTGAGGGACTTTTCTTTTTTTTATATAGTTTAATGTATTTTAATAGCAAACTTACAGGAACAGCACAGAAGACAGACAACATTAAAAACATGTACTTGCATGTAGGACAACTCCGTTAGAAAAGTATAGTGTAAGGCCCTGGGTTCGGTCCCCAGCTCCGAAAAAAAGAACCAAAAAAAAAAAAAAAAAAAGAAAAGTATAGTGAATGGATGGAATCTACTGTATGATAAAATGCTACAAACACCATTTAGTTGCTGTCAATAAGAAATTTACTTATTTAAAAAAAATCCAAATGCTGGCATTGTCCAGAAAATTTTAACAGGTTTATTTATAATTGTTATAAAGTTGAACTGTTGAAATGTGTTCACTGGAACATTTTGCTTGCATTAATGCTTTACATCTTGCATTTATATTAAAAATTCACACACAAATGAACGTGGAGAAACTGCCAATACCTGATTCTGTCCCCTATGTTTCCACTCACAATCATATACTTAGGTACCTTTGACCCCCATGGAAAAAATATCTAACATTCAGAACTACTGATAACTGGAAGAAGAGGGAAAAAAATTTTTTTTTGAGAATGAAATGTTTCCCCTCATAGTGGACTCTTAAGCACGTTCTCCGAGTATGCGGCGTGCTAGCTGGATGTCTTTTGGCATAATTGTTACACGTTTGACATGGATAGCACACAGGTTGGTATCTTCAAAAAGGCCAACCAGATAGGCCTCACTTGCCTCCTGCAAAGCACCAATAGCTGCACTCTGGAAGCGCAGGTCTGTTTTGAAGTCCTGAGCAATTTCTCGCACCAGACGCTGAAAGGGGAGCTTGCGAATCAGAAGTTCAGTGGACTTCTTTTTTTTTTTTTTTTTTTTTTTTTTTTTTTTTTTTTTTTTTTTTTTTTTTGGTTCTTTTTTTCGGAGCTGGTCAGTGGACTTCTGATAGCATCTGATTTCTCGGAGTGCTACAGTACCAGGCCTGTAACGATGAGGTTTCTTCACCCCTCCAGTAGAGGGCGCACTCTTGTGAGAGGCTTTTGTAGCCAGTTGTTTCCTGGGTGCTTTACCACCAGTGGATTTGCGGGCAGTCTGCTTTGTACGAGCCATGGTATGAGCACCTCCTTACTTACCCCCCTTCTCCTTCGGCTGGAGCTCAGCAAGCAAGAGGCGGCGCTGGCGTTAGAGAGCGGCGGCGGCGCGGCGAAGGCTGCCGAGGGACTTTCCTTAACTAAGTAATTTGAAGTGGAAAGACCTCCTTCTACTCCATATCTTTGAGGTAGGAAGATATACCTTTATTTCTGACCAACCTTTAATCTGAACCACACCTTCTGGTGGCAGCCTATATAAAGTACGTGAAAGAAGGAAGCTTGCTCCTTTTGCCTGCGTGCTCTCACTCTTGCTAGCAAGTCCATTCCTACATTGGTGTTAGAGTTTACTTCTTTGGGAATCTGACATATACTGAAGACCATCTGAGACATCCAGTCTTGTGGATTGAGAAACTACTGAGTTCTTGGACAACTACTGTTAGACCAGCTGGACCACAGGCATTCTAATAAATCTTCTCTCTGTATCTTTCTCTCTCTACCTTGCTCTCTATATAATATATGTTATATATTATATATTATACACGCTCATACACACATATTCTATAACTTTTGGTCCTCTAGAGAACACTGACCATTACAGTATACTTCCATATCTGGTTAATCTTTCTCATTTTATTTCTATGTAATACAACCAAGAATTTGGTTTTCACATAAATCAATCATTTTGTGTTTGTGTGTATGTGGGAGTTCTGTATGTAAAGGCCAGACATCAGAGTCAGATACCTTCCTCAATCTCTCCTCCACAGTTTTTAAAAAAAATTTTAGGGCTGGAGAGATGGCTCAGTGGTTGAGAGCACTGGCTGCTTTTCCAGAGATCCTGAGTTCAAATCTCAGCAACCACATGGTGGCTCACAGCCATCTGTAATGGGATCTGATGTCGTCTTCTGGTGTGTCTGAAGACAGTGACTGTACTCACATACATAAAATACATATTTAAAAAAATTTTTAGACAAGGCCTCACTGTGAAGTCTTGGTTGGCCTGGACCTCACTACACAGACAAGGCTGGCCTCAAACTCAGAGAGCTCTGCCTGCTTCTGCCTCCTGAGTCCTGACCTTAAAGGCGCACCTACTTTTGACACAGTGCCTGCCACTGAACTCAGCACTTACCCATTTGACCTGGCTAACTAGCTAGTGAGCTCCAGAGATCGGCTAGTCTCAGCTCCTCAACACTGTAATTATAGGCACACTCCCCCATCCTTGGATTTTTATGTGGATGATCCACTACATAGAGATTTTTATGTGGATTTTATGTGGAGAGCCAAACTAGGATCCTTGGGCTTGTACAGCATGACTGAATCATTTCTCTGGGTCCCTGTAGAAGTCATTTATTCTTTTTCATTGCCATTCAATTTTCATTAGATGCATTTATATAACTTGCCAGTGTACTCTCCTGCTGATATATAACATTTTTTTACTTCAGAACTTTTATAGATATAGATCTGCTATGCTTTAAAGGTTTGCATTCCACTAAAATTTCTTTCCCCCTGCCCCCCTTCGGAGCTGAGGTCCACTAAAATTTCTATGTTGAACTTTAACCTCCAAGATGATGCTATTAGATGTCAGGCCCAAGAGATGCAGGAGTGACAGGTATGGGCATGTAGCTGCTGTGGACAAAGGAGAATGTTGTTGCCAAGGAGGGTTGGTTCTTGGACTTCCGGGAGGCTGGGGTCACTGCTGGGCATCCTTGCCCTGTAGCAGCCCAGGGGGCCTGTGCCATCACTCAGCCTGCAGGCCCACGGAGTCGTTGCCCTGCTGAGGGAAGGAGAGCTCAGGATGCTGTCCATGGGCTATAAACACAGTGGGCGTGCCTGAGGGACCAGTGGAGCAACCAGCACAGAGGGCAGGGTGGTGGTGCAGCGGCCTGGAAGTCTTGAGGGTCCTGCCCCTGCACACTGTCTGACTGAACAATGCACGGTGCCTGAGATGAAGAATGGCTTATCTTCTGGATTGGGTCTTTTTAAGAGACTTCCATGGTCCATGCTGCAGCTGGACTCCATCTTGATGTCTGTGGTCCATGCCGCCACTGGCAACCACGCTGATATCCATGCTCCATGCTGCTCCTGGCTGCTATGTGCAAGAAAGCTTCTTTTCTGTGGTGGTATCAATGACTACAGACTCATAACTGAGAAAGAAAGACGTTGAAGGCTTCTGTGACAACATCTCCACCCCCCCCACACCTCCCAAAAGAAACAGTCTAGACAGGAAGCTATTGAAGAGAGTTCTTTGAAAATATGATAAAGACAGTTGATGTCTCTAGTAGAGGGGTGTGGAGGGACTTCCGGGGGGCTGGTCACTGGGAGTTTGAGCATGTCTGGTGAATATATGGGGAGCACGAATTGGACTTGGTGTTTTGGGGGGTAGTGAAAGGGAGAGAGGATAGACCTGGGAGGAATGGGAAGCACGTGTAATAGGGGTACAGTGTATGAAATTTCCAAATAATTAGTAAAAATACATTGAGAGGAAAAGATGTGGGGCCCTTGAGAAGTGATTATGCCATGGACTTAGCACTTCGAAAAGAGCACAGGGGAACTGGTCAGTGCCTTGTGTCTTCTGCCAAGTAAGGACCCAGTAAGGACTGCTTTGATGGTTAATCTTGTCAAATCTTCAGGATTTAGCGTCATTTAGGAGACAAAATGATTAAGTATGCCTCTGAGGGAGTTTCTAGATAGGAACAGTTGAGGAAGGAAAGCACACTTGGTCTGAGATCCCACACTGAATAGAAAGAAGAAGATGAGTTCCTTTTTATTGATTCTTTATTGGTCTTGCGCCCCCCCCCCATGGCAAAACACCATGACCAAGGCAACTTATAAAGAAAGCATTTAATTTGGGGTTCACAGTTCTGAAGAGTCATAGATTCCACTACCAATATGGTGGGAAGCATATCGGCAGGCGGGCAGGCAGGCGGGCGGGCGGGCAGTCAGGCAGGCAGGCACTGAAGAAGTAGCTGAAAGCTTACATGTTGAGATAGCAACTATGAGGCAGAGAGAGAGAGAGAGAGAGAGAGAGAGAGAGAGAGAGAGAGAGAGAGAGAGAGCGCTAAGTAGGAATAGTATGGGATTTCAAAACTATAAAGAACACTTCCAGTGGCATGTTTCCAAAGCCACACTCCTAATCCTTCCCAAACAGTTCCACGAACTTGAGATCAAGTATTCAAATATATGAGCCTATGAAAGCCATTCTTATTCAGACACCACAGTTCACTCCCTGGTTCACATAGGCTTGTAGCGATATCATTGTGAAAATACACTTAGTCCAATTTCAAAAGTCCCAATGATCTCTCACAGTCTCAACACAGTTATAAAAGTTCACAGTCTCTTCTGAGACCCAAGGTGATCTCTTAATTATGACAATCTGTAAAATTAAAAAAAAAATGAATCACATGCTTCCAACATACAATGACACAGAATACACATTACTATTCCAAAAGGGAGGAAATGGGGCAAAGTAAGGAAATACGGGACCAAAGGAAGACCAAAAAGAGCAGGGCAAGCTCCTAATCCTGTAGTTCTATCCCTGATGTCAAAGGACTTAGATGGCTCTGCCCCTCCAGGTTTGCCTAGTGCAGCACAGCCTTTCTCTCCTGGGCTGGTTCCACCCTGCTGTGTGTGGCTCTCCTTGGCAGGTATTTCATGGTGCTGGAATCTCTTTGATGCCTTTTTTCTTTGAATTGCTTTTAAAATCAGAGGCTAGCCTTTACCAGACTCTGAATCTGATTGCCCTTGATCTTGGCCTTTCTTACGTTTGAAACTATGAGAAATAAGTTCAATTACATTATTAGAAACAAGCATTCTCAGTGTTGTACAAAAAAAATTACAAACAAAGCAAAAGTGATTTGGCAAGCCAATTTCTTTTTGTAAAAAGTGTGCACCAAAACACAAGTTGGACTAGCAAACACATTCTGGAAGCCATCACCATCCAAGGAAGAAGCCCTTGGAAAACCATCCAGATGGGCTGGGCGGTAAAGGTACTTCCCACCAAGCCTGAGTTTAATTGCTGGGCTCTATGTGATGGAAGGAAATAACTGATTATATATTTGTTTGTTTGTTTTGTGCATTGGTCTTTTGCCTGCATGTATGTCTGTGTGAAGGAGTCAGATCCCCTAGAACTGGAGTTGTAGACAGTTATGAGTTGCCATGTGGGTGCTGGGAAATTGAACACAGGTCCCCTGGAAAAGCAGCCAGTGCTCTTAACCCCAGTTCTTCAGCCCAAGAACTGATTCTTGAAAGTTGTCCTCTGACACCCACTTGAGGGTGTGCATGACTACACACACACACACACACACAGAAAGAGAGAGACAGAGTCAGAGACAGAGAGACAGAGACAACCCCATCCATGTGGTTCAGCTCAGAAGGAAATGGTGATCCTTTTTATGAGAGAAGCTAGTGTTCCTGTATAGACTGCTTAGTACAACCCAGCAATCTGGGACTCCTGCTCACCGACTTGGAAACAGTCACTTGACCCTTAGGGAGGAGGATTTTGTAAGTAGAGGGCAGGGTGGTAAGCTAAGTCCATTGTGTTGGAATCAGAGCTGGGACTCAAACTGGAACTCTTGTCTCATACCCAATGTGTACTGAGGCAGTCAGGGTGGCCTGCTTAGCAACTGCAAAAAACAGGGCAGTAACACAGGTCTGTAACCCCAGTATTGGAAAGTGGAGGCAGGAAAAGCAGGGGCTCAAGGTTGTTCAACATTACATAAAAAAATAAAAAGATTCTGTCTCTTTAAAAGAAAGGCATTTGGTTTGAATTTCAGATAAACATCATTTGTGATCCAGATGAAGTTCCCATTTAGTCAAGTGTCTTAGTTTTATCTCAGAGTTGATATGGAGTTTGATGTGTAGATCGGGGCTGACCTCTGCTTTCTGGGGTCCTACGCTGTCCAGAGTTTTACCATGCTTGTCCCTTGACAGACCAAGCTACCTTTGACCTGTTTGATGTCCTTCCTCCTTGGCTTCTACACATTGTCTGGCCTCTGGCTAGGCTGCCTGTCTGCAAGTTTATCCACACTGTCATCTGCCCTTCCGGCCAGATCTTGAGAAGGACACTTGATGTCTCTCCTCGGGTTCATCAATAAATGGAGGTGACAGCATCCCCAAAAGCTAAAGTTTCCTGGTACACTAATCTGAGGCAGTGCCTGGAGCACTTGCGGGACAGGAGCGCAAAAGGCTCCAGGGTAATGTCCACATGAACAAGCTCGTTCTTTAAGCCAATCCCAGACTGTCTTGGGTCTTTAGGCTGAGGGGCAGGTCTGCAGTTTCCTAAACTTCTCCCAGATAACAGTCTTCAAGGCACTGGCTCGACTCTGGGAAAAAGGGCCAGGCCTACCCTGTTCATGCCCTGTCCCCGGTGTTTGGCTGGTGCCTGAAGTAGGAGATCAGTTAATACTTGTGCAATCTGTGGGTGATCCCTTAGTAATCACAAGCATCAATCCCCATGTTGTACAGATAAGGGAACAGAGGCACAGAGAGGGAAAAGCACCTCAGGTCACACAGCATGGTGCAGGCTGGCCTAGGACCAAACCTGAGGGCTGATTCCCACCACAGGCATCCTTTTACTCAATGCTCTAGGAGGTATGTCCCTTCCCACAGTCCTCTACTCCAACCCATTCAAGTTGAACTCCCTCTATGAGGACTGGTTTCCTGTTTCTCATCTCAGTTTCCTTTCTGGGAAAGGGTTGGCTCACAAAGAGGGAGGAGATACAGGAAGTCACTCCAGCACCTTTAAACCTCCTCTAACAAGCTGACCTCTGGGCATCAAGCCCCTGCCACGCATAGGAAGGGAGCAAATGGCCAAACCAATAATCACAGACTTCGCCTCTCTTTCCTGCCTCTTCGTATAGCTAAGAAAAAGAGTATACCTGACAGGAAGGTCTCCACCAGCAATTCAGAACCAAGAGAAGACAGCTCTGAAATCTTCTCCTGCCTCATGGTTGGGGGACCTTCTTATAACCTCATTTTCCAAACAGGAAAGTGTGTTTACCAGTATCAGCCTCCAGGGTCAGTATGATGTCTAGGCACGGTCCTTGGTGCATGGCATGTACTCTGTCATAGGCCTTACCTGGGTCTGGGAACTCTTCTCAACTGAGCATGAGGACCAGACCTCCTGAACTGTCATACATCCCTTCCGACATGGCAGCCAGAGGTGGCTTTTGAGGTAATATGAAGGATGAGGACTTTGGAATGGGTCCTAACCTGGAATCCTTCACAAAGCCTTCCTGCCTTTTCAGATCAGAGTTAAGAAGGGAAGCATGTCTTTGAAGCCCATGGCATAGGAGGCAGGTGCCTATAGGGTCTCTCAGAATAGTCCATGACTCCAGGAGACCTTAGGGCCAGCCTCAGGTCTCAGACACCTGTCCCTTGGGAGAGCAGCCCCTCAGTGTCTACAGAGGATGAACACCAAGACCATAGAACGTAACAGACCCCACCAATGTTCAAGTGTCTGATACTGAGTGGCTAATTCAGGGAACTAGGATGGTAATGGCAAACACAGCCACCCTAGTCAGTGACTTCTGAGTTCATTGTCTCATGCCAGAGAAGATTAAGGAGCTGTAGACAAAAATTGAGAAGAGTGAACATCGTTTTATGAAGGAAAGTGAGGAACACCTTCAGAGGGTGGGAGGGGCTCTGAGAGAGGAGCCATCTTGTACCTGCTGGCAGGATTTCATAGATCCTATGGTAGAAAGTGGGTGAGACTGAGATCATCGTTATTGGGATTTGTCTTTCATTTTTCATTTTTCTTTTTTTCTCTTTGAAAAATCTCAGACTGAGCCAGTAAGGAGTCCACATGCAATATGCATATGCCCTTGGCCCAAAGCCCCAACCCAAGATTTATTTGTCCACTGGGGGTAAAGACATGTTCTAGTTCATGACCCACCACAGCTCTGCCCTTACTGACTAAGGGAAGTTGGCTCTTATTTCAAAATGGTCTCTTTCTCCCTTTCCTCTCCCTTCTCCCCATTCTTCTCTCTCCCCTCCCATGGCTTTCCCCTCTCTCCCCCACCCCTTCCCCTCCCCCACCTCCTCCTCTTCCTTCATCTTCTTCTTTTTCCTCTTCCTCCTCCATGTTCCTTTCCCCTCCTCCTTCCCTTCCCCTTCCTTTTTCTCTCTCCCTCTTCCTTTCCCTTCCGTCTCCCCTTCCCTCCTTTTCCTCTTCTTCCTCTTTCTACACATTCATTTTGTTAAGTGTACTCCTAGGGGCAGATGTTTGGGGTGTGTCCTGATCCATGTCTCCTGCTTTTCAAAGTGGTTTTCTCATTTTACTCCACCAATTACGCAAGAAGATTCTGGTCACTTCATATCCCTTGCCAGAAATCTTTTCAGCCTTAGCCAAATTTCCAGGCACCTTTCAGGGGACACGGTCCCAGCCTGCTTATTTTTCCATCTGCTGAAATGGTTCCAGTGGTCACAGCTGATTGTCTTGGCCTGGCTTCCAACCTGAAGGCGCTTTGCTGTAGGACGTACAGTGCACTCCTCCTGTGATCTAAGCCCTGCCCATAAAGCCTGGGGAGCGGCTTGCTAATGAGTGCCACCATGTCCTCTATATTAGTCTGTTTCTATTGTGAGTCACACAGGGAGTTATAAAGAAAGCTGGCTTAAGGGCTAGAGAAATGACATAGCAAATAAGAGTACTTGCCACTCTTACAGAGGATCCTGGTTCAGTTCCCAACATCCACATCGTCCCTCACAACAGTCTGTGATTCCAGTTCAGGTTATCCAGTTCACGCTCTTCTGGCTTCCTTAAGTACTACATGCTATGGTGTTTATACATATATGTAGGCACAGCACTCAGACACATAGAGTTTTAAGAAAGAAAGGAAGGAAGGAAGGCAGACTTATTTTAATTCACAATTCTGAAACTCTATCCCTAGTCAAATGTCTGCAACTGTTGACAGCCTTCTTGCTGGCAGCATCCTTAAGCAACATAGAACCTCATGTGGTGAGATGGGAGAGTGTGTGAATATGCGTGTGCCTGTGTTCATGTGTGTGTATGTGTGTGTGCACATGAATATGAGTGCATGTGCCTGTGTGCATACATGTTTGTATGAGTGTGCACCTGTGTGTGTGCGCGTGTGTGTATATGATTGAGTGTGTGTATATATATGAGTGAGTGTTTGCATATAAGTGTGTGTATATGAATATAAGTGTATGTGTATGAGTGAGTACACATGTGTGTGTATAAGGGAGTATGTATGTATATGGGTGAGTGTGAATGCCTGTGCATGTGTATGTATGAGTGAGTGTGTGTGTGTGCATGTGTGTGTGTGTGTGCATGTTCTTTGTGTCTTCTTGTAAAGCTAGTAGGATTTAATCTTCACCAAATGACTTTATCTAACTCTAATCTCCTTCCAGGGGTCACACCTTTGGACACATGGTCAGATTGCTTCCATTTTCTTAATGCAATGGGGACTGTTTGAGGACTTGAAACTGCAGAGAACATATATAAACCATATCCAAACTACAGTATGATTTAGTCAATGCCTAGCTCTAGATCCTGCACTGTCAAGGAATTAGTGGCATAGGTCAAGACTGTAGTAGGGACCCAGATTCTCCTCAGTGGGAAACCTGGAACCTGGGGAATTTGTGGGGTTGAGGTATCAACTTCCTGTCTTGGCCTTTCCTACTTCCCACCTGTGCCTCGTAGGCAGCCTCACTGGAAAGCATTTGGCTGCTGCAACACACAAAGGCTCTCAAATGTATGCATATGCCCCAGTGATTAATAACACCCATTCCCTGAAAAGCATTCCAAAATTTGCAGTCATCTTTTGTGCTGTGTTTTCTGAGCCAATGAATATATCAAAATTCAGCTACTCAACTAGTGAGACAGCTTGGTAGGTAAGGGCGCTTACCACCAGAAATGATGACCCAAGTTCAATTCTGGGACCTACATGGTAGGAGAGAACCAACACTTGCAGGTTGATCTCTGGCCTCTACATGGGTGCCATGACATATAAATGAATATTTGTAGTTTGATTCAGCTATCAGAGGCTGGGGAAAAGGCTCAGCTGTTAAGAGTAAATACTACATTTGCAAAGGACCCAAGTTTGGTTGCCAGCACCCAGGCCAGGTGGCTCACAACCATCTGTCACTCCAGCTCCAGATCTAACACTTGCTTCTGGCTTCCTTAGGCAATGCACTCACGTGTGCACAGACCCCACCCCATGTATGCGTGATTTTAAAAACAGAAACAGATTTAAAGTTCAGCTATTGACAAACAGTGGGACAGGAGAGATGGAAATTTAAGAGTTCTGAAAACACGAGGGGAGATGGGCCATGGATGTAAGTCAGAAAGGCTATTCGGGGTTTACATGGGACAGAAGTTGTCCATTCTCCATCTCCTGGACTCCCTCTCCCTGTGAGATCCTGTTAAAATGGCAGCAGAGTCCAGCGTCCTTCCTGATGTTTCTAAGACTCTCCAAAGGGTATTTACCATCTCCCACCCCATGACCCTGTTTCTATTTCCCCCAGGATGCTCCACCCAGGGTAGCATGAACCAAGGAGTGTGGTTCAAGGCCAGCCCGGGCTACACAAAACCATATTAAAAAAAATATTAAGGAGGAAGATTGCTATTTGATTAATGATTATCTATTTTGAGACAGGGCTTCATGTAGCCCAGGCTAGCTTTAAATGCACTGTGTAGTCAAAGCTGGCCTTGAGCTCGCAATTCCCCCAAGTGATGGAATTACAAGTGCGTCAACCAAGTCCTCCGCACAGATCCTGACCGGAAACTCTGGCTTTCTTTCAGCCTCAGCCTCCACTGCTATCTAAACCAGCATCAGCATTAACCTGGGTATCAGTGCCGGGCCAGCCTCTCTGCCCTCCCTTCACTGAGGATCCACTGAGTCCCAGGGTGTTCATCCTCACTGCCCTCATTACTCCAAAGAGAAGTGACTTAGTGATAGCTGTCTGTGGGAGGAGCTTCTGGGTGTGCCTGGCCCTATCTTTGGGCAAAGCATCTACTGATTTATCCCAAAGCAGCCTGTGGTATCCCCACTGGGCCAGAAACTGTGTAGTTTCGTAGACGAGTGTCAGGTTCAAGAATGGGGACATGCAAAGCCCCACTTGGCCTGGGTGTGTAGGGAGACAACTTAACCTCTGCCTCACAATGGTTCAGACTTGGATGGGAAGAGCTCCTTCTCTGGAACCTCTCAATTAGAACATTTTGCTCCACCCACCCACCCCCAGCAGCCACTTTTCCCTGGCCAGTTCCAGGCCTGGGTGGGAAGAGTTTTCTAGAAGTATCTTAGAGATGCTAGAACAGAATGGGAAGTCATGGGTACAGCCCGGTGGAGGTGAAGGTGGTGGGAGCTGGAGGAGATGTGGAATTCCAGAGAGAAGCGGTCTCAGCACCAAGGCAAGGAGGCTGGGTAGCAGCGCGTGAGAGGGACAGGCTAGCCAAACCACACGGCTGCTTTTTCTCCAAACCCGAGGGAGTCTGGAAAAGACACTGACTGACAGGAGTGGGCAAAAAGACCAGTCATGGACAATTCCTTGGGGGAGAGGGAAAGGCTCCATTTAACAGAACAGCAATGGAGGTAGACTCCACATCCCACAGGAGAGTGAACGGCTGAGTATTTCAGATCAGCAACAGACTTCTCCCAGCCGAAGGCTGAGGCTGAGGCCCATTCAGAAATGGGTCTCCTGAATTATACAAATCTGGGCTCTGGAGTGGTGGTTTGCAGGCCGGTGCCTGGCCGTGCTGACAAATATTTCCTAGTGTTCCCTTCCCTGAGTGGAAATGAAACTCATAAATAACCTAACCTGGGTGCACATATGCTTTTAAACAAGCGGGAAAAAAAAATCAATGTAATATCCTAACTACACCATGATGGGAAAAAAATGAAAAGTAAGTCATAATAAAACGATACGAATTTCAGGATGCAGGGTGCAAACTGACTGTAGGAGGTAGACAGGGTTTCACGGCCCCACATTTGCTCCTGGAGAAGCAACTGTGAGGACCACAGGAGCCACAAGGACAGTGGACACAGGTGGCTGTGAAGCTGACTCAGACACCACGAGCTGCCCTGTTGCCAGTGACATGAATTAGGCACCGAGTCCTGGCAGGACGCCAAACAAAACAAAGGACAATCTTCCCTCTGAATACACAGTAGTCTTGTTCCCAGAAAATTCTGTGTATATAAGAAGCATGAGAGATTACTCCGTGTTTATATATAAACAGGTCACACTCATGCACACACAGATGCACACAGCTATTGTGACCAAGAAGATGTCCTTGCAGATCTCCCAGAGTCCTCTGAGGAGCTGACTGGGACTCATTTGGCAATTGTTCTTTGAGCCATGTGGATGATGACAGCCACAAAGAGGAGAGGGTAGGGGCCAATTTCTAGTGGCTGGGAAGGGGGCGGGAAGACCTTGTGAGTGAGTCCTGGATTCACATGAGACGGGAGTTAATTGGCTCCTGATAACTTCCCCCAGATGTGCTAGGCAATACATGCTGGACAGAATGAAGTATGTGACCTGAGAGCATTTTGGAAGCTGGGCTATCTCCCCCTCTCCATAGTCACACCGTCCACAAGTCAATTATATACATAGTGAATGGCCAATAAAAACGACACTCATTTCTCTTAGTCACCAGGCACTGGGACCCACCTTCAACTCAGATAGCCTTCAATGAGCCCTGAGAGTCAGAGCCTGCACTCAACATCAGTTATAACAGAGACATTAGCAGTCTGGGGATGTGGCTCAGAGGTAGAGCTCTCTTGTTTAGCAAATCCAAGGCCCTGTGTTCGATTACTACCACCACCACCACCACAACAACAACAGAGCAACATGGGAAGTGGGATTAACTGAAGCCTAGAGAAGCAAGTCCTTGCCCAAGGCCAGACAGTTTACATTGGAAGAGCTAGGGATCAAACCCAGGGCTTTGGGCATACTGGATGAGAACTCTACCAATCAAGCCACACCCCCAACTGGTAAGTAAAATAGCCTTTTAAGGGCTGGGGCTGTCGCTCAGTGACAGAGCTCTTGCCTCGAATATAAAGGCCATGGTTTGGTCTCCTGTAACAACAACAACAACAACAAAAAAGTAAAATAAAGTACCCGGCATGGAACAAAGTCTGTAGTCTCAGTTCTCAGCAGCCCAAGGATCGCTGGAGTCTAAGTATTTGAGATCTCGTTTCAAACTAAAATTAACACACTTTTGCTATCCTGGAAGTCTAACATGCAGATGAGGAAAAGAAAAGGGGAACAAAGCTGTCATTCTGTGCCCCCGGTGAGTCTCAGGGTAAACATCTTATTGCCTGGCTTCTTTTTATGAATGCAAATGTTCTAATCAATATGAGATCCTACTGTCTGCTGTCAGTAACAGCTCCAGCCTCTTCCTGCCAACCCATCTATAGCTTTCTTCTTTAAAAACCATTTATTTGATTAAACATATGTATTTGTATGTTCACGTCTCCATGTATGTGAATCACATGTGCTTAGGTGTCAAGATATCCAGACAGATCTCCTGAAGGATAGACAGATCCTTAGAGGCTATACAGATTCTCTGGAAGCTATACAGAGCCCCTGGAGGCCAGACAGATCTCCTGGAGACCAGACAGATCTCTGGAGGCTATGCAATCTCCTGAGTCTGGAGTATGGAGAGCTGTGAGACACCTGCTGTGTTTTCTGGGAACTTTAACACTAGTCCTCAGGCTTAGGGCTAGTAAGGAAAGCAAGCCACGCCCTTCTCTAGCCCTCAGCTACATCTTTCCACTTCACAGTTCATACTCAGCTTCCTTCGTTGTCCTTCAGGCTGATTGCTGGAAATATGAGTCCTCTTCACACCTCAAGGCCTCCAGGCATGAGCCTTCTAGTCTCAACTTTACCAGTCCCTGTGTTATAACGATCTGGAGGACTGAGTCAGCTGAATCCCCTGGAAAATGGGTGTGTGGGCTTGCCTTTAAGGGATCATTCTGATTCTGTTAATTGATGTGGAAAGACCCATTTTGCCAGGGGCCGGGCCGTTCTGAGGCAGGGGTCCTGGACTGCAGGAACAGGGGTCTGAAGAGCAACACTCATCTCCATCTCTGTGGATGAGACGTGACCAGCTGCTTTGAGCTCCTCTGGCCTTGATTTCTCCACCACAGAGGATTATGCTTGAATTTCGGGCCAAGATAAACCCTGTCTCTTGTAAGTTGCTTTCGTTAGCATATTTTAATCAGTGACAGGAAATGACACTAAGTTTCACTTTGGGACTGACTTATTTTGTTCATTTTATTCCTTGTCTTCTACACTTACAGGCCAGAGCCATTCGGTGTATTGGTCACAATGCCAACATACCTGACAATTTAAGGGAAGAAAAGCTGATTTGGGCTCATGGTTTTGGAGGGTTCAGTTCATCGTGAGGTAAGTCAGGTTTGAGGCATCCAGAGTGTGTGATGGTGACTGCTGACATGGAACAGTTTGGGAAACAGAGAGAGCTAGACAGGAAGTGGGAAATCTTCAAAGACATACCCCTAGTGGACCTTCTGTCAGTCAGGCCCCACTTCCTAAAGGTGTCATAAAGCCAGAAGCCAGGGTTTGACCATCCAAAACATGAGGCTATAAGGAAAAATTTTAGATTCGGATACAGGTATAGGCCTGCTATTCTGGCTATGTGGGATGCTGCGTATGAGGAGCATAGGTTCAAGACTGGCCTGAGTAATTTAATGAGACCCTGTCTCTAGATGGAATGGTAAAAAGAGATCTGTGAACACGGCTAAATGCTTGGCCTGGCTTTCATCCCCAGGGGATGTGGGGATGGGGGAACCACAACTCCACATCTATATACATAACAATAGAGTTGGTGGCACCTCCTACTCACATTCCTGGGGAGGCTAGAGTGGGAGAGACCTGCTGCAGGACTGGGTACCATCTTGTCCCAGCTGTGAGGTCCTTTAAACTTCTTGCTTGGGTCTTGCAGCACAGAAACTGAGGACCTAAGAGCAGCCTCTAGACCATCAATCCTTGCAGTACAGCAAGGGTCTTTTTTCCCTATCCCACCCCCCACACAGAATCTGTGGGGAACATCTGTACAGGGCCAAGATGCATGAGAATAAGAGCCTCATGTCAAGAACACTGTGACTCCCAGAGCAGTGACCGGAGCTGGGACATCCTCTTTGTTTCCCCCTGAGCCTGGCCTCAGGGCTCAGCCAACCTTCCCTATCTGAGCATCTAGTTCGAGAGAGCTCTAGACCTGGCCTGTAGGCCAGCCCCCAGCCTCCTCCCCATCCCCCACCCACCACACTGTTATCCAGAGAAAGCCCTGTGCCTGTCCTTGCCTTTTAGAGAGACCAGCTTTGTACTGGCATGGGGTTGTGGACACAGCTGTCAGGCTCCCAGGATCTGCCAGCTCAGCAGGGCTCAGGGTCCCCCTGGGAAGGAGGGGCCTTAACAGGCAACAGAGGACACTGGGTAGGACGCTCTGACCCCAATTCTGAGCAGCATCCGTTTTTTTTACTTCGACGTAAACCAAGCCTCAGAATCTGGAAGGCCCACCAACCAACTCAGGGAACTTGCCCCTCCCCTGACATGTTTTTAATCTGCTTCCACCCCGCCATGCTAGCCTTGTACTTCATGACTGCCTGATGTGAGCCAAGCACTCACCAATAGGGACTGAAGACATGTTTCAGTTGGTGAGGTGTAAGCACAAGGACCAGAGTTCAAATCCAGAACCTACATTAAAAAAAAAAAAAAAAAAAAAAAAAGATCAGGCCTTTCTGACAGTTCTTACTTGGATTCCCAACACTGGTGAGGAGGAGACAGGAAGGCCCCTGGGGTTCATTGGCTAGGCTGAGTAACCTACCTGGTGACTTCCAGGCCAGTGCAAGACTCAAAAAAAAAAAAAAAGGATGGTACCTGAGGAACAACACCTGAGGCTGTCCTCTGACCTCTACACACAGGTGTGCGCGCACACACACACACACACACACACACACACACACACACACACACACTCACACGCATGCACAAGTGAGTAGCTGTATTATTTACTTTTCTGTTGCTGTGACAAAACACCATGACAAGTCAACTCACAGAAGAGGTTATTTGGATTATGGTTCCAGAGGGATGAGGGTCCATAATGGCAGAGCAGAAAGAAGCATGACAATGGATTACAGACATGGTGGTGGCGGGGACAGAAAGCTGAAAGTTCACAGACAGAACCAGAAGCACAAAGCAGAGAGAGCAGAGAGAGAGACTGGAAGTGTCTGAAGGATTTTCACTCTCAAGCCCCGCCCCCCCCCAATGATGTGGAGGTCCAGGCTGCACCCCCTATACCTCCCCGGACTAATAACTGGGAATCAAGTATCCGAATGCCCGAGACTACGGGACTTTCTCATTCAATCCACCATGGTAATGGAGACAAAATTGGCCAGTAGATCTCTCTTTACTCCAGCATCTAAGAATGTTAAGACTCTGGCTGTTAATTAAGAGAATTGTGTGGGCAGAATTGCCTGCTTCTCTGATGTAACTGTGGGCCACACCCTGATCTATCATCTCATACAGAGGTTATTTAATCTGCACGGCACAGGCAGCTCTTATTATTACTGTCCCCTTCTACAGATGAGGAAACTGCGGCCCAGAGACGTTTAGGGCCCTATCTACAGCCACATACATGATGAGACAGAGCTACATTGTTTCATTTTGAAGCATTGAGGTGAAGAATCTCTACCCTTAGACTGAGACTTGACTACCAACCCTCAAAATGCCAGATGTGATGACTGGACCCCCCACTGGGAAATCCTCTCTGTTCAGTCAGCCTTTGCCCTTGGGCTAGGCCTTTAAATTCTGAGGAGAGAAAAATCATTAAGCTGAATTTCTATCTCCAGCTTAGTCTAAAGACTGTGCTAGGCAGCTAATGCTGCATCAATGCTGCCTAGCCAACATCCCAAAGCCGGTTGGTTTAAAACAGCATTCCTGTGTTCTCACTCTCTACAGCACAGTCTTCCTTGGCTGCATGGTTGTGCTTCGGGAAGCAGATGTTTCCAGTTACTGTGGACATTGGCTCACGTGAGAAATACCTGAAGGACAGGTTCGAGACTGAAAGTTTCTTTGACTCATGGTCTCAGAGGTTATGGCTGGAGTCACTGCTTTGGGATCACAGGGAGAGATAACAACATGGGATCCATCGGTTATCTGGGCATTCCTTAGTCCAGTCCAGGGCACCAGACAATGAACCATCCCAGACTCAGGCTGAAGGGCAGCAGCCATATGGGGCCTGTTTAGCTTCTGTCGACCTCTTAGCTCACTGCTCAGTACAAAGTACATAGTGAGGTTACAGTTCAGGGGCTGAGGGAGCATTCAACCCTCCACAAAGCCATGGCCAAGGGACTAAGTGTAATGCAACCCTAGGGCAGTGGAGAATTGGGATCAAGTGTGCAAACTTCTATAAAAAGGTGTGCAGCTCAGCCTGTGGCCGAATATCAGGTGTGAAATCTCCAGAAGCTGATGAGGTCTTGGGTCCTGTGTTTGTGTGTGTGTGTGTGTGTGTGTGTGTGTGTGTGTGTGTGTGTGTGTGTGTTTTCCTCCTGAGCCCCCTGTCTTTTTTT
The DNA here is from genome assembly GCF_021556685.1 of Rattus norvegicus. Lineage (NCBI taxonomy): Eukaryota > Metazoa > Chordata > Mammalia > Rodentia > Muridae > Rattus > Rattus norvegicus. The sequence goes on from NC_141534.1 coordinate 219,841,935, forward strand.
TTTTCTTTTCTTGTTTTAAATGTGGGTTCTAGGGTTGAAAGTCACGCACTCACGCTTGTAAAGCGAGTGCTTTGGTGACTAAGCCACATCCCCAGCTCCTGGACACCTTATAACGGGAGAAGCTCCCAGGATATTAAAAATCAAGGCATGCTAACATGGTTTACAATAATTGCGGCATAGATTTAGATGTTTACATTTAGTAAATTAATGCTCTTAGCACACACGCAAATTGCCGAGCAATATAATTATGCTATTCACAAGAAAATTACAGGATTTTAAAAATTATTAATTACTGGTATACTCTGGGCAGTGGGGTCTAGCAACAGGCCACGGTATGATGTTTGCTGATGAACGTCTTCATTTATTCTGGTTAGGGTCCTCAGCCCAGGACAATGACCGCCTTTGGAAATGGTGCCCGAGTCCTAACCCCAAAGCTTTCCTTATGTGTTCAACATACCTTGGACACTTGTTTAAAACCTTGGAGCCTTCAGTCACCCCCAGAGCCCTAACTTAATAGGAAGATGGTCTTTTTTAAAAAAGAATTATTTATTGTATGTATAGGAGTACATACTGTAGCTACTGTCTTCAGACACATTAGATGAGGGCATCGGATCTCATTGCAGGGGGCTGTGAGCCACCATGGCTGCTGGGAATTGAACTCAGGACCTCTGGAGGAGCAGAGCCAACTCTCCAGCCCAGGAAGGTGGTCTTTAATGTGGTGCCGAGGTGTCACTATTTTATTTTCTCCAAAATTCACAGGGCGACTTTGATGCTTCATCAGTTGGGGTGGAGAACCATTGTGTTAGGGGATAGAGAGGTCTGAGGCACTCTGGGATTACAAAATGTAAGATGAGACTCATTTGTGTTTTTTAAGATTTATTTATTTATTCATGCGAGACACACCAGAACATCGGATCTCATCACAGATGGTTGTGAGCCACCATGTGGCTGCTGGGAATTGAACTCAAGACCACTGGAAGACCAGTCAGTGTTTTGTTTTTTTTTTTTTAAGACTTATTCATTTATTATATATAAGTACACTGTAGCTGTCTTCAGATACACCAGAAGAGGGCATCAGATCTCTTTACAGATGGTTGTGAGCCACCATGTGGTTGCTGGGATTTGAACTCAGGACCTCTGGAAGACCAGTCAGTGCTCTTAACCGCTGAGCCATCTCTCCAGCCCCTCATCCATGACTTTGAAGTGTCCATCCTCCTCGCTGGTGGAGGATAACACTAGAAAGCTCTACCTCTCTTTTGCTGGATAAGAGTCAAGAGGCGTTCTACCTGATGGCCCTGGTGGCCACCTCAGAGCCACCAAGGAAGCCCTGGGATGCAGAGGAAGGCAGTGGCAGGAAAGCCTTCATCACGCCACAGCGGAAGCCTACTCACCTTCCATGGGCAGACGACACTCCTCTTGTTGCATCTCCTGTATCTGCTGCCCTGGGGTCAGGTGAGGGGTTCCATGTGAGATGCTCAAGATGATAATTATGGCGATGGATGACTAGGAGGACAGGGTGGGAAGGACATGCGACCAGGCTTTCACTGTGCTGAGGAAGCCCCAGGGGCCTGCTACACCACAGTGTGGGCCTTTGGCTTGTGTATAGCAGGCACTTGATAAATATCTGCCCAGTGGGATGGGTGCTTTATGCTTTCATTTCCCTTTGCCTAATGCTCTGATCTCTACCAGATGCCAAGGAGGGAAATAATCTGATTATCTGATTAAAGCGATATGGCCCTCACACCAGCCGCTCCAGGCCTAAGCCAACAGGGCAGATCTGTGCGGGTTAAGAAGCTTATTATTTAAGGAGTGAAATAACCAGGCAGGGAGAGCAATCCACGAAGCAGGTCCCCCTCCCCCCAAGTGTCCGGTGACTCAAGTTCAAACCCTAGAAGCTGCGTAAGTATGGAAGGAGAGAGCCGACTCCACAAAATTGTCCTCTGAGCTTCATGTACATACTGCGCTGTGTTCTCTCCACCCTTCCCCTTCACACACAAATAACTTCTTAAAATTCTCTCTCTCTCTCTCTCTCTCTCTCTCTCTCTCTCTCTCTCTCTCTCTGTGTGTGTGTGTGTGTGTGTGTGTGTGTGTGTGTGTGTGTGTGGTCTGTCTGAGTACATGGCACATGTGGGTGCTAGCACCCAGCGATCCCAGGAGAAGGTGTCTGATGCCCTTGAAGTTGGAGTTGCAGGCAGTGGCGAGCTGCCCGACTCTAGTGCTGGGATTGGAACTTGGGTTCTTTGCAGTGCAAAGTGCTCTTAACCACTGAGCTATCTCTCCAGTCCCATAAATACAGTTTTAAAAGGGTTACATCTTAGCCTGGGTGTTGGTGATGCACATCTTTAATCCCAGCACTCAGGAGGCAGAGGCAGGAGGATCTCTGTGAGTTCGAGGCCAGCTTGGTCTAAAGAGTGAGTTCCAGGACAGCCAGGGCCATATGACGGAACCCTTTCGTAGAAAACAAAGAGGTCACAGCTTTTAGGATTCCACAAATCCACAGATACAGGGAGCATATTTGAGTGGCCCAGAACTTGGGGCGGAGGGTGAAGGGCACCTGTTAATGGATAGAGGGAGAAGAAGAAAATGTTCGTCCATCTGCTGGTGATGCTTTCAAAACCTTGGAGTTTTGCTGAGCTGTATGCAGTTACACATATTAAAGGTGTGGATTTCATCTATGAAGCAGTTGTGGGCTATGCAGGCTGTGGAAGGGTAGTTTTTGAGACAGGTTCTCGTTTAGGCAAGGCTGGTCTTGAGCTCCAGACCTTCCTGCCTCTGCCTCCCAAGGAGTGGGATTGCAGACATACACCATTTTTTCCATAGACGTCACCCTGAGCAGATCAGTGTTTTCATGCTGTTCTGTAGATGTGTGTTCATTCTGAGCTCCAGTCCTCATTAGAACAACCTGAGATGTCTTTTGAAAGTCCCAATTCTGGGGTGTGCTCAGACACAGAGAGCCCATTAAGTATCAGATACAGCTGAGGTGGGAAGGAGCACCCACAGTCCCTGCTCTGAGACACAGTGACCAAACAATAACAAAACAGAACATCTGGGTTGACCAAGGAGAGCCTGAGGCCCAGAGATAGGAGTACCTTTGCTTTGGGAGTCCCTGTTAGGCAGGCATATTGATTCATGCACAAGAGCCTGGGCTCTGGAGCTCGGTGGCCTGGGTTCAAATCTCCACTCTACACTCTATAGGTGTTTCAAGCACCTATGCTTCTAGAACATGAGCTGCCCAGTAAGCTCAGGGTCTCTACTGTAAATGGGAAGAGAGGCCACACCACACACAGAGCTTCTCCCAGAGGCTGGCACACCACAAGCACCGGCTTGTGTAACCACGAATCTAGGTGTTTCCATCATGCCTGCCGAAGAGGAAGGGAATATGACTTCAGACTCCACCTGTCAGTCAAGCTAGGTCTTTGAAAATCATGTGAGTTCAGATTCCTGCTCGTTCCATCGGTGACCTGAAGAACGTCACTCCTACAGGCCTGCAAGAGGATCTTACCCATGCTCCTTTTCTATATGGACATTTGTAAGGGTAAGAAGCAGAAATAAGATGGCCTCATCTCTGCTGCATCTGAAAATGGGTTCTTTAGAATGACAACCATTTCCTGTCCACACCTAAAGTTCCACCAATGTTTCCAGGACACTTTCAAGGCAAGTGCAGGACGGGAGTTTTCAGTATGAGAAGTGCAGTCTCTGATAAGACCACTAGGGGTCTCCACTCTCCACCAAATGGCTTCTTCCTGGACCCTATCAAGGGTTTGACTCCCAGCGTCCTTGGAACACAGGGCTAAATGGTGACTATTGTGGACCAGGGACTGCAGACCCTGGCCTCCCAGAGTGCCATCAGTCCTTCCTCCTATTCACAAGAATCAGGTTACATCTGAAGATGTCAAAGTTCAAGGTAATGTTAAGATACATCAGAGGTTTCTCTCATTATAAGAACAGTATCCTGAAATTTAGATTCTGTGCTCTCCCTTCTATACCAGGGAGCTGCTCTGGGAAGGGTCGTGACAGGATGGGTGCAGCTGGGACTCCAACGCTGTTCCACCCCATCCATCCGAAGCCTGTTCTCTTTCTGTCACTCAGCATCACAGAGAAAGGACACTTTGGGTTCAGCTTCTGGAAAGACCAACTGTCCCCCAACCCCCAACCTCCTACACTCAGTCACTCACAGACACCGTCACACTTAGGACACACACACACACACACACACACACACACACACAATCCCAGCAGCCCAGTAGAACACAATTCGAGCCTTTCACACCAGGCTTTCGTGGAGGGGGTGAGCCATGTAGAGACAGTACAGATGCGTTGTTCTAATCCAACCATCTTCGTGGCTTTTCTTTTCTCCTCCTTGAATGTACTTGCATCGGGCTGGGGGGTGGGGGGCTGTCTTCATGGTTCCTATGAGAACGGTGCTTTTTATTGAATAGAGGCTCGTGTATGGGTTTTGCCTGCTATTATAAAAGCAATCCTTGCCATTGGGGAAAACACAGAGACACCAGGAGAACAGAACCACCCCCGTGCCCACCCCCAGGGACAGCCCAGGCTGACACATGGGCACTGTCCTTCCCACCCTTTCCTCCTCTGCGCACCCTCTGCTACCACAGGGCCCTGGAGTTCCTGTCCTGTCTGGGTTGTTTTGGGTCATCATGGTGCATTAGGACAGAGTCCCAGGGACCTTTGCGTTTGCCTTCTGGGGCGGGCATAGGATGGTTTCTCAGGCTCTGTTGCAGAAAGCTGTCCCCCGAGAGTAACAGCTATAACCATATTCATCAGAGCAGCCGTGAAGACTCACAAGAGAGCTTCAGAATTGGCTCTGCCGAGAATGACGAGATGGCTCAGTGGATAGAGCACTTGCTGCACAAACATGAGGTCCTGAGTTCGGGTCCCCGGCACTCATAAAAAGCCGGGTGTGGCGGCATACATCTGCAACCACAGCCTTCAGAAGTAAGAACAGGAGGATGCCCAGAGCTTACCAGCCAGACAGTCTAGGCAATCAACCAACTCCAGTTTCAGTGAGAGACCCATCAGCAAGGGTCTGGTGAGGTAGCTCAGTGAGTATAGGCACGTGCCACAAGCCTAAGTACTTGAATTTGAGTCCCCGATGCCACAGTGGAGAGAACCAACTCTTGAGAGTTATCTTGTCCTCCATACATGTGGTGGTATGCATGTGCCTGTACCGACATACATACCATACGTGCACACACTGATATTAAAGTAAGGTGAGGATATTGACCTCTGCCCTTCGTGTGCATGCACATATGAATGCACACACACACACACACACACACACACACACACACACACACACAGAGAGAGAGAGAGAGAGAGAGAGAGAGAGAGAGAGAGAGAGAGAGAGAGAGAGATATCGGGCCTGTAGACAGTCCTTCATAGAAGAAGTGGGGAGGGTCCGCCCACCTGAGATTGCAGCTAGGACATCCTGAGCCTCCCCACCGGCTGCATGAGTTGCATGTGGTGTAGTGGTCTTAGGAGGTGCTGCAGAGTGAATGGAGAGTTACGAAAGACAGTGTCTTACTTCACGCTGCGGTGAGACTCTTCCGTGACATGGCTGTTTGGGGGTGTCATCACGTTCCTTAAAGTGAAACCAGTAAGCTCGTCCTTGGAATCATTGCTGCGGTCAGTCAGTGGTGACCTATCTGGGGTGAGTAGCCACTTGAGTTCACGCAGAGTTCACTCAGTGGGTCATGCGCCTTCACCTCACGGAGCCTGCTCTTTCACAATGGGTAGGCTAATGAGAGGGAAGGGAAGGCCAGAAGCTCCCACAATACACAGAATTTTACCAGAATAATCAGGAGATCAGGAGACAGAGCTGGAGAATCCTTAACTCTGCACAGCCAAATGCATCATAACAACCTTGGTAATCTTGTCTCCTCACCAACGCCAGCTATAGACTTTGCAGGCAGGCAAGCTCAGACAGACCCTGCTCATAGCCTATGGCTCTGTGGCCATTCTTGGAATTCTTATATTTATGTTTTAAAACATGTGTGCATGTGTGTGTGTGCACATGTAGAGGTCAGAGAACAACTTGTAGGGGTCAGTTCTCTCTTTCCATCGTGTGGGTTCTCGGGAGCCAACTCACGTCAGGGTTGGTAGCAAGCGCCTTTCCTTAGTAAGGCAACCTTGCCGGCCCCACCATTTTGGAGCTTTTAATCAGTTACGTGTGAGAGCCCCACATTTCCTTTTCCATTGAGCTCTGCAAATTATGTAGCTGGCCTGTTCCTAATAATAATACCAATTACTGACAGAGCCGGCTGCATGCTTGGCACCGTGTAGTTTTTTCTCTCCCATATGTAATTCACCTGCCCCTCACAGCAGCCAGGTGTAAATTGCTTCTCTTCAAAGCCAACCCACGTGAGAAGGCGCGCCAGGCACTAGGTAGTTCATATATGCTGGTGCCCCAAAGGCTCTCAGCGGGGCAAGAGGTACCATTACCACCCCCATTAGAGTCGGGAGCTGAAGTCCGGGAGAGGTAACTCACCACAGTTTGTAGCTAGGGAGGGTTCCAGCTGCTATTTCAGTCCCCACTTGTCACTCCTGTGCCTTCTACATTGTGTGGAAGCCAGCACATGCCCTGTCTAGTCAGGGCTTGTCTCATGTGCTTTGTACCCCCTGCTGCCCCCCTCTCAGCTGTGTGTGGGCACCCCACAGTGTCTGGGTGGGCAAGTACCTCTACCCACACTGTCAGTTCTCATTCCTGCCACCTCCTAGTGTGACAGCTGCTGCACCAGGCCCAGGTGTGCAATCTGTGCCCCCTCCCCCAGACACAGAGCCTCGGGACCAGAAGGTGTCACTTTCTATCTCTCCTTGTGGTGCTGAGCTCATGAGCCTCCCAGACTACAGCTGCTGCTCCTGGGACTGGAGCAGTGCCGGTTACTGCTAAGATGACAGTCCCAGGGGGACTGAGGGGACTGGAAGCCAGTCTGCAGGGATCCTCACATGCTCAGTGTGGCTCCTGCAGCTTCTTGTCTGAGAGTGAGGTGACGAGGCTGGGCTCCGCAATTAAGGATTTAGGATCTGGGCATACATAACCCTGAGTTCAAATCCTAGGTTCAGCACTTAACAGTCCCCTGGAAAAGATAAAAGAGCAAAACCATAGGTGGCCTGGGTGAGGTTCTCAGCCCTAACAGAGAGCCTAAATGTCAAATGACATCTTGGGCACTTACTACATGTGGGACACTGTACTATTCCAGGACTCACCCTGTGCCTCTGGGCTCTGTGGGGACTGAGCAGCCTGGTGACTGTGCAACCCTTCCTTGGTGCCCTGTAAGCCATTATGCTAAGTATGACTGAACAGGACTGCTACTGAAGCCTCAGCAGATTAGATGCCCTACTGGGAGGGTCAGAGACAGGGCATGGTGAGGGAGAAGGCCAAGTTCAGGGCCCTGTTTCCATAGCTCTGGGAATCTGTGGTTGAGGCCTTGCGTCTCTGGACACCAGGCTGGTGACTGAGGATCAGGAAGTGAGGCACCAGGAGGCTTTACACGAGGCATAGAACAGTCTACTTAAAGAAAGGCAACTCTGTCCATGGAGCAGGCCAAGCCCCATGTCAGCCTACGCTCTCTGCCAGTCTCTCGACCCTCCTGGCGTGGGGGTAAAGGGCAGAGCTTTGGGATCGGGTCTGTCTCCCCAACTCTTAGCAAGTCCCCTCTTCTCCATTGGCCCAGCTCTCAGGCCCTCTCCCCATCACTGTGCTCACCAGCCCCTGAGGAGCAGGCTAACACACTCATTGAGATGCTGCGGTGGAGGTGGGGCCTGAGAGGACTTTTGTAACCAGCTCCGAGGAATGCAGGACCACACACTCTGAGTAGCCAGCATTCAAAACGCCACAAAAATACAGGTCGTGAAAATTAATCCTAATTCGGGATGTTGGGTTCTCAGCCTGATCTGACTAGAGCAGACTTTGATGGCCTGTCTGAGAGAAAATTACCCTGCAGAGGTCACAGGAATCCTCATTCAAGGCTCAGGGTCACTAAAACTGGTTTTACCCCCAAGAGGATGAAACAGGGTGAGGGGGGTACCTTCAGCTTGGTTTCCAAACACGAGCTTGTCCCAGCTGCCTCAGAACTACGTGAAGATTGAGAAATGTATAGACTCCGAGTCACAAAAGAAGGAGAGTGAAGGATACCCTGAAAGGGGGCAGAAAGTACTCACTCACAGACAGTGAGATGTACGAGAGTGGGGCGAAGGGGAGGAGAGCGGGATGGGGGGTTGGAAGGCTCCGAGGCCCAGAGAGTCAGCTTTGCAGTATGGGAATGCCCCAGACATGATGTGCAACTGGATCTGTTTCCTACTAAACCGAACGCAGAAACAACGGGTGTCCAAAAGGCAAGTGCCACCAGCTGGGTGATTTCAGTTCAATCCTTGGACCCACATGGAGAGAGGAGAGAACCAACTCTTAAAAGCTGCCTGTCCTCTAATCTCCACACATACCACAGCATGGCATATGCCACATACAACCGTACATACACCACCCACCCCACACACAAATGGAATAAGTGTCGAAGAAGCGGTTTCTTGGTGTAGCAGTGCACGCTTGGATCCCAGCACTTAGGGGGCAGGAGTGGGTGGGTCTCTGTGAGTTTGAGGCCAGCCGGGTAACAGTGAGACCCTGGCTCAAAAACAAAAGCAACAAACAAACAAAAAGCAGTTAAAATTGAGGCTCAGCTGATATGACACTTGCCTACCAAGCACAAGGGCCTCTCGGTTCAACCCCCAGCATTGTACAAATCAAGCACAGTGGTCCATACCTGGATCCAGCCCAGCACTCAGGAGCTGGAGAAGCAGGAGACTCAGAAGTCCAAGGTCAGCCTTGGATGCACAGTGAATAGAAATCAGTCTGAGCTAATGAGACCCTAAAACACTCAGTATGATTCCAAGACAATGGTCCAGGCCTGTGATTCCAGCACTTCGGAAGATCTCTTGTTCAAGGCCAGCCTGGGTCCCGGGGCAAGGCCTTGTCTCTAAAGCAGGCAGGAGAGGGGCTGAGATACTAAATTTTACATTATGACCTTTTGTGCACTTAAAAAAATTCTTTACAACCCTGCCCCTGGCACCAAAGATCCTTTACTCTCATCTGAGGGATTTGATTTTTTTACTCTCCTGGTTGGGGCTAGGAGGTGGGGAGTCAGACACACGACTTTCTCATGCAGAGCCAGGCTCAGAACCCTCTGAAAAAGCAAAGGCTGTACAGCTGGCGGCGAGAAGCCCTCCCCTCCTCCCCCTGGCCTCACAGCCTCCCTGCCTAGCTATCATAGAAACCCTGTGCCCTCATCTTGCCTCTGTCAGACCTAGCGGACTTCTGAAGCACACATCCAATGCCGGCACGCGGTTCTGCAGCTCCGAGAAAACCCTCCCAGCCTCCTGCTGGCCTTTGTAAATACAAGAAGCAACTTCAACAGAGCCTGCTCAGGGAGGGACGGCCACACGCTGGGCCAGGCAGCCTCTGGTGTGGGCAGAGGTCCCACCAGGGTCCCAGCCCAAAAGACAGGACGGGATTGGGCTGCGAGAAGCTTTCAAAAGAGAAAGCTGTTTTGAGCTGAACCTTGGAAAAGGAGGTGGTGTTGGGTAGAGCCCCCAGGGAAGGAAAGAGGAGGTAGGACCCAGGGTAGGGGACAGCAGGGAAAGGAAAAGGAGGTACATCTCAGGGGTGACAGGCAATCAGGAGACCTGCACTGCTGGAGGCAGGAGTAGGAGGGAGACCATAGAAAAAGATAAAAAGCCAGTTTGCCTGGAGCTAAGGACTGGGAGCTCTCAGGGCTGCCTCGGTCTGTCCATCCCCAAGGCGGCTTCGGGTTTGGGATCTGGTTGCAGGCTCTAGGATGCCCCCATTGCTTTCCCTGCTCCTGGCTGGGGGCCTTAGGGAAGGTGGTCTTGTTCCCAGCTACCCGCCCCTCTAGGCTCAGCTCACCTCTCCTGCCAGCCTGTGGATCATGTCTCCTCCCAACAACACAGTTTTATCGACAGGCTTATCTCTAGGCACTCATAATAGGTGTTTAGTAAAATCTGGTGGCCCATAGCATGCATAGGTCTAAGAAGGAAACCCCTGCAGATTCCTAGACCCCAGCCCCACCAGGGCCCCTGGGTCTTCCTAGGACATCAGAGATGAGTCCGGGGGTCACTGTAAGAGGTCCACCCTAAGGGAGGTGGAGTCGCAAGTCTCACTTCTCTCATGTCCAGCCACCCCAGCAGGCTCCCAGGCAATCTCAACAGGTCTGGTCAGAAGCCCCCAGGCTGCACCACTCATTGTCAGCCTCAGCTGCACAGAGGAATCCAAAACTGTTCCCATTCCCAGCACGGATTTCAGAAAGCTCCCTTCCACCCAGAAGCATCAAAAGTGTTTTTACATTCACTGGCACTCACAGGGAGGCCTCTTCTCCCTACCCACATCCAACCATACAGCCTCTCAGCTAGGGCCCAGCTCAGCATAACAGCCACAGCTCCTGGAGGACCCCAAGTTCATCCCAGAGACCACTGTCTTGTGATCCCGCCATGGGGTCATTGTGATGTAGCTCATGCGATACTTCTGTTTTTCAGGACTAGGGAAAGCAGAGATAGCCCTGTGAACACCGGCAGAGAACTCATCGAATCGTTGTTGGCAGGAAGGTTAATTGGGTACAGATGTAAGCTTGTTCCTAGGACAGGTATGTTAATAAGAGCTAAAACTTCTAAGAAAGCCCGGAGGTGGAGGGAGAGATTAATACATCAGAGTCTACGGTCACAGTGAAACAGCACCCAGAGAGCACCCATCGATAACTAGGAAGCCCTGGCTTCTCACCTCCTCACTACCAGCACCTGTGGTCCCCAACAAATCTGTGCCCCTGGGGACCTGGGAGCCAGCACTGTGCAAGGCTGGTTTCCCAAGTCACGGATGGAGGCTTCGGTGTGATCCGTATGGGGTATCATCTCAGCTTAGGAGACTGAGGAAACCGAGGTTGGCTGAATGAGATGAGATTTGTCCCAGTTGGCAGTGAGTGCTAGGCTCTACATGGACCCTGCCTTCAGTCTCCGATTCTAGCCTGGACCACAGGATGGCCAGGAAGACGTTCTCTTGCTGTCCACGAGGAGGCGCCAGCTCTCCCTGTTGGTACCAAATGCCTTCAAGACCGGGACCCTCAGCCAGAGTGGCTTTCTTTGGTCTCTAAGCGTGGCGGGTTGGGCACTGTCAGCTCTTGGGATGTGGTCCAGAGACACGGCAATCCTTCCTTCAGTTTCTGAGGACTGGTAGGGAGAGTATGAAATCCACAAGGACCTGGGGGCCTATTATCACCCTCCTCAGGTCTCATGGGAACCCCAGTGTGTTAGATCAGAGTGGAGTCAGCTATAAATGGCAGAGGCTCAGAAAGGTCTGGTAACTGGAGGTCACAGACCGGGACTATGGGGTTCTGGCCTTTAGGGGCAGGAGGGTGCTGGTCCCCAGGCCTACGAGCCAGGGTGGTGAAAATACTGCACAGGGTGCTCCACTTATGTCTCAAACGTGATGAACTGAGGGCTCGCATGACGCAGCAAGGCCTGAGCCGCCAGCAGGGCGTCTGCATGGTAAGGGTCTCCCTGGTGTGGGTGCCTCTCTCCAGGGCATTGGCACAGTGAGGGGGACACAGGACTGCTTTGGAAAATCCCAGACTTCCCAGGCAGGTGACAGAACCAGCTCTCCCAGCCAGGCCCAGCAACGTGGAGGCCAGAGCCACCTGACTCTAACTATAAATAGAGAGATGACGGAAGGCTCCGGAAGCCCAAGGGAGGCCAGAGAAAGGGAGTCTGATTCTCCCTAGAGACTGAGGAAGACACACATACGAGGTACTCTTCTGTAGTGTGCCTTCAAGGTCAGCTTGGAGTCCTGCAGACTACCAAGGAGGGGAGTCTTAGCAGGCACTGGCCCAGAGGGTGGGGCAGAGGTGAGCAGGGCTGTGACAGATGACAGGTCCCAAAGGCCAAGGGGCTTTGAAAGCCAGAGGGAAAGGCTTTGTGCTCCGTGCAGAGTCGTGCTCTTACAGCCCTTCTGGCATCATGTTGGAGAACTGGATGAATGTCCAAGAACAAGAAAGGCATAAGAACAAAGAGCGAGTGATTCAAGGCCGCTGGGGGCACAGTGCCAGGAAACACAGCCAGCCTTCCTGTGGAACAGAGGCAGATTATGGGATTCCGGAGGCTGCCAGCTGTTTCCAAGCTAGTTTCCCACTGAACTCCTGATGCCAAGCTGGACACAAAGTCACCTGAAATGAAGACTGCATAGCCCTCATTTCCTTTTAAGATATCTATAGTTCTTCTGTGATGTATAAACCTCTTGGCCCTTCTTTGCTGCCTGCAATATGCATGTGCTTGTTGGAACTGGAACAGCCATTTGGGACCATGAGGTAGAAACCACACGACTTCCACTTAACTACTGAGAAACCAAGAGACAAGAGAAAATGTAGGTACCCATTTGTGGGACTGTCAGACCAGCCCTGAAGCAGATACCTTTGTTTACTTGGGAGAGAAAAAAGCACAGTATTTGGCCACTGTTGCGTTACTGTTGTTGTTATTGTTGTTTTAGCCTCTTTTAGATGAATATATTCTAAGTACATAGTGGTCATTCGCAGATCTCCGGAGAGCACTTAGACATGGGTGTTACAGAATGTCATTTCCCTGGGTCATATAGATGTACTAGGTGATTCTGCATGAAAAATTAGCAGATCCTTTCCAGAATCTTCCCCAGGGAAGTATCAGGGGAATGCCCGACCACGTGGCATGGGTGATATGGATAGAACTCTTTGTCAAGGCAGTCCTCCCTCCAGACAGCCTTGTCTTCTTACTTTAGAAGTGAGAGCCTTGAGACCACCAGGGTCCCTGAAACTTCTACCATTCAATGCTGGGCCAGCCTGGTATCTGCCACTATCCTGTGTATTCCAGGCTGGTTGGCCAGGCTTCCAGCTGATTCTTCCATGTCTGCCGTCTATCTCTGCTGGAATAGCTTTGCGTCATCCCACCCAAGGTTTTACATAGACCCCAAGGATCGAACTCAGTGTTACCAAGCCTCAACATCAAGGGCATTCACCCTCTGAGCCCTCCCCCCACACTCCTATTGGTTTCCTTTGTCCTTCCTGGATGGGTAGGATGGAATGGTCACCCTATGACAATACTAGTCATAAAGCCACCATGTGTCAAAGATCCCAGAGTGCCCCTTACAATACCCAGATTTCCTTGAGGGGACTGGACATGTCTCTTCCCCTTGCTGGGGTGGAAACCTAGTTTTTGCCCTTCACAGGAACAACTTTTCATTGTGTCACCTAGAGAGATGCTGTTGGAGGCTGGGGAGTGCACCTCTCTATGCACTGGGTCCCTTACTGGATGGTGAGCAAGCGAAGGAGCAGGAGGCAGCAGAGAACCCATTTCCTGCAGCCTGAGCTGCCTCTTCAGTCTCATATTTACTTTTTGGGCCTTTAAGGAGGGTTGGAGAGCTATAGGGGCACCCCACGCTCACGTCCCTCTTCCTAACATCCACCTTCCAGTGGACTGCACATCCCAGGCCTGGGGGAAACAGGCCACAGGGGTGAGGCAGAGGGAGCCATGGTTGGAGGTGAAGGGGTACAGGGTGAACAAACAAATGGATTCGGACTGCCTTGGGGGAGCCCCACTCCACCATCAGTTCTGAGAGGCCAGGGCTTTGACCCGGTCAGGTCTTCAGTTCACAATCATGTCTCCTACGGCATTGTGAGCAAGAGGTGACTCAACACGTGTCAAATTTTAGGACAGTGCGTGGTGCCCGAAACCTGCCCACAATGCATGAGCTGCCTGTACGTCATCAGCATTAAGAGCACGCTGCCTCAGGGAGTAACATCGTGAGTGAAACTCAGACCCACAGGCCTCCTCACGAAGGACGTGACCCCACAGGGGTGTAACTTCTCACCTCCTACTTTGTAAAGAGCACTCTCTACCTACCTGATGTATCACCTCCCACTCCTGACAGGGGCTGGGCGACTCCAGCTCAAGAGAGTAGTCTTCATCTTGCTCAGTGTCAGAGGCAGTCAGGAGTTTGGAGCCTAGACTCTGCCTGGGCTGGACCTGAGTCTGAAATCTCAGTTCCCTGATTCCTTTGGTTGGGACGAGCTGATGTGAATGCCTGCCTGTGGTTTAAACTCAACTCTGTGTGGCTGTTGACAGCCTGGAGTTGGTGGCAAGGGATATCTGGGACCAGAACAGTGATGGGGCAGGGGCTTCCCAGGCCTTCTGATGGATACCCCTGCAGGTTGGCACCCTGTGTGAACCAGAAGCAGGAGTACACGATGATGACATACTTCAGCTCCTGCCATGGGGTAGGGTATGGGGTGCACACCTGAGTATTGCTTTATCCAGCCACTGAATGAGAGGCCATGTCAGCTCAGAATGGAAGAACTGGTTCTACTAGCCTGTCTCTCACCATCTGCCTCCTGCCCCAAGAGGCTAGCTTTACTACCCAATTCTACATATGAGGAACCAAGATCTGAGACCCAGGGTTGGGGCTCCTTTCCATCAAGCCTGACCACAGAATCCCTGCCTGTCCCTACCATGCCTAGATGAAACCACTGCCAACACTTGGGGTGCACAGCTAGCAGGCACACATTCACTTCGACTCTCTGTCCAGCTCTTTCCAGCTGTGTCCTCCCACCCTTTTTCTTTTTACAAAGGTTGGTAACTTTGAACTCCAGTAACTCACAGAAACAACAAGTAAGTTGTCTCCTTCTAGACTTCTTGGAACTCGGGATAGAGCTTATAGCTGGCAATAGTCCTCTGCAGCTGCCTGCAGGCAGTGTGGAGGCAGCTGGAGGACTTCCTGGAGTGGGCAGCTCTGAGCAGGCCTGGAACTCAGGAAGGTCCTGCATTTGCAGACAGACCAACGACCGGCAGGTGATCTAGGGCATGGCAGTTCTCCTGCCTCTGCCCGTGCATCCCTGTCTAAAGCAGATCGTTGAGAGTCACACTGCAGGACTGGTGATGTGGGTCAGTTGGCAGAGTGCTTGCAGTTTAATCCCCAGCACCGTATAAACTAGATATAGAGTTATGCGTCTATAAACTAGATATAGAGTTACGCGTCTGTAATCCTAGCACGTGGGAAGTAGAGGAAGGAGGATCTGAAGTTTGAGCTGCATGGCGAGTGGCCACCGCTTGGGCTGCGTTAGATACTGGCAAAAGAGAAGGGGAAGGGAAACCGAATAGAGGAGTCCGGACATTGAGGACCCGCCCACTGCAGGGCCCGCCCACTGCAGGGCCCGCCCACTGCAGGGCCCGCCCACTGCAGGGCTAACAGGCGACATCACAGACCTTGGACGGACATCATGATTGGGCTCATCCATTTTTGCCTGGTGCTCTATGCTGTATCTGTGGTGTGTACTGGAACCTCACAGCCCCTTTGCCCAGCAGGTGCGCTGTGTTTGGATGAGGAGACATGCCCAGAGAGGCTGACTGACTTGCCGAAGGCGCCACAACTGGCAAGTGGTAGAACAGAAGCCGAGAGCTTGACACTGTCTCATTCAGGATCCTGCATCCCTAACACTTAGGCCACTTCTCCTCCTACACCTTCCCTTCCAGGCTTCCTGTCAGTGGGTAGTGCCATTTTGTTCCCTGGTGATTAGTGGCCCCAGCTGCCACCTGCCATGTGCATTGGGGAGGGTCACTCCTGGAGCTCAGTGCCCCCCATTGGCCTCTGCTATATTCTGACCCATCCCCAAGCTGATGAGAAGTCCTGCCCTCCTCGCTGTTCCCCCCTCCAGAGCGTGGGGTGGGGGAGGTCTGGCTCTCTGTCCCCTAAAAACAGGGTCCTGGGAGGGAGGAGTTTCATCCCCTGTGCTGAGGCTCTGTTGGCTAAATTTAGGTGCTGGGATACAGAAGGAAGATAGTAATTAAGGAGTGTTGTGTCACTTTCCCACTGCCTCTCACGTCCCTTGAGCAGTCACATGCCACTCACCACTTGGGGAAAAGCGGGAGGAGGCTTGGGGGGCCAGAAGAGAAGGAAGAAACAGATGGACGGCTGGGCTGGGGAGCAGGGATGTCCAGACATCCCCTCTGGATCTAAGGGTGCCACATTCTGAGGTGTGGGGGCTGCTGGTCTATTTACCGTCCTGGGGCCCTGGGACCAGGGGACCTTGCAGGAGAGGTTACGGAAGGATAATTTTCCACCAAACACCCCTAGGACTTCCTCCAGTTACCACTATTTACAATCCCAACCTAGTGCTGTAACCCCAAGAGCTCTGCATCAGGGAAAGGAAGGAGCCAGCTATTGATGGTGGGGAAACTGAGGTGCCCAGGTGTGCACAGATGAGTCCTGGGGAGATGGACGTGAACGGAAGCCGGACGGAGCTTAGCCTTGGTCACCACGGCCAAAATATATGACACATTCTAGAGGAAACTTTGCAGAAGAGATGAGATGGCAAGGCCCTGGATCACAGCAGCTGCCTTTTGAGGGTGTTGTGATTTAATTAAGTTGATGAGTTTACAGCAAGTGGGGAGCATTGCTACAGGCTGACTGGCTGTCTTCTTCAGTTGCTCCCGCCTTTGTTTTAAGATTAAATTTTTGTTACTTTGTGTGTGTGCGTGAGAGAGAAACAGAGACAAAGACACACACACACATCATACACACACACACATACACACACACACACACACACACAGAGAGAGAGAGAGAGAGAGAACACAAAGTAAGTAATTTAACCGCTGAGCCCCCTCTCCAGCTTCTCACCTCATTCTTTGATATAGGGTCTTTTCCTGGAGGAATGCACTGGTTTCACTAGGCTGCCTGGCCAGCAAACCCATGATCCTCCTGTCTGCCTTCACAACACTAGGGTTACAAACACGCACCACAGCTTTTACGTGGGAGGTGAGGACTGAACTCAGACACTAATGCTTGTGTGGCAAGCACCTTACTGACTGAGCCATCTCGTCAGGCCATCCCAGGCTGGCCTCAAATTCCATATATAGCTGAAGATCACCTTGAATTCCTGGCCCCCCTGCCTTCCACCTCCCAAGTTCAGGGGTTATAAGTGTTAATCACCACACCCGATTTGTGAGGCGGTGGGAGTCAAACCGGGGCTCCACACATGCTAGCTAGACAAGACTCCCATCCACTGCCTCTCTAAAGGGTAGCAGGTAAGTGTGACTATTCCAAAGGGCCCAGGCTGCGGGCAAAGCACTTGAGGTGTCTGTGATGGGGTCTCCCTGCCCATAGTTTTATCCCTGGCAGAATGAATGCAGACCTGAATCACCCAATTAAAAAATGGGCAAAGGATTTGAATACACATTTCTCCAAAGATCTGCAAATGGCCAATAAACACATGCAAAGCTGCTTAACACAACTCACCAGGGAAATGCAAATCAAAGCCACAATGAGAAGCCACTTCATACCTGCTAGGATGGCTGGAATATAAAGGCAGGCAGACAATAGCAAGTGCTGTCAGGAGTGGGAAGAGATTAGAACTCCTGTGCACTGCCGGTGGGAATGCAAGATGGCGGGGTTGTTTCGGAAATTCCACTTGGCAGTTCCTCAGAAAATACACCACAGAGTTACCATATGCCTCTACAATTACACTCCCATGTACATGCCTCAGAGAATTGAAAACATGTGTTCCCCAAACACTTGCACGTGAGTGTTCTTAGGAGTGAGATAAAGTAGAAATAATTTAGAAGTCTGTTATATGATAAATGGATATGATCACAGAGTGGAATATTATTCAGCAATGAAAAGGAGGAGGTGACATAAAATGAATGGGCATTGAAAACGTCATGCCAAGCAAAAGAAAAAAACAAATGGCCACATCTCATGTGATCCGTCAACAATACCAGGCAAATCCACACAGGCAGACAGCACACTCGGGATTTTTAGAAGATAAGGAACAACTGCTCACAGAGGTTAATGAGATTTAATTTAGGATTAATGTTAACTAAAGCAAGGCAGGAAATAGATTAAAAGTCATGGAAGCATACAGTTTAGAAGGGCAAGCACTTAAAAAAAACCTTAAATTTTATTTGTGTGTGTGCTTGTGTGTACATGTGTGTATTATGTGGTTCATGTGTGCATGTGCATGAGCATGTGTGCGTGTGTGTGTGCATGTGTGCAGGTGTGCATGTGTGCAGATGTCCATGCAGATCAGAATAGGTAGTCAGATTCCTTGGAGTTGGAGTCTTGGAGCTGGACTCTGAGTACTGGGGTCGGAACTCAGATCCTTTGCAAGAGCAGTGCACACTCTAACCTGCTGAGCCACCTCTCCCAGCCCCTAGAAGAACGGGTTTGATAGCATACGAATTACTTATCAATAAAGCTATTTTTTAAATCCAGACCAGCCTCTGAAATTTTTGGGACTGCAGATGAAGACCCACATACCATATGCTTAAATATTCCCAAACCAAACAAGCTGTTAAATAAAATATGTTCTCTTCTCCTACCTCGACATACACACCTTCACAGTGGCAAAACAGGAGTGTGGGTAAGGCCCTGGTTTTAAATGCGTGGAAACTGGTGTTTGGGTAGTCCACTGACAGGGCCGGCTGTGTTTAGACAAGCGATAGTGAGATACATAATTCATAAATTTTAATTTATAAAATGTCCGTGTATTCACTTCACCAAAAATGACTAATTTCCGAAATGGTTGTGATCCAAACAAATGAAAGGGAATCAAGTTTTACCAAAAGATAAGACATGAGGCTGGAGACGTGACTCGCTGGTGGGAGGCGTCCCATGCATTCTGTAGGTCCTGGGTTCGATTTCTAATAACTACAAAGATAATGAGGTGAATTAGAGCAAATGGAATTTTTAAGGATGCATTTAGTGAATGTATGTGTATCTATAGGAGTTTATGTGTACCATCTGTGTGCTGGTACCCGGGGAGACTAGAAAAGGGAGTCAGGTTCCCTAAAACTGGAGTTACAGGCTATTGTGAGCCGCCATATGGCTGCTGGGAACCAAACCCAGGTCTTCTGAAAAAGCAGTAAGTATTTTTAATCACTGAGCCATCTCTCCAGTAAACGAAAATTTAAAACATTGTCCCCAAAGATATTTTTTCTAACACTCAGAATCATTCATTGGCGCAAAGAGGTAAAATAGAAATTATAATTAATGTGACAGTTGACATCTTCGTTTGAGATCAAATCTCAATTAGTAATCGTTTTGAAACTTTAATAAAATTCTGTTAACCAGTTTTTGTAAAATGATTAGCAATTGTCGTGTTCAGCATCCATGAAGCAGTAGAAATTCAGTATCATACTTCATGCACATTATATTAGATTTATATATACAAATATAAGAGTAGTACGAACTGTTCAAACATTGAGAAAGGTCCCTCAGCCACAGCGGGCATTGCTGTAGATACTGCATTAATTCACAAGAAACCCTGGAACTGAGAGCTGACGTAATCCACCAAGTAAAGCAGGTAAAGGGACTCTGCCTAGAGAAGTAATTTGTCTTTCCCTTCAATATGTTAGCTTTCTGGTACTATAACAAAACACCAGAGACAATCAACTCGAGAAAAACTTGCTTAGCGCATGGTTTTGAAGGCGTCAGGTCAGGGTTGCCTTTGGCCCCATGATGATGTAACCCAGGTTAGAGTGAGCTGTTTACTTCATGGTGGTCAGAAGAAAGAGAGATAAGAGAAGGCTGGATTTCTACTCTCCCCTTCCAGGGCACACCCCTAATGACCTAAATATTACGTTAGGTCCCACTCCACCACCTAATAATGTCAAGTTGGGCATCAAGCCTTTCACGCACAGGCCTTTGATGTCTCAGAACTTGGAGGACACGTAGAACTAAACTACAGCCTTCTAATGAACACATCTGTTGCTCAAGACACACACCCCTACCCTCAGAAACAGGGTCCCCTTCTCATGTCAACAGTGACATAATCTATGAACAGTGATGCCATTACCTCTCAGATTGTGCTTTGTGATCAGAGCTTGGGCAAGAAAAGGGGACTCTCCATATCCCCGACAGTGTTTGTAGTTAGAGTTCATGTCAAGAACTGTGTGGAGCTGGCTTTGAATTTGGGGATGCCTAACCTCTTCATCCTCTCTGCCTGTGGTACTGAAGGAAACCACAGACCTTCCATGGTAACCACCCCACAAACATCTTCCTGTGGCCAACGTAGTCAATTTACAGAGTTGTTCTTTTTTTTGTAAAGATTTATTTATTTTATTTATATGAGTACACTGTAGCTGTCTTCAGACACACCAGAAGAGGACATCGTATCCCATTACAGATGGTTGTGAGCCACCATGTGACTGCTGGGAATTGAACTCAGGACCTCTAGAAGAGCGGTCAGTCCTCTTAACCACTGAGCCATCTCTCTAGTCCAAGTTGTTTAGTTTTTAAGTATAGACTCAGAGACCCAGAGTCTTGAGTTAGGAGAAGCTGAGGGATGCTGTAATTCTAACCAGTCCTGCTTCTCTGCTGGAACTTCAAGCCATTATATATTAAACCCAACATAGCTCAACATGGCCAGGGCCAGCTTCTCATTTACCACTAACTTCTCTCTCACCTGTCCCCCACACTGAGCCAGCAAGACCTCCCTACAGACTGGTTCCTCTCCGTGAGACACCCTCTTGGTTTATTTTATTTTTAAAATAAGGTCTCGTACATCTAACCCTGAACTTTTCTGACACTGAGTGTGACCTGGAACTTCTGATTGACCTACCTCTGCCTCCTGAGTGCTGGGATGTAGGGATGCACAGCAGACCTTCATGCGGTGCTGGGAACAGGGCTTCACACATGCTAGGCAAGCACTCTAGTTACCAAGCCACACCATCTCCAGCCTCCTCTCTGCTTCTTGCCTTTTTCCTCCCTCAGCTTCAACTCTGGCTGTTTCTTGATCTACCATGCTGCCTTTGGGTTTCTTTCCTCTGAGCAGTGAGTGCATGCCCATAGGTACAGGGACGACTGGCCTGATGGCTTCTCAACCGCACGACATTCCACTGGCCATGTTGGCAAGGCTGGCTGATGGAGTGAGAGCCTCATTCTAAAAGCTCCAGAGAGGATTGGCTATTATTACCTCTCCACACCCTCCTCTCTGGTCCAGCCTCAGGGGAACAAGCAGACGTCTACCCAGAGGAACTCTGCTGGGGACAGGAAGGTGGGACTTTGTATAAAGTCTGATCTCAGGAGCTGCTATCAGAAGCCCTGGATATGACTCCATGCAGACTGGCCACCATGAGCCTTTCGGCTGCTTTTTTCCAGATGCCCTCTTTCATCCTGCCTGGCTCCCCAAGCTGAGCACAGCTGCATGTGACAATCGAGACTCTGAAGTCCTCAAGGCCTCCCTGTTCAACGCCACTGCTCTCCTCCTTAGGCTCTTAGGACAGAAGACTTGTGACCAGGCCCAGCCTGGAGATTATGAAGTGGGCTGAGGACTGAAGGCACACTTGGAGGCCAACACGTTCAGGCAAGCCTGTGCTGCCACCTATAAACTGTGGGACCTATTTTTGGGCTTGGTTTCTGTCATCTGTGAAATGGGGGCAGAGTTCTGCTTTGTGGTGTCTCTGTGTGACAATGTAAGATGATGCTTCTTGTAGAGGACACAGCAGGTGTCCATATCAGTGACGTGACTATTACCATCCCCATGAACTTAGCAAACTTGGCCCTCATTTCTTCATCCAGTCAGCCCCGTCCGTGGGTGCTGAGTGGTGCCACTCTGGCACAGGCCTAAAGTGGCCTTTCATAGCCAAAAATGAACCCATGTCTTTGATCTCAAGTCAAAAAATACCTCAAAGCTGTGTTCTCACATAACAAGGGCGCTCTGCTGGCTTCGAGATGTCTCCAGCTCTGAGTGTTGGCTTTCTACCTTGCAGTAGCACAATGGCTGCTTTACCTGCAGGCATCATGTCTGCAACACCTGGCAAGAAAAATGGAGGTTGAACCCAAAAGGAGCCTACCCATTCTGTCTGGTGTGTCTCTTACTTTTCAAGTGTAGAGTTTCTCCTAAATTCTGCCTGGTCAAATTACAATCATTCGTGTTGGTCAGCCATGGAGTAAAGAGAAGGTGGGTAACTGGGAAAGGCGATTAACTGAGGCTAGCCCAAATCCCCCCAGGGTCATGGCAACCCTGTACAAACTGTAGGGTAAGTAGCATATGATGTGTGAGGTCACGGGTGTGCCATGGGTAGTAGAGAGTTTTCACCATCGCCCAAGGGAGGGAAACCTCCAGGCATCATGTCCTTCAGGCCACTGTGCCCAGCCCAGACCTATATGTATACCTAGCAGCAGTGTTTACAGAAGCAACTTGGTCACATACATAGCAGAACAGGAGTGGGGTTGGAACTCAAACCTTCTAAGGCCCCCAGCATGAGATGATGCCATAGTTGGCCAGCCCCTTTAGGACTGTACAGTGGACTCTGGGGTTAGTACAGGGACTATACCCAGATGCTGGACACAGTTGTCCTTCCCTGTTGTTGCCAACAACCCCACCTCCACCCCGGGGACACAACCAGCTCATCTGAGTGGCTAGCTGGCAGGCAGCTAATTACCCTTGTCACCCACTGTCTAGGAAAGACAGCTCTGTAATCGGCTTGTCAGGTGAAGAGAGGAGGTTGCCCCTTCCCCACCCCCTGCTGAGGCCATGCTTGACAGGAGGTGACAGGGCAGTCAGTGGGGGCCATGGGGACCAGCTAGAGGGCAGATGGACAAATGATAAAAGGCAGTGGAAACAGAGGTAGAGAAATTCTACTAGGCGTGTTATACCGTGGAGATAAACTGAGGCAAACTGAGGCAAGATCCCTATGTGTGTCCAAAGCTGCTGTCCCAAAAGGAAAGGGTGAGGTAACGGATATGGCATCTCCAGTAGATGAGTCTCCAGGCTGGGAGATGTTCCTGACAGATCCTGGTGTGGGGATTGCTGACCCAAGGAGCCAGAGCAGAGGATCGCTCCAGGTGGATGTTGAGGGAGAGCAGAGAATTCTGGGAAAGGCATCTAGTCAGGGGCACAAATAAGCAGCGGCAGAGAGACTTGCCAGCACATCAAGATCAGCCTAGGACTTAGCCAGCCTTCCCTCAACTATGGTGCCCTCATTCCATTCCTATCTCACATGTGAAGTACCAGAGTCAGAAGTCACATTCATAAGTGGCAAAACAGGTCTCCTAGCTCAGCTCAGCCTTTCTGCCTCACTAGCCACTGACTGGCTTTCTCTGTAGCGGCATCAGGGTGAGGAGCTGGTATGTGGGTATATTAAAGCGGGGTCCTTTGTGTGTCAGATGAAGAAGCTTGGACTTGGAAAATGGAGCCATGGGCAATCTCCTCCAGAGGAAGGTGTTTCCTGACAAGGTTGTATTGGAAAGAATACTCAGTTCTTTCTCCATAGATTTTAACCCCTTGTTGGCTTTTTTTAGAGACAGGGTTTCTCTATGTAGCCCTGACTGTCCTGGAGCTCACTCTGTAGACCAGCCTGGTCTCAAACTCACAGAGGTCCAGGTACCTCTGCCTCCTGAGTGCTGGGATTAAAGGCGTGCGCTACCACTGCCCGGCACTTGTTCACTTCTTACACACGGCATAGAGTAATAGTTAGGTGTGTGGGATCTGGAGTTCAAGAGCTTGGATTCAGTCTTCTCCTGCCATAGACCAGTGTGCACCATCAAGTTCTCAGCCCTATCTGTAAAGCAGCATCCTAGCATTGGCACGGGGATTGGTGGGATTAGGTGAATTCTGCCTGAAGACCTGTCACCAGCCAGTGCTGCGGCCCGCCTCTGCAGGCTCAGCTTCTTGGCAGGTAGAGTCAGGAGGGTCTGGAGCACAGGAATTCTGGGCTGGCCTAGGCAACACAGGAAGAAACAAAGAGAGCTGTAACAGTGCCAGGCAGGAGCAAACACGCAGGAAGCTGGTTGCTTGTTCACTCAGATTCCCAACCTGATGTGTTTCCACGGGCTCACCTGCATTGCAGCCGTCTCTCCCTTGTTCCCTTGGAAGCACCAGCAGACTGAGGCCCTTGTCCCTGCTTGCATTCCTGTCTTATGGCTGCTGTAACTAATGACAACATGGGTGCCTTCAAACAATAGTGGATTACCTCCTGGCTCTGAAATCTTCAATACAGACCTGGTAGACCCTCCCCCTCCAGACCTGTCCTGGGGGTAGCGGTGAGGGGGACAACCCCTCCTTGCCCCTTCTTGGCCCTCCTTTCTGTTCCCTGACTTGGAGCCTGGAGGCTTCAGCCTGTGTCTGCTGTTATGTGACACACTCTTTTCCCTCCTAAGGACACTAGGTATATTGGAGACAGGCCATTTTACCTTAGCAGCCCTGCATGGTCAACATCAATTTCCAATTACAATCTTACTCTGATGTATTGGGGGTAGGCACATCAACATATTTTAACAGGTAAATCAACCACTGATAATCATCAAGGCCTCCCCATACCCTGACACACACACAAAAGCACACACACACACACACACACACACACACACATCCTCCCACCACCACACAAAGCAAATAAGCAAAAAGATAATAAAATGTTTGCATTAAAAAAGAATGAACCAGGCAGACACTGTAGCTCAGTGCTGGAGGACTTACCTGGCATTCCCAAGCCCCTCGACTCAATCCTTAGCCCTGACAGAAAGGAGTCAGTGTTCTGTCTGCGTTCCTGGGGCTGAGGAGAGTCCTACTGGAGCTGGGTGGTAGCCTTTGGTTTTAGATTTGTAAGTGGGAGCTGGAGAAATGGCTCATCAGTTGAGCGTACTTGTTGCTTTCCTAGAAGACCTGGGTTTGGTTCCCAGTCCCAACATGGCAGCTCGAAACTGACTTAACTCCAATTCCAGGAGATTCAACATTGACTTCTGGCTTCTGTGGGTCCCAGGCACACATGTGGTACATAAACAGACATGTAGGTAAGGTGCCCATATACACAATGCACTGAAGTTTTTAAAGAAAGAAAATAAAGAAGCTTTGTATGTGTGTATGTGCAGGTGTGTGTCTCTGTACATAAGATCAGAGGGCAGAGGAAGATATCAGGTGTCTCCGGCTACACCTTGGGTATCTCCCAGGATTATCAGTGTCTGCTTCCCCATAGTGCACTCTACCACACCCAGCTTTTCATGTAGGTTCTGAGGATTCGAACACCCGTCTTTATGCTTGTAAAGCAAGAACTCTTCTGTACTGAGCCATCTGGGAGATGGATTTTAATTTACAAAAACCTTGTGGGATTTGCTCAGTCAGCTGGCTAGCCAAGCCACCCGTGACAAGAGTCCTTGGGGAGCAGGTGGGCTGGGGAGCCTGTCTATGCTCAGAGGTGCAGGCCTGACTGCTGAGCCCAGAAAAGCTGACAGTGCTCAGTGCTCAGCGCTACAGCCACTCAGTATAGACGGGGATTCCCCGGGGAGACGTCACAGAGGCCGGGGGCGACTGACGTCTCCTTGATATTGCTAATCCAAGGGCCCAAGCTGCCTGTGCATCAGTCAGTGACTCGCTGTGGGGGTTGGGGGTGGCGGAGGATCCTGTGGTTGTGGGGATAGTGGAGAGAGGGACAGCAGCTGATGTTGAGTCAGGTTATAATTTGACAAGTAAGGAGAGCATGCTAGGGGTCTGCAGGACATTTCCCAGGCCCCTTGACACCTGCCTATGAGGCTGGGGGATTGATGGCTAGCCTGGCTGAGCCCAGGAGGCCTGGAAAAGGGGCGGAAGTAACAGCTGTAAAGGTCAGCAGTCCTTGGGGCCAGGAACATCCAAATGCAAATGTGGAATTTACCCTCCTGCTATGCCCGCTGGCCAGCCAGCTGCCTGCCGGTTTGGGTTGCCTGTCTGTATGCCAACCAGCAGCCTGGGTTTGGCAGTCATAGCAGGCATCCTGGACCCTTCCAGGAGCTAGGTAGATCTAGGGATTCCCCTCTGCTTGGAACACTTCAGGAAGGGTCCTGGGTGTGCAAGGGATGGGTGAGACCTACCCTTGGAGGTACCAGTTGTCCACTCTAGCTTCCTCTCCCACATTCAGCTCTCCTGGCCCCACTGATGAAGGCCCTCAAGGGCCAGGAGACAAGGCAAGGCAGACTGACGGGGCCCTCTGATGTGCAGGTGCATTTCATCAATCCTCCAGCAACCTTGTCATTATCCCCCAGGACAGGATTTGGAGAAGAGAGTTCTTGACAAGATGGTACCCAAAAGAATGGCAGAGGGGGAGCTCAAACTGGTTACTATCACCTACACTACAGGGATCAGACCCTCGTCTCTCTCCAACCTTTGTGATCAGTTCGGGATGCTCCAGATGAAAGGCCAACCACGATCCCTCACACCAGACACCAGGCAGGCTACACCTCCTCATGTGTGTTTGAGGGCTGAGGACGTGTGTGTGTGTGTGTGTGTGTGTGTGTGTGTGTGTGTGTGTGTTGGACATTTGCTCCCAGCTTTTGACATATGACCCCATCGTGGGTCCCTAGGGTGTTCTGTCAGGGACTCTTCTGAGCTAACCTGTGCCAATTTCCCTATGTGCTTACGAACCTCCAGAGCAGAGGCTATCTCTTTCTACCAGTCCCCTACCTGTTCCTGACACCTAAAACCAAGCTTGACACCTTGGGGGTGTTTCATCCATCTTATTCTTGCCTGAGTGACAAACCTGCCACTCAGAGTCCCTGAGGATGCCATCCACAGCTTCCTGAAAAGGATTTCCAGGCCAGAATGCCTTAGTAGCTCAATCTTAATTTCCTCCCTCTGTCTACGGACCCATTCTACCTCTGTGTGAGTCTTCTCTGCCTTTCTCTGGTTTTTCTTTCCGCTGTCCTGGGTATGTATGTCTCAGGGTTCTAAATGTTTGTATCTCTCTCTTTTTTTTTTCTAAATGCTCTTTCTCATTTCTTGGCCTCTCGTGCTTTCTTTTAACTTTTAATTACATTTATCTAGCTAGCTAGCTAGCTAGCTGTTTATTTGTATGTGCCATGGAGTATGTGCCATGGGACTGCAGAAGTTAGAGGACAACTTGCATGAGCCGGTTCTCTCCTTCTGCCAGTGGGTCCAGGGATTTGAACTCAGGGGGTCAGATTTTGCAGAAAGCCTTTATCCAGCAAGCCATCTTGAATGCCCTCTGTGCTTTCCTTTTCTCTCCTCTTGGCTCTTCTGTCTGAATGGCTTCCCTTTCTCCTTTGTTCATCTCATAAGTCACCTCTCTCTCCCTCGCTCCCTCCCTTCCAACATTTGTGTCACTATTTGCCCCTAGCCCCACCCAATCCCCACATGCCCTAGGGAGTCCTTTCCCACTGTCAGGGTGACGTCACTTGTGTCTCCTGGATCATCTGAGCCTTTAATCGTATTGACATTCACTTAATGAGTTTCTCCCAATGTTGACAGAGTCTCCTGCCCCACCCGGGTTGGTCAGGATCAGAGTTCAGAGTTTCTGTAAAACCATTTGGGGTCATGAAGATGATGATGCCATGGAGTCACCTCCTGGGTGCCAGGAGGGGAACTCCTCCAGGTACCTGGAGTCTTCTCTGTTTCCCTGTGGACAAGGTCGGCTCTAGAAACAGAGTGGGTGCTGTCTAGAACACATAGTGTCATGGGGCATGAACTGTGGATGGACTGCTGGGTCTCAGGGCCTCCTTGGGAGGGCACTAGGGATGGCTCCAGAGAGGGAAGTCCTCAGTGACTGGCTGAAGACTTCAGGGCTTAGGAATGAACCTTGTAATTACCAAGGGATGTGCTGACCGGCCTGCCCACCTCTCACTGAGTCTGCCCTCTTTGTCCTGAAGACAGACCTGAGATTTAAGAGCCCCATGCCAGAGAGGGCCCCACATCACATGAAGCTGAGGGAGACCAAATCTTTGTCCACCATCACTCCCTGGGAGGAACACTAACTCTAGGTGGACCCTTAGCCCAGGGTACCAGAAGCCTATCACAAGAAGGCCATCTGGAACAAGTCTGTTCCATCAGGGGCTGTTTAGACCAGATGTTCTGGGTTTAAATCCACCTGCTCTCTGAGGCTGTGGCACCTTAGGAAAGTGCCTAACTCTTCTCAGCCTCTGTGTCTTCCTGTATGGAGTAGACGGCCACTCTTTACATCCAGTGGTCCTTCAGGAAAAATGAGCACCACGTCACGTGTGCCACGTGCTTGGCACAATGTGCTCCAGCTCAACAGACAGCCGACTGTATAATTGCCGCCTTAAAGTTTCTTACCGCACTGACACAGCCTTGTTCAAATATCAGATTGGCAAAGCTCGCAGTTTGATAACGTGCCTGCTGGCGAAGCCACAGGGGAGCAGGGTAAGCAGACAAGGTTGAGCTGGTACAGCTGAGGAACACCACTGTGGAAGGCATTGTGACCCTCTCCACCCAATCAGGACCTCAGATCCCCACACCTCCCCAGAAGGGCCCCCACTTGCAGGTTTACGAGCACCCACTGGAGCGGCACATGTGGGGGGTTATTTATTGCAACGTTTAAAGTAATTGCCGAAGGCTGGAGACAAGCTAAATGTGCATCAATAAGATCTGTTAAATAACTCCTGGCCGCTCCATATAAGGAAGTCCTGCACAGCCATAAAACAGGGATGAGGGCACTGTTTCCAAAAAACGCCTAGCAGTAACTAAGGTAAATCTGTCAGGGAGGAAAGGCAAGTAGGAGAAGGATGTGCACACATGGTCAAAGACGATGGGTGTGGACACCAATGAAGGTCATGATTCAGACATAATATATTTCAGGAAATAAGGATGTCTCTCTTTATAGCAAGAAAGTTGGGGATGGAGGGATGGGGCTGGTGGGACTCCTGCTGTCTGCTATGCATGTCTATATATGCGCGTGTGCACGTATATGACTGTACTCTCCCATGCCACAGCAAGTATGTAAAAGTCAGAGAACAACTTCTGGGTGGGGGGCTGTCAGCTCTCTCCTTCCTTCCACCTTGTGGGTCCCAGGATGCATCCTCAGGTCTTCAGGCTCAGTGGCAAAAGCCTTTACCCACTGAGTCACCTCACAGCCCTGTTGGGGAGTTTTGGAGGGGATGGTTGATTGGTTTGCGTTTTTCTGTTAGTTCATTGTCTGAGAAAAGATCTCCTGCTGTGTATATTGCAGACTGGCCTGGAACTCACAGCAATCCTCCTGCCTCGGCCTCTGGTGTTCTAATATCACGCACCATCATCCCAGATTATTTTTGTGGATTTTTTTTCCTTTTTAATCTTGAATTCTGAACCTTGTGCAGGTGACACTTGTTCAAAATAAAAACGTAAACTAGGCTGGGCAGGGTGGTGTATGCCTGGAATCCCAGAACTTGAGAGGCAGAGGCAGGGGAATCAGGAGTTCAAAGCCAGCCTGAGCACTGTACACCTGTCATACACCACCTGCCGGGTGCCTTCTCTCACCAAAAAGCCTGCCTCAAAATTAAAGCACACACACACACACACACACACACAATTTCTATTTATTTAGTTAGTTAGTTATTTAGTTAGTTAGTTATTTAGTTAGTTAGTTAGTTAGTTTTTTGAGACAGAGTTTCTCTGTCCTGGAACTCACTCTGTAGACCAGACTGGCCTCAGACTCACAGAGACCTAGCTGCCTCTGTCTCCTGAGTGCTGGGATTAAAGCGCCATCACTGTTCGGCTATTTTATTTGTTTTATTTCCAGACCCTCCTGCTGGCTGAGACAACATTTCAAATGTGCTTTTGGCTCCATGAAATTTTGTAGAGGTAGAAATGGCATGTGAGGACCCTCTCAAGGCAAGGACAGTTTTGGGACAGAGGCTGCATCTGCACCTGCGGAGCTCCAATGCAGGTTTGAACATTTATTATCTTACATTTCGTATCCTGTCCACTGAGGCTAGCCAAGAAGGGGCTTGTGCGCATGGATGTACAGAGGGATGTCTTAGGTGGAGCCCGCCACTTTCACCCACTTGAGAAGAAGCTGAACAATTTTCTTCCCAGCAGCCATGTCAAAGGTGCAACTCCCCCAGGTGTTCTGACCCTGCTGGTGGTCAAAGTGTTCGGGGACCCCACGGAGGGATGTTGTCCCTAGCATCTGGCACCTGCCGTGCACCTGTGCCAGGTGGCTCCTCTCGCCCAAAAGCAGGAGCCGCAGCAGCAAGGCTAGTCATCTCATCTGCCCCTGCTTTCCAGGGGGTTGCTGTGCCTCTGACAGAACTGAATCCCTAAACCCACTCATAGGGTCTAGTCACTCCTCAGTGGGTGTGGCCGCTTCAAACACACCCGTGCAGGGCAGGAGAGGTCTGCTGCCAGGAGACAGTCTCCCTGGATTCTCATCTTTGGGGTGGTGATGACAGCACTGAAGCAGCAGGGAGCCACCCACATTTCCAGCACCAGAGAGGGCGGGTGCTGGGCTCCAGATGATAGGGTGAGGGTTGTCCCCCACAACAGGTCACAGGGGCCGGCCACCTGATGAGCAATGGTCTCTATCCAGTCCTGCTATGAGTGTACAGTGAGGATAGGCACAGTGTGGATAGGATATCTTGAGACCCATTAAACCAAAAGGTCCTGGCTCTACTTCACAGGCAGAGGAGAGGGACCTCCTGACACCGGTCACACTGGCCGCTTACGAATCTACCCAGTTTAAGACCTTGGAACTTGGCATCAAAATCTTCAAGGGAAACTGGGAAAAGATCCCACTTTCAGAGACTGTGGCTCAGGAATGGGGGGCCCTTCACCCTACATCTGTAAGCCACGGAAGGTCCTTTTCTTTCCACTCTTCCCCTGTGCTTCATGAGTACTCACGTATCTGGGCCACATCAGGCATATAGGGCAATGGCTTTGAAGCGAGATATATATCATGGGAAGAGCCTAAGCACTCAGGGGTGGAACTGCTTAAAACACAAAAGAAGAGTGTGGACGGTGGACAGGCTGGATGGCTACTGTCTTTGTAAAACATAAACACAGGGGTGGTAGCGTAAGCTGACTCAGGGAGAGGGGTTCTGGGGCAGGTGTCATGAAGGTTGCCGTAGAAAGAGGCTTCTGAGACCAGGATGCTCAGACAGAAGCCCAGCTGTTCTGCTCACCAGCTGTGTGACCTGAGGTCACTTACTTAGCCTTTCTGGGCCAGTCATTTCATCTATAGAAGTAGTGATGACACACCAGCTCCCAGAGCTGTTTTGAGGACAGAGTCAATTCAAACAAGCCTAACACAGACCCGTACAGTCGGGACAAAGCAAGCACTAAGGTTCAACCATCTGTCATTTGTCATTAAGACTGCCACCCTGGCCCTCTACCTCCTAGCCCAGTTCTAGACCACTTGGATATGTGGTCTAATTCTACTGATTGGAGCTGAAGCAAAGACATGAAGCCCAGTTGGAGAGAAGAGACAGCCTTCTCTAAACAGAGAGATGTTCTTAGCTCTGCTGGCTTCAGAGCCGTGTTAAGGGACCAGAGTCTGGCCTCGGTGATGGTGTCCCTGCCACACCCTATCTGTGCATCAGCTTCAAGAATTGCTGTACCCACCAGGCCCCCCAAGGCTAGGCTCTGTGTCTCTAGCTCCCAGGAAGAGCAATGGGAGAAATGATGTGTCTGGGAGAGAGGCACGCCCAGGCAGCTCTAATGAGGCGTGTGGAGGCCAGAGACAGAGGGTGGACAGGAGGGCAGGGGTGAGGGAGGCAGCCTGACAGTCAAGCCGGATAAGCTGCCGCTGGCGGTTGCTTGGGTGAGCGAGCACACTCCCAGTCACTCGGCAGTAATAACCCTAATACCCTCATTACCACTCCCAGAGCTGATGCGTGACTCAGACCGGAGCTGCCAAGGGTCCCTGCCTTCTGAACCTTGTTTCCCACACCCTCCCCTGCCCCACAGCTGGGCCACAGCTGGGCTCCAAGGCAGCCAGTACCTGGCAGGCTCTGTCACCATCTGTTTCCCCAGAGTCAGGCTCCTCAGAAGTGGGTGCTGGGGTGGCTTGGGGGGACCTGAAAGAGCAAAGCAGAGCTCATGCTCCTTGTTCTAGAGTTAGGAGCTTCTGTCCCCACCCAGTTGTCTACAGAGAGGTGAGGAACCAGGCTGGGGGCTCCTGATGGGTCCTAAGAGATGTTTAAAAAAAATGGTCCTCTTAATACCTGAGTCTCAGTTTCTCCACAAGCATGCTGGGAAGCCTGCCCGATCAGCACCCACATGCTTCTTTGATCAACCACAGCTATCCAGGATCTGACACACACGCTTGTGTGATGTGGGAGGGTGCACATGTGTGTGCAGATACAGGTAAGCACATTCATGTGTAGAGCAGATTCTTAGGTCTTCTATTTTTTTTTGTTTGGGACAGGGTCTCCCACTGGCCTGGAACTGTACCATGTAGGCCGGGCCGGCTGCTCGGGGAGCTCCAGAGATCTACCTGTCTCCCCTCCATCTTGCCATCACTATGATGACGAACTCAGACGGCTGGACCTGGCTCTTTTATGTGGGATGTGAGAATGGAGCTCTGGCTCCCACAGCTGCAAAGCAAACGCTTTACCAACCAAGCCATTTCTCCAGCCTGAGGGGGCTTCTCTAAGGACATCTGAACTGCAAGCTTAATGGAGTATGGATGGAGTGCAATGGAAGGAGGAGGGGCGTGACATCGCTTCCCACAGCCTTCTATCCCACACAGCCCCGGGCTGCCCATCAATTTGGGGGTATATGATTTACTTTCTCTTACCCCTGCTAGGCTCAGAGATTTCTCTTGTATGGCTGAGGAGCGTTATCAGGATCCTTGGCTAGAATAACAACCAGGGCTCTCTGAACACCTTCCCGTCATCCTGAGAAGGCACAGTGCTAGAGCTAGATGCTGCCACCACAATCCAGTAGGTTGGCAGCATCATCCCCAGCTCATAGATGACACACAAGATCACATGGTTAGCTGATGATAGCATCAGGGCATGACCCAAGCTTTGTGTGATTTCAGATCCTTTGTAAAGCCATGGAGTCACAGGTGGCCCCTTTGCACAGTCTGGAGTCACAGGTCGCTTCCCTTCTAAAGGAGAAGCTGGAGAACTGACTGTACGCTCATGTCCCCACCATCTGGCCCATCAGTAGGCACTGACCATCGGCTAGTACACAGAGGAGTCAGCTAACAAGTTGGATCAGGTAGAAGAGTCAGGGTCCCAGAGGCAAATGGCTAATATCTTACCTCCCATACTCTCTCTTCAGGGAATGAAGGTGACATGGAGACTTCACTTGAGAGAAGGAAGGGACTGGCCCAGGGCTATCCATCAAATTGATATCAGAGTCAAGACTGTGCTTGTGGGCTGGTGAGATGACCTATCAGGTAAGTGCATTTACTGCCGAGCTAGATTATCCAAGTTCCATCTCCAGGGCCCAGAGAGTAGAAGGTAAAACTCCTGCAAGCTGCCCTCTGACCTCCACATGTGCACCACGGTGTGTACTTCCCCAACTTTATGAATAAATAAGTAGAATGTAATTAAAATAATAAAAAAAAGACTGAACCTGTGTGCAATCTTTTCAAGGATCACAGCTGGAGGCCCTGGGGACCCTGCCCTTTCTTGAGCCTTGCTGTAGGCTGATGCTTGGGGAGAGCTGGAGTACAGCTCAGATGGGTCCCCACTTTATGAGAACACTGGGCTCCAGAAGTCTATCTCACAGCTGGCTCCAGGGAGCTGGCTCCAGGGACAGGCTGTGTGTGCAGTGAAGGGCCACCTCATCCCCCATTGTTGACACACCAGGCTCTTGTTCCAATAGCAAACATTGGGCCTGGAGAGATGGTCTCATTGGCTGGCAGTGTCCTACTCTAGCTTCCCTCCTTGCTTAAACAGAAAGCCCTGTTTATCCTGCTTGCCCAGTCCCCAGGACTTCACTAACACCCAGATCCATTCCCTGTGGACAATTTACATCTCTTGTTGTAGTGGGATCCCCCTTCATCATTGAAGAAGCCCATAAAAATTTGAGACCAGCTTCAACACCCACTTCACTAAAGCACCACGTTGATGCTGCAAAGGGGGAAACAGAGACCCAAGAGGAGAGGGGACAAAGGTACACACAGATGGGCAGGCCAGCAGACAGCTAATCACTGTGATAGACAACCTCTACAATGTGGCATATGCTGTTGCTTTCGCCTCAGTGAAACCTGAGTCACCAAACAAATGGTACCCCAAATCACCCTATGACGTCTCCAATAGCTCACCCCTTATAAGCTCCTGGAGGCCAAGGTCTGGGGTCATTCATCACTGAGAGACACACACACTCCTGGGGTTTCCAACCCAAGACCCCCCAGAGTGATGTCCTGTCTAAGGATGGGAGATGAATGGACTTACTGGTCCTCTCCATCCTGGCCCGTCTTGGCTTCTCAAATCCCTATCCCTGCTCCTCTAAAAAAAAAAAAGCTGGGAGATCTTTGGGACCCTGTTCCAGCATCTCAAGAGGCTTTTGTAGACATATGTGAAAGCAGGTGTGTATGCTGGGGGTGGGGTGGGAGGGGGTGCACGAACACCTGTTGAGGTCCAGGTTGGTGTCAGCAGTCTTCCTCAACTGCCACCTTTCTCTGGCTCAGGGGCTCTCAGTTGATCCCAGAGCTTGTTGATATGATCAGTCTCCCTAGCCAACTTGCTCCAGGGATCCCCAGTCTCTACCTCCTGAGCCCAGGTATCACAGTCAGGTCAACGTGCCCATCTAGTATTTACATGGGTTCTAGGAATCCAAACTTCTGTTTACATGCATGTGTGACAAGCATTTTAACCACTAAGCAATCTCTCCATCCCTCCCCATTTTAAATAGGGTCACATGTAGCCCAGGTTGGCTTTAAACTCACTATTTAGCCAAGGGTGACCTTAAACTTCTAATCCTTCTGATCTTCTACCTCCAGAGTACAAGAATTGCAGCTGGTTATGAAGGGCTGGGACTCGAATCCAGGGCTTCATGCACATTAAGCAAGCATTCTACAAACGGAGCTTCATCCTAAGTCCTAAGGAGGCTTCCAAGACATGGTCTCAAACTGGAAATGTACTTTAATTATTACAGCACTAGTATTACTTTAAGTATTAGAATACTTTCTTAGCATGCATAGAGCCCTGGTACCAATCCCCAATAGGACATAAACTGAGTTTGGTGCTATACACCTAAAATGCCAGCATGCTGGTGGTCTAGACCACTAGGAGGATCCAGAGTTCAAGGTCGTCCTCAGCTACACAGTGATGCCAGCCTGAGCTACATGAGACTGTCTAAAAAATGAAAATGGCATGGTCTCCTTGAATCCATCCCTGAGCCCAGGCCTGACCAGCCTCCTCTGGGCTGTTGTGGGTGATTCACTGCAGGCTGTAAACAACCCCCTAAGCACCGGCTGTACCACCGAGGCCCTGGCACTCATCCTAGCCATGCCGAGGGGAATCTAAAAGAAGACGCTGTGCCCACGCACCCCCGTTGAAAAAGAGAAGGTGGAAGAGAAGTAGGGGGAGGCTTCCAGATCTGGATCCCAACACGTGCACAGGAGCCCATGATACAGCCCGGGTTTGCAGGGCCCAGCTGTACCTGAGGGTGGTGGTGGGGTGCACCAGCCAGGCTTCCTGGGAGAAGGGACCTGGAAGGGGGAGGTAGGATAGTCATTGGGAGTTGCAAACCCAGTAGCATATCTGAGCTCCTACTATGCAGCAGGCACCTCGGGGGACTGTAATGGGAAGACCCTAGGGGCCACAGAGGTGACTTAGTGGGTAGGGGTGCTTACCTCCAAGTCTGATGATCTGAGTTTGAGCCACAGGATCCATATAGTAGAAAATGACTCCTACCAGGTGGTCCTCTGACCTGCATATGTGTGTTTGGCACAGGCTTGTGCTTTTGTGAATGGTCGAGGTGCACACAATCACAAATGCAAAAACAAACAAAAAATTAACAGCCAGGTGATGATGGTGCATACCTTTAGTCCTAGCGCTCAAGAGAGTCAGGCAAATAGAGTGAGCTTGTGGCCAGCCTAGTCTACAAGAGTGAATCCAGGACAACCAAGACTACCTAGAGAAACTCTGTCTTGAAAAATCAAAATGGTAATGATAATGATAAATAATTTAAAATAAAAAACCCAAGAACCTATGCTATGGAGAGCAGAGAAGCAGGTGGTGGGGCAGTGCAGGGAAGATGACCCCTTCATCACAGAAGAACAGGACCTTGGAGACCTCCCCAATCATTTGACAAGTGGAGGAAGCTAAGGCACAGAGCAGACTGAAGATTTGCTTGAGGTCTCTCAAAGGGCAGGCATGGAGGAAGGTCTGAGAGCTACCCATGTGGGCTAAAGGTAAGGGTGACCTCTCTGGCATTCAGAAAGAACCGGAGTCTTGCCCTCTTCAGGATTCAGCCCACAAGCAGCCTCACTAGCATGGCCCTGGGTGCAGAGGCACGGGACAAAGGCAGGCTTCCTCCCTATATGAGACATGTATGAGACAGGTTCTAAGGTGCTTAGAGAAGTGACAGGGGCTTGTGGGTAGAGCCAGGCTCTGCCGTCACTAACATCTGAGTGTCATCCACCCCTGTCCTAGTTAGGGTTACTATTGCTATGATGAAACGCCATGACTTCTGGCACATACTTCCACATTGCCGCCCATCACTGAAGGAGGTCAGGTCAGGAACTCAAACAGAGCAGGGACCTGGAAGTTGTAGTTTATACAGAGGCCGTGGAGGGGTGCAGCTCACTGGCCTGCTTTCTTTGGCTTGCTCAGCCTGCTGTCTTACAGAACTCAGGACTACCAGCCTAGGGATGGTCCCACCCACAATGAGCTGGGCCTCCCCCATCAATCACTAAGTGATATACAAGGGGTCTCCTGAGGCGAGAATGGGGAAGAGGATCTGTGTAAGGGAAGACTGAGGGGGGTATGATTTTGGGATGTAAAGTGAATAAATAAATAGGAAGAGGAAGAAAGAAAGAAAGAGAGAGAGAGAGAAAGAAAGAGAGAGAGAAAGAAAGAAAGAGAGAGAGAGAAAGAAAGAAAGAGAGAGAGAGAAAGAAAGAAAGAAAGAGAGAGAAAGAAGGATGGAAGGAAGGAAGGAAGGAAGGAAGGGAGGGAGGGAGGGAGGGAGGGAGGGAGGAAGGAAGGAAGGAAGGAAAGAAGGGAGGGAGGGAGGGAGGGAGGAAGGAAGGAAGGAAGGAAGGAAGGAAAGAAGGAAGGGAGGGAGGAAGGAAGGAAGGAAGGAAGGAAGGAAGGAAGGAAGGAAGGAAGGAAGGGAGGGAAGAAGGGAAAATGCCCTACAGGTTTGCCTACAGCCTTACCTTGAGGCATTTCTCAATTGAGATTCCTTCCTCAGAGGATTTTAGCTTGTGTCAAGTTGACATAAAACTAGCCACCACAATTCCTGTCTACATCAGAGCAGCTGCAATTTTATTTTTCTCTGTGTAGCCCTGGCTGTCCTGGAACTCTCTCTCTCTCTCTCTCTCTCTCTCTCTCTCTCTCTCTCTCTCTCTCTCTCTCTCTCTCTCTCTCTCTCTCTCTCTCTCTCTGAAGACCAGGCTGGCCCTGAACTCAGAGTTCCCAGAGGTCTGCTTGCCGCTGCCTCCCAAGTGCTGGGATTAAAGGTGTTTGCCACCACTGACCAACCTGTAGCTGCAATTTTTGACTCCTGTCCATGCAGCAAACTGTCCATGTAGAAACTTTTTGCCTCTCTGGATATGGGCAGCTGGGGCCTGCTGACCTGCTCCAAACATTCAAGCATCTTCCAGCCTCATACCCCTACTCCCTATCCCTGCAAACTTGTGCCACACAGTGCTTCGTGCTCCTCTAAGTGACTCAGTTTCCCCAGCCTCAACAGCTTTGACAGCTGTAGGGACAGATCGTGGCACTGACATTTCAGAGGCCTGCGCTCTTGCTAAGTCAACATAGACACAGATAACTGAGCTGCTGAATTTGTGGCTGCCTCCTACATTGGATAAGCTTTTATTGTCACCTCCCCCTGATGCTGTATCCCTGGAGCCCGTGGCAGCTTATTTACCCAGAGACTGGAGGCTGCTACTAGGTAGGGAGAGCAGGACAAGAATGGCACAGAGTCCTGGCTCAGAGCAGCCCAGACACAATCCCTCTGGACTCTTCTGGAAATGGCTCTCCACGGCATGCATGTCTGAGTTTCCTGAACCTGTGGATCACTCATGGGTACAGATTTGTGCCCAAAGCAAAGCAGCATACTCACAGATCGCTAAGCCAGTCCTCTAGCCCTAATCCTTGCCCCCAATGATTTGCCATTCAAGGCCCCTGGCCTCCCTCCCTGGGAGGTGCTACTCCTCCTTCTCTGAACCCGCCCTGCACCTGTCTAGACTACACACATCCTGGGCCTCTGTGCCTGTCAGTGCTGGGCTGGGGTCCTGGCACTGCGTGCAGCTGATTTCTATAGATGTTGTGGGGTGTGGTATTGCACAGCTGTAACCCCAACATTTAGGAGGTTTAGAATTGGAAGTCCAAGGCTAAGGATGAGATAACAGTTCAGTTGGTAAAATGCTTGTTTAATATACACCAATCAGTTCAGTCCTCAGCAGCTCATAAACTGAATGTGACTCAAACTGTAGTCCCAAGATGTTAATGCTCATGCTTTACTACGTAGCCAGTTCAAGGCCAGACTAGGACATGGGAGACCCTGTCTCAGAGAGAGAAGGAAGGGAGGGAGGGTGGCAGAGAGGGAAGGAGGAGGCAAGAAGGTAGGAAGAAGGAAAGAGGAAAAGGGTAAGAAGGATGGAAGGGAAGAAAAACAAGAGAAAGAACTGGAAGTTATTTCAAGAAAAGCCTGGAAAGCTTAGCAAGACCTTGTCTCCCAGTAAAAAAAAAATTAAACAGGCCTGGGGATGCTGGAAAGATGGCTCAGTGTTTAAATGTATTTGATGATCTTACAGAAGACCTTGGTCTAGTGTTCAGCACTACACTGTGGCACACGATGGTTCTTCTTACCTCTATGAGTACCAAGCACGAACATGGTTTTACACACACACACACACACACACATACACACACACAAACACACACGCACGTGTGCGCGCACGCATGTGCTCACGTGCACGCGTGTGTGTACCAGCAAAATACTCAGGAAATAAAAATGAACGAAGGGGTTGGGGATTTAGCTCAGTGGTAGAGCGCTTGCCTAGGAAGCGCAAGGCCCTGGGTTCGGTCCCCAGCTCTGAAAAAAAGAACCAAAAAAAAAAAATAAAAATGAACGAATAAGGGTCTGGAGCTATCGTTCAGTGGTGGGTGGTCTAGCGTGTGAAGCGCTGGGTTCTCCCCATCCCCAGGACTACAAAGGTTAATTAGCATAAATAATTAAAAATTTTCTAAAAAGATGAAATAGCAGATGATTAGCAACCTAGCAGAGAGCAAGACTGCCAGAGAAACCGGGAAGGCATCATGCAGCAGACAGTACCTCTACTGCCCCAGTGGACAGATGGACAGATGGAAGTTAGCCAGACAGGAGAGGCTACTTGAAGCAAATGGGTAGAAGATAGGGGATGGATATGTGATGGAGTGCAGGGGTAGTGCCTTCTAGGGACTCACTGTACATTGCAGAGCTCTCTCTCTCTCTCTCTCTCTCTCTCTCTCTCTCTCTCTCTCTCTCTCTCTCTCTCAGTATGTATTTTATTTTAAGTGTGTGTGTGTCTACGCATGTGTGTACGTAGGTACCTGTAGAGCCCAATACAGGGTGTTGGATTCCCCTGGAGCTAGAGTTATAAGCAGTTGCGAGTTGTTGGATGGGGTGCTGGAAACTAAACTGGGGTTCTCTGCTGTTTACCACTGAACTATCTCTCCAACCCCTCTTCGCCTCTCTCTGATTCTTCCCCATTTGTGAGAAAAGAGTTGATCTGCTATCATCGAGTGAACATCCCAAACTCGAGGAGTTCAGGGACCCCCAGGTGACTTGGCACATACCTCAGCGTTCAGCCTTCCACTTCTCTGTTCTGAATTATGATTGGCCCAATCTGTTATATAGGGCAGGGCATGGGACACATATGTGCAAACACACACATGCACACAAATACATCTTAATATTGCGATTGACCTGGAATAGAGGAAGTCCAGCTAGCATTTCTCTCCCAGCCTGGAGTAGCAGCTGGGTTTGGGCATGGTCTGCAGCAGGCTAGTATAGAGGAGGTCAAGCAGAGACCAAATTGCAGACCCCTGTCTCAACTTCCTTCTTGGGGGTTTTTCTCTCAGTCATGTTAAACAGGGATTCTTTTTTTTTTTTAATAAAGAAATGAAGAAATGGTCTTACCATTACCTGGTAGGCATGCTTTTGATGAGAAATGTCTTTCCGGCCAAGCATGTTCTTCCAAGAGTCCTTACCACTACCCAACCCAACCTGCCATGATTCTGTGTGGTCCAGTTCATCTATTTCCACACCTCTGGTCTCCCCCTGCACAGTGGGAAAGGGCTAAGGATGCAAAGCCTTGAGGGAACAGATGGGTAAAGGAGACACCAGGACTGGGCGAGCAATGTTATTTTTCCCCTTCCTGTCTTAGTCACCGTTTTACTGCTGTGAAAAACCCACAGTGACCAAGGTAACTCTATGAAAGAAAGCGTCTAACTGGGGGCTGGCTTACAGTTTCAGAGGTTCGGTCCGCTATCACCATGGTGGGAAGCAGGCAGGTGCTGGAGCAGTAGCTGGGAGCTCTGCACACTGATCCTTAGGCAGAGAGAGACGCTGGGCCTGGTGAGCCTTGAAACCTCAAAGCTCACTCCCAGTGATACAGTTCCTCCAACAAGGCCACATCTTTCTAATCCCTTCTAACAGTGCCACTCCCTGGTGACTAAGCACTTGCAAATATGAGCCGGGGGGGGGGGGCATCGTTATTCAAGCCACCACACTTCATCATTCATAGGGAGATAGCACAGAATGGAGTAGAGTTTGTGATAGGAGACACTCAACTTGAGTGCGTTCTTATGTAGGGCTCAACACATTTCTACAGTTAGTCAACAGGGCTGAGGGAACTCGGGGTGGGGGGTCAATAAGTCCCATAATTGTAAAAATAGAGATCCAAAAGAGGGGCAGGAGCCTTCCCGATCGCATCAAGGTGGCAACGGCAGAGTGCAGATTAGAGATCAGGCCTTCAAATTCACTCTGGGTCTGAGACTGGTGTTGGAAATAGAACTCAGTGCCTTAGAGCAGTGGTTCTCAACCTTCCTAAGGCTAATCCAGTTCCTCATGGCGTGATGACTCCAACCATAAAATTATTTCCATTGCTACTTTATAACTGTCATTTTGCTTCTGTAATGAATCATAATGCAAATATTTGTGTTTTCCAATGGTCTTAGACAACCCATGTGAAGAGGCCTGAAGGGTGGTTGCAAAGCCAGACCAGGATGCTCACCAAAGGTCAAGGGCCAAATTTCTATTTCTCTGCAAGGCTGGACTCATGGGCCACCTGCCTGTCTTCAGTGGCAAGAAGTTAATTCTTGGCCATATGTTTCAGGGAGCCAGATTTCCAGGCCTGTCAACAGCCCAGACTTGCAGTGTTACAAAAAACGCTTGGACCCTACACATGCAGAAAACTGAGCAAAGGCTACTTACTGAGTGATTCATGCCTGCTTTTTGATTCCCAGGGGTTAAGAAGCGAGGCTGTAGATAGAGTCTGACATGCTAGGGTTTGAACCCTTACGCTAAGAGCCCGAATTGTTCCTTAGGTGTTTTCATCTCCAGAGCCTTGGTTTCCTCATCTGTAAACTGGGAATGGCAGCGACAGGGACCGAATTCAGCAGTATGGGTTCTAAGGGAAGCTTTTCATTCAGCACTCTTCCTGACATCTAGAACATTGCCGGGCACACAGTAGGTCCTCAGTAAGAGGAGGGGTCATTGTCACCCTACCGTACTCTGCTCATGGCTGGACTCCCTGAGCGAGCACCCTTACGTGACTTCCTTTATCTCAGTTGTCTGAGAGAAGGAAGACAAAGCGTCAGCAGGCTTGCTAGGAATGATGGCTGCACATTTCTAGGCTGGCCCCCTGTCTTCCTGTTTGGTTTGCCTCACACTGCAAGCAGAGTAGGCATGGCTGGGTGCTGCCCAAAGACCTCAGCATGTGGATTGCTCCTAGACCCACTGCTACAGCTTTCTTGGGGAGGAGGGCAGAGAGAGCAGCCAAGGGCACCTGAGAAGCAGCTCTCCATTAGGCTGTCTGCTTGCAGAACATGAAGTGACCTGGGCAGTTGGGCATTAGTGCAGGAGCCACCCTCTGCTGAGACCTGAGGCCGAAACTTCTTGTGAGTCCGCTGTTCATTAAGAGGTGAGGAGCAGGGCGAGGGCTGTGCTGGGCACTCTGTCTGTACCACCTCACTTAAGCCTTCCCACCACCTGGCACTTAGAAGCTCCTGCCCAGCCCCCCCACTAGGCCTTTGGAAGCAGAGGGAACATTGCGGCTGTTCTCCCAGGCCACGGAACCTATTCTGACCCATTAGTACTTGCTCCCTGAAGGCCCCTGTGAAAGGCTTTATTGCTACTTCCAGGCTGTGGGAGGTAGAGAGCGAACTGCTGGGAGCAAATGGCCCTGCTCTGCAAGTGTGCTTAGCAGGTAGCGAGGCAGGACCCTGAGGCCCCTCCCAGGGCTGTTCGCTGAAGTCTTTTTATGGTCAGGGAGCTAGAACACAGTCTTCTTCGATCGTCTTGCCCCTACATGCACTCATGCATACACATATATGCATAAATCACATACTCACACACATACACACAGATGTACACACAGACACACACGTATTCATAAACACACGCATATACACATATAACCACATGTTATATATATATACATATATATATATGGACACACCTTCATTAAAGTCACTCTAGGCTCTTAAGAGGGAATGCCACACCTA
Source organism: Rattus norvegicus (assembly GCF_021556685.1). Taxonomy (NCBI): domain Eukaryota; kingdom Metazoa; phylum Chordata; class Mammalia; order Rodentia; family Muridae; genus Rattus; species Rattus norvegicus. Next base: position 219,884,575 of record NC_141534.1, read on the forward strand.
TGCTGAACCCATGGAGGAAATGTCCCAGGGTGGAGAGGTGAAGGGTAGGGAGGCAAACAGGAAGGGCCAGGCTGGGGAGGAAGTCCAAGGGTGGGGTCTGGGGGAAAGGCTTCATTTCCCTGATCCTAGGAGCTCTTTTGGAAGTGACCAGTGTGGCCCTATCCTTTGTTCTGAGCTTACTGGTGGGTCTGTCCCCAGGATCCACACCTAACTGAGTGCTTTTCAACTCTCACAGTGAAGTAGAGTGCTGGGGCTCAGGGAATCGAAGTCCCCCCCCTCAGTTGGGGCACAGAAATGACATGACCCTCTTTGTTCTTGGCATCTAGGGACAAAGAACAAACCTACCCCATGCTCCTCCATTCTCCATCCTCTCCATAGGTAGCAAGTACAAAACACCAACACCATGGTCCTGGCTCCTTCCTCTGCTCCTGACTCCCAGACTGGAAGACACAGGGCATTAGAAAAAACAGAAAAAGGTCCGGATGCCCTTCCAACACTGGCTGCCTGATGACACGGCCTTGCCAGTCACTAGGATGTAAAAGACAAGGCTCATCTTCTGGTGTAGTCACAGGAATGAACCTTTTCAGAACTTAAATCTCGGGTCTGGAGAACTGGCTCAGTCAGTCGGTCCTTGCCAGGCAGGTGCAAGGACCCAAGTTCGATCCTCGGTAGCTTCACAAAAAGCCTGATGTGGTAGAAAGCACGTGTAGTCCCTGTGTTGGGGAGGTAGAGGCCGGTGGGCTTGGTCAACAGCCAGTTTAGCCTCCTCAGCAAGCACCAGGCTCTCCACAAACAAGGCGGACAGTATCTGAAGAGTGGCACCTAATTTAACTTCTCCTTTCCCTGAAGTCCAACACAGTTAAAGTTCAGCAGGGTCAGGGAGCTCGAGACTTGGAGATGAGCAGCCTGGTCTTGGAATGAGAAGCTTGGAAGGCTCAGGGCCTTGATCCCTTCATCCATGCCCTCACCATGGCTGGCCTCCTCTGCCCTTCCAGACCTCACTCAGAGGTTGACTTTATTTCCCAGGATTAAAGGCAATCCGATCAGAAGCACCTCCAGGTTTGCATGGGTGCGTTCCTCCTCACCAGTGTCCGCACCTTCCAGTATATCCCATCACACCCTGCCTATGACTGCCCACGCTTCCAGCCACTGAGACTCTGAACCCACACCTTCTGCTCTGTTCAGGAACATCCTGCCCATGTCACTGCACCCCCCAGCCATTCCCTCTGCACTGATTATCTCTCCACACACGAACCTGGTACTTTCCTCCCATCTCACTCAACACCCTGTATCCTGGCTTACCCTCTCTCTCTCCCTCTCCCAGCTACTGTGCATTGCGTGCCTTCTCTCCACAAAACCTCCTGCTAGTTTCCTCTATCAAAGATCGTGTCATGAAGATGTCCAACGGCCCCCACAGGGCTCTACCAATGATCAGTTTGCAAGCTTCCTACACTGGCTTTCTGGAAGTCTTTGACAGTCCCTGCTCGTAGGAGCATGATTTCCACTATGCTCCCAGGAGTCATCAGTTTCCCTCCCCAACTCTCCCTCCCCTCCCCTCCCCTTACTTCCCCTCCCTTCTCTTCCCTCCCTTCCCTTTTTCTTTGCATCTCTGGTTGTTCCTTTCAACTTCTATGCAGCTTTTCTCCCTTCCCTCAGATAACACTGGACACTCCAAGCTCAGCCTTTGATCTTGGTCTCTCTCTTCGTTTACTCCCCCAACAAGCTCATGCACTCTCCTGGCTTTAAACAGCATCTATACACTGATGACTCCAAATCCTCATTTCCAGCCTTGGACCTCAAGTATCTACTCATCCATTTGTGATCTCTGTACTGGAGAACTCTGACCCAACACAGGCAAAGCTGATCTTGGTTCTCCCTTCTTCTACTTGATCCATTATATATACATCCTCCAGGGAAACACACACACACACACACACACACACACACACACACACTCACTCACACACACACTCACACACATACACACACACACACAGAGAGAGAGAGAGAGAGAGAGAGAGAGAGAGAGAGAGAGAGAGAGAGAGAATCAGAGACAGAGAAACAGATACAAAAGTTGATTCTTGGAGGATGAAAATCATCTTATATAGTGCAATGGTTTGGGATTTCTCAAAGTATATTAACTTATGGTAAGTTTGGAATTAAAATTCCATAGGGGGAACAACTGGGGGAGGGGAGTCTAAAAAGCTCCCTTGGAGGTGGGCGATCTGAGAAAGGCTTGGGAAGGAGGGTAGCTGGAATGAAAATCTCCCAAGTCATCCACTGGCAATCCCACCCTGCCATCACTCAGGCCAAACCCTGCTGGCTGCCTCACCTCCTCTTTTTTTGTCACAACTCACATCCAATCCATCAGGAAATCCTTTTGGTTCTGCCTTCAAAATAGATCCACCTCCCCCATGGCATCCAACCACCGTCATTTCTCGCCTGGATTATCGCAACAGCATCCACCTCGCCTCCCTCTGCTTGCCCAACTCGTCTCCACAGCCACAGAGGCTCTGCCACCTTGGAAGCTATCTCCCACTTGTCCTTGCCCTTCACAGAGCACTTGGGGCCTTCTGCCTCCAGAGTCTTTGCTGTGAGGCATCCTTCTTACCCCATCTCCCTTTTTCTCCCCTCTCCAGACCACCAGTAACCCTGCTGACACTCTAATACTCCAGGCACCTGGGGTTGGGGATTTAGCTCAGTGGTAGAGCACTTGACTAGCAAGTGTAAGGCCCTGGGTTCGGTCCCCAGCTCCGAAAAAAAGAAAAGAAAAAAAATACTCCAGGCACCTCCCACCAGTAACCCTGCTGACACTCTAATACTCCAGACATGCTCCCACCAGTAACCCTGCTGACACTCTAATGCCCCAGGCATGCTCCCGCCAGTATCCCTGCTGACACTCTAATGCCCCAGGCATGCTCCCACCTTAAGATCTTTCCTGGCTACTCTCTATCGTCCGACCCACTATTACACACAGGGCCACAGGGCCAAATCTCTCCCTTCCCTCAAGTCTGTTGGCATGACCCTTTTCCAAGGCGACATGCACGTCCCCCTGGTGAAGCCTGCCATGGCCACCTCCCATTCCCACGGTGCTGTCTTCTAACTTATTCTGTATTCTCATGCTTAGTGCTGCTTGCTGTCTCCCCTGCTGGCTAGGGTGTCGGCTTTCCAAGGGCAGATATCTTTATTTCAGGCCCTGCTGCATCCTCAGTAGGAGAACTCTGAACATGGCAGGTGTGCCTGAGATGCCCTCATGCCCACCCCAGGCTCCTGTCCTATCAGGTTTCTGACTCTTCCACCCAGGCGCCATCACAGTACGAACCTTTGCCTTTTACCCTCTGTCTGAGTGCGCTCCCCATCACTCTTTGGCAGCTTTTTTTTTTTTGAGACAGTCTCTTATATAGAACAGGGTGACCTTGAGCTCTTTTTGTAGCTGAGGATGACCTTGAACATCCGATCCTCCTGCCTTCACCTCCTGAGTGCTAGGATTACCTGTAAAGGTGTGCATTACTACAGCTGGCTTATACGGTCCTGGGAATTAAATCAGGGCTTCTTATATGCTAAGCAAGCACTCGACCAGTTGATCTATATCCTCAGCCCTCTTTGGCAATCTGCAAAAAGACTAAGTGAAAAAGAGAATCTGAGCTTTTGCTCAAAGTCAAAGGACATCCATGGAAGGGCTCTGACCTGATGCTTTGATGCCATAGGTGACCATAGAGAAAGAGAGGCTGGATTGAAGGCTGAGTAGGGACTATGGAGCACGAAGCCTCTTGGAAGGGCAGTGGAGAAGGGCAGGGGAGGAGGACAGGGGAGGAGGGCAGGGGAGGAGGGCAGAGGATGAGGGCAGAGGATGAGGGCAGAGGAGGAGGGCAGAGGAGGAGGGCAGAGGAGGAGGGCAGGGGAGGAAGGCAGGAGAGGAGGGCAGAGGAGGAGGGCAGGGGAGGAGGGCAGGGGATGAGGGCAGAGGAGGAGGGCAGAGGATGAGGGCAGGGGAGGAGGGCAGGGGATGAGGGCAGAGGAGGAGGGCAGAGGATGAGGGCAGAGGATGAGGGCAGGGGAGGAGGGCAGGGGAGGAGGGCAGGGGAGGAGGGCAGGGGAGGAGGGAAGGGGATGAGGGCAGAGGAGGAGGGAAGGGGATGAGGGCAGGGGATGAGGGAAGGGGAGGAGGGAAGGGGAGGAGGGAAGGGGATGAGGGCAGGGGAGGAGGGCAGGGGAGGAGGGCAGGGGAGGAGGGCAGGGGATGAGGGCAGAGGAGGAGGGCAGAGGATGAGGGCAGGGGAGGAGGGCAGAGGATGAGGGCAGGGGAGGAGGGCAGGGGATGAGGGCAGAGGAGGAGGGCAGAGGAGGAGGGCAGGGGAGGAGGGCAGAGGATTAGGGCAGGGGAGGAAGGAAGGGGATGAGGGAAGGGGAGGAGGGAAGGGGATGAGGGAAGGGGAGGAGGGAAGGGGAGGAGGGAAGGGGATGAGGGAGGGGATGAGGGCAGGGGATGAGGGCAGGGGATGAGGGCAGGGGATGAGGGCAGGGGAGGAGGGAAGGGGATGAGGGCAGGGGATGAGGAAAGGGGAGGAGGGCAGGGGAGGAGGGTAGGGGAGGAGGGAAGGGGATGAGGGCAGGGGATGAGGGAGGGGATGAAGTTAGGAGAGGAGGGCAGAGGAGGAGGGCAGGGGATGAGGGCAGGGGAGGAGGGCAGGGGATGAGGGCAGGGGAGGAGGGCAGGGGATGAGGGAAGGGGAGGAGGGAAGGGGATGAGGGAGGGGATGAGGGCAGGGGATGAGGGAGGGGATGAGGGAAGGGGAGGAGGGAAGGGGATGAGGGCAGGGGAGGAGGGAAGGGGATGAGGGAGGGGATGAGGGCAGGGGATGAGGGAGGGGATGAGGGAAGGTGAGGAGGGCAGGGGAGGAGGGCAGAGGATGAGGGCAGGGGATGAGGGCAGGGGAGGAGGGCAGGGGATGAGGGCAGGGGATGAGGGCAGGGGAGGAGGGAAGGGGATGAGGGCAGGGGAGGAGGGAAGGGGAGGAGGGAAGGGGATGAGGGCAGGGGATGAGGGCAGGGGATGAGGGCAGGGGAGGAGGGAAGGGGATGAGGGCAGGGGATGAGGGCAGGGGAGGAGGGCAGGGGAGGAGGGAAGGGGAGGAGGGAAGGGGATGAGGGCAGGGGAGGAGGGAAGGGGATGAGGGCAGGGGAGGAGGGAAGGGGATGAGGGAGGGGATGAGGGCAGGGGAGGAGGGAAGGGGATGAGGGAGGGGATGAGGGCAGGGGAGGAGGGAAGGGGATGAGGGAGGGGATGAGGGAGGGGATGAGGGCAGGGGAGGAGGGCAGGGGATGAGGGAGGGGATAAGGGCAGGGGATGAGGGCAGGGGAGGAGGGAAGGGGATGAGGGCAGGGGAGGAGGGAAGGGGATGAGGGCAGAGGAGGAGGGCAGGGGGTGAGGGAGGGGATGAGGGCAGGGGAGGAGGGAAGGGGATGAGGGAGGGGATGAGGGCAGAGGATGAGGGAGGGGATGAGGGCAGGGGATGAGGGCACAGGATGAGGGCAGGGGAGGAGGACAGGGGAGGAGGGCAGGGGAGGAGGGCAGAGGATGAGGGCAGAGGATGAGGGCAGAGGATGAGGGAGGGGATGAGGGCAGGGGATGAGGGCACGGGATGAGGGCAGGGGAGGAGGGAAGGGGATGAGGGCAGGGGAGGAGGGAGGGGATGAGGGCAGGGGAGGAGGGAAGGGGATGAGGGAGGGGATGAGGGCAGGGGAGGAGGGAATGGGATGAGGGCAGAGGAGGAGGGCAGGGGAGGAGGGAGGGGATGAGGGCAGGGGAGGAGGGAAGGGGATGAGGGAGGGGATGAGGGCAGGGGAGGAGGGCAGGGGATGAGGGAAGGGGATGAGGGAGGGGATGAGGGCAGGGGATGAGGGAAGGGGATGAGGGAGGGGATGAGGGCAGAGGATGAGGGAGGGGAGGAGGGCAGGGGAGGAGGGAAGGGGAGGAGGGAAGGGGATGAGGGAAGGGGAGGAGGGCAGGGGAGGAGGGAAGGGGAGGAGGGCAGGGGATGAGGGAAGGGGAGGAGGGCAGGGGAGGACGGCAGGGGAGGAGGGCAGGGGATGAGGGAAGGGGATGAGGGCAGAGGAGGAGGGCAGGGGAGGAGGGAAGGGGAGGAGGGAAGGGGAGGAGGGAAGGGGATGAGGGCAGGGGAGGAGGGCTGAGCACAGTGGCAATGGGATGTTGTGAACTGAGGGAAACTATGTGGGGGAATTTATCACTTCTAAAAATTTTAATCTGAGAAGCCCTCCACAGGCTCATTTTAAAGTGCTCATTCCCCAGCTGATGATTTAATTTTGAGGACTGTAAAGTCTTTAGACTGTGGGACCTAGCGGGAAGAAGTAGGTCTGTGAGCCTGGTTCCTAGTTGCAGCTGCTCTTACCCACTGCCATGTGAACAGTCTCTCACACTCCTGCTGCTGCAGCCAGGGTTGTTCCGCAGCCAAGACTTCCTGGCTCTGATCCACTGAAAGTCCCTGAAACCATGAGCCAAAATAAATCTTCCTTTTCCACAGTTGTCTCTGCTCAGTATCTGGTCATAGTGAAACAAAAGTAACAAATAATACAACACCTGAAAAGGAGGTCAGGAAGGGACACTGTCAGGAACGCCAATGTCTTCTTTACAGGGTCAGGAGGTGACAATGCACTGACCAAGGGAAGGGAACAGACCCATCTTGAGGGTACACAGTGTTCCTCTAGAGGGAGCTTCTCTCCTGCTGTGGTCCCCACCCTTTCACCTGGGGATTTGTTACTCCAAAACTGTGTGGATTGGGATAAGAAAGCCCCAGGAGAGCCATACTGTGGACTAGGGACAGAAGGGAAGGGTCTATGAAAGGGTTTTTCTAGAAAACAGGCTCTAAGGAGTTAAGGAGATGGCTCGGTTAGTAAAGTCACTTACTATTACTGTGTAAGCATGAGGACCTATTTAGACCCCAGCATCCACATAAATATCTCTGCTCAGAAGCGCACATTTGTAATCTCAGGGCTGAGTAATCTCCAAGGTTTGCTGGCTAGACAGTGAGAGACCCTGTCTCAAAAACTAAGGTGGAGAACAATTCTGGGAGACATTGACTTCTGCCTTCCACATGTATGCACACCAGTGTACACATATCCAAGCACATATATAGCTATACACACATGAATAGAGACATACAGAAAAAAAGAAAAATAAAAGAAAGAAAAACCTCTAAGCCCATTCTCCGCCAAGGTTTACAAGGTTACTCACAGGTTTAAAAGACAAAGCAAAACAAAGCCCATGACCTTGATTGAGCAGAAAAATATGAACAAATAAGTCAGGAGGTGATCTTGGTGACACTATGTGGACAGCTCATCTCAGCCCAGGGTGTGGCAAGGAGGACAAAACAGAGAGCATATGTCCTGGGTAGATACTGTCCCTGATAGTATGTTACCAGCAGGACCAGAGAGCCTCAGGGCCACGCCTTCTCATGTCTTTACACTGCAGGCAGAGAGAGAAACTGAAGTCCAGCAAGAGAAGTGAACTACCACAGGACCTGGCTGACTTTCTCAGGGTTGGGGGAAACTGAAGTTTCATAAACAGAAGGACTTACCTGGTCTGCTGGGGACAGACTAATCACCAGTACATTTATTTAGCTTTCTTTTTTATTTTAAAAGATTTATTTATTTATTATATGCATACAAGTACACTGTAGCTGTCTTCAGACACACAAGATCAGGGCATTTGGTCCCATAATAGATGGTTCTGAGCTACCATGTGGTTGTGAGAATTGAACTCAGAACCTCTGGAAGAGCAGCCAAGTGCTCTTAACCTCTGAGCCATCTCTCCAGCTCAGCTCTCTTCTTGAGGGTTCAGAGTAGTATATGTCCATGAGCTCACCTCTCCCTCTGCAGCAAATGGCAGGGCTACTTTGTGCAGATGTAAAAAACACCCCGCCCCCCCATAACCTTCTCTTGAGTCTCATGTATGTTCTCTTTCTTCCTCAAATCAACATAATTCAGCAAAGATTTCTGAGACTCATGTTTAATGCAACACAGTGGGCACTTTTGAAGCTTTTGCATGTCCCCAGGGCTAAGGTCATTGTATTGTTTTCTCTCACCCAAGAGAACTTGACTCATACCTGCAATTGTGTACGCTGCACTGTTCATCCTGGATGGTAGGACTTGGTCTTACGTCAGCTGCATACCGTCACCTGAAGTCTGGCATTGCCGGTAGCTAATGGATGGAAAGGCATAGGTGAGGCAGGGCTATCAAACTGAGTGTACTAGGGCATCCCTCTGCCATGGAGCCAATTCCAGTGCATACCTGGCACCTAGAGGTAGCCCAGAGTTGGGCTTCTTTGTCCAATGCTTAGCATAAAGTAGCCACTCACCCCATGTTTGTTGGATGGATCGATGAACATGAGGATGGATAGTAGTAAGAAATTCTTGCATTTAAAGTGTTCCCACTGTCAGGTATGGTGGTGCCTGGCTGTACTCACAGTGCCTAGAGGTGGAGAGGGGAGGGTGGAGAAACAGGGAGGGGGGAAACGCAAGGTCAGCCTGAGCTGACCCTTTCTCAAGAACTAAAATAAAGAAATTATATAGTAGAAGATCTCCTGTGCACTCTAGGGTTGAAAGACGCTAACTAATCCAGGCAGTGGTACCTCAGGCCTTTAATCCCAGCACTTGAGAGGTAGAGATTTGAGATTCTCTCTGAGTTCCAACCTGGTCTACAGGTCCAGTTCCAGGAGAGCCAGAGGTATACAGAGAAACCCTGTCGCAAAGAAACAAACAACAACAAAAACAAAGAGGAAGGGAGGGGGGAGGAGAAGAAGAAGAAGAAGAAGAAGAAGAAGAAGAAGAAGAAGAAGAAGAAGAAGAAGAAGAAGAAGAAGAAGAAGAAGAAGAAGAAGAAGAAGAAGAAAGAGAGAGAAAGAAAGACAGACAGGAAGAAAGAAAGAAAGAAAGAAAGAAAGAAAGAAAGAAAGAAAAAGAAAGATGCCGAATCCTATTATAGGGCATACGTTTGAGCTTCAGAAGAAACTCTAAGGCAATCAGGGACAAGAAATGGATTGTCCAACAGGCCTTAAAGAATGGGAACTTATTGGTGGAAACTCAGAAAGATTTTTTTAGCTAAGCGTGGGGCACTGAGCCAGCAAGGGGACAGGATATAGAAGCCATACCAGTACAGATGCCTCTTGGGGCATCTCACAAAGCTTCGCATAACTAATGTCACTGGTAGTAGGGAGCCATTGAAGACCCCCAGGAGCTGTCGAACAAGAGGCCTGTTCTTGGTCAGAAAGTCACACTGGAAAAGGATGGAGAGGGAGGGACAGGTCAGGAGCCATGCCTGAGGTATGGGGTGAGAGGCTGTGAATGTGAGTTGGGGAGGTGGCTGCAGAGTCAGAGACAGGATGTGAGGAGCACTGCAGAGCTAAGAGGCTGACTGGCTGAGGGAAAGAGTTCCAAGAGGATCTGGGAACCAGATCTGGGGCTTGGGAGAGTTAATGAGGCCTTCTGGGGTGGGTGGCCTTGTGATCTAATGGGGGCTGCTTCCCCGGGGAAAGGAATGAGTTCACTCCACCTGGGTGGAGATGCTTCATTAAGAATGCAGATGCCAGGCTCAGGAGGGAGGTCAGGGCTCCAGAGACAGGGCTGGAAGCTGGGCTGAAGCAGAAGCTGAGGCTGTGGGAGTGAATGAGATCACAAGGAGAAAAGCAAGGAAGATGAAGGCTGAAGACAGCCTTGGGGGCCACCCACAGTTGGGGGGATGGGAGCAGGAAGACAGGGACCTGGAGAAATTAGAGCAGCCAAGAAGTCAGCGATAGAACCCTTTCTTTTCCCTCTTCCCACACCGCTGGGGGCCTCTGCTCCTCCCCCACCTCTGTGGGCAGGACACAGGTGGCTGAAGGGCTGCCCCTATACCTGCCCAATTTCACCTCCAAAGCTTCCCAGGCAGCACAGTCCACTCAGGTGACAGGCTCCCTTATCTCCTCTTTCGGGGCTGCGACCTTGCAGAGCAGCGGAGCTGCGCGGGAGGGGGAGGCACGACCTCGGAGGCTCAGCCTCCTCACCTTCCTAAGGGGATAACCACGGGATGGTTTCTATGTTGGTTGCTGTGACTATTAAGTGGGATAATGTGTGTTATGCATTTGGCACTCGGGCCAGGCAAGCCCTCAGAGCTCAATAAATGCTGGCTGCTGCTATTATGATTATCACAGTTGCCGGGACGGGGTTCTAGCGCTGGGTCTGGCACAGCCAATGTGCCCAGCAGCCTCTCTGGAGGCCTCAGTGAAGGAGGGGGGTCTAGTGATTTACACTAACCGGGTGCTGGAACTCATCCTAAGCCCAAAGCTAGGGAGGGCAGTTCCAGGATAGCAGGGCTCCCCTCGTGGATAATCATGTGATCTGAAGGACCCTCACACCCACTGCAGATCTTCAACTTCAGTAACAGCTGAGGTGGGCCTTGGGCCGAGGGTGACCGCTTTCCAGCATGTGATGCTTACTGGCTCTGTGGTTGGGTCTCCTCCTCCAGGGAGGGCAAGGTCCTGCGTCCTGTCCTCTCTAGTCCGAAATATTTGTCAGCTCACCAGCTCCGCCACGCTCCCCTTCACGTCCCCTTCGTGCACATCTTTTTGAGTTCCTGCCTGTCAGGACACTAGCCACATTCCAACACCGGGTTGGTCCAGGGTGGAGGGAGACAAGGAACCCCCTCTCTGGGTTCCGGTTGAGAGATGGCAGTCCAGGGCCCCACGCTGGGCCATTACAAGCTCTCCACTATTAGGAGCGAAGGAACCTAATTTCTCTCCTCAACCCTGGACTCTCCAATTCTGGATCTGAGCTCAGCCCAGAGGGACTTTGGAGATTGGGAATTACCCACTCCTGGAGCATGGAGATCTTGGGCTAGGGTTGGGAATGTCTGCAGTTAAAGTGTTTGCTGAGCATATATAAAGCCCTGGGTTCCAACTCCAGCATTACATAAACCTGGCTTGGAAGGGCTTGTTTCATCAGGCTTGGAATGATAGAGGCAGAAGGATCAGAAGTTCTTGCTAGTCCTTGACTATGTAGCCTGTTGGAGGTACAACCTGAGATACACTAAATGCTGCCTTGAAGGGGTTGGGGGACATGGCTGGGTAGTATGTTCTAGTTTCTGTCCCCTCACACATGGAACCCTGAATCTGGGACTGAGAGCCTCCGTTTCCTCCTTCTTGGCATCAAGCTAAGATATTTCACTAACCAAACCCTGAAAATGGGTCCACAGACTCCATGGGCCCTGTGGTCTCTCACTCATTCCCATCCAGACCCGAGGAAGCTCCCTGAAAGGAGCAGGACTTGATTCTCTGTCAACTAGACTAGGGATGAGGTCCCAAAACAGTCCAGCTGGGAGTTTGATACTGGGAGGACCCTGCTAACTAGGCCATCACTGGGGATGGGCGCTGGAGGCTGGAGCTGACCAGCTTGGTTCTCTGAGGGAGGCAGTGGCAAGAGCAAGGGCTTTGAACAAACCACAGACGGTTTCTGCAATATCAAAAAGAGCTCTTAGAGACTAATCACATAGGGGGAGTGGGGGAGCTGGCGAAGGAGCCTCTGCTTGATTCCCATCAATGAGGATCAAAAAGCATTTGGTCAAAGAACCTTTAAATACCTTGAAAGGCAGGTGAAGCCGGTTCAATGGGTTCCAAGAAGGATTAAAACATCAGTCCGAGCTGCAGACAGCCTGGCTCCAGCACACACCGCTGAAGGGAGAAGCCACAAAGACTGGAGGGAAACACTTTAGGAATAGATTCCCCCTAGCCCACCTCTCTCATGACCCAGAGTGATCATGGGGAAGGCAAGGAGTGCAAAGAACTGGGTTGAGACTGTTGGAAACCATCTTGGGAAGCTTCAGAACAAGGGATCTTTTACTGGAAACTAGACCACACACTTACTGATAAGCAAAATATTATTTGTGCCTGCATTTTTTTTCCAAAAAGACCTAAGGACACTATCAAGATGGTAAAATAGCATCCTTAGGGCACAGAAAAATTGAGGATCCTAATTTAGATTATTGAATTTGACATTAGCAAGCTAAAGAGTTTCAAGGGACCTCTGTCTCAAGGGTCTGGAGCAGCCCAAAAGTCAACACAGAGGCCCAACAACAAGCTTCTGACTAAGGGTCCCTAGAAGGGTTGACTAGAAGAAGGACACCTACTTTCAGCTTTGGGGGCAAATGTTACAAGAGCTGAGTCGAACATGGATAGCCATCAAGAGGACCACAGAGAAAAGAGAGACCGGCACATGAGATGGCTTGACAGGTAAGGCACCAGCGGCCAAACCCTGTGATCTGAGCTTGGTCCTGAGAACTTGGAGAGTAGAAGGAGAGAACAAGCTATGACATGTACACACACACACACACACACACACACACACACACACACACACCCTACACACACACACCACACACCACACCACACACACCACACACACACACACACACACACACACACACACACACACACACTAAATAAATGTTTTTAAAAGGACAGATGATATGGAGGCATGCGAATGCGTCTGGACCTGCAGTAGAGCCTTGAGGATTCTTGAGGGCCTGTAGCTATAAAAAGATCAGACTGGATCAGGGTTCTTGATGCTTTGGGGTCGCCCCCACAGAACCTGGAAAGACACCTTGCCATCTCTCCGATGTATTTTGACATCTCTGCAGGAGTATTTTAGCCCTACTATACAGGTGGGGAAACTGAGGCCCAGAGATAGCGAGCAAGTGACCAATGACCAACAGCTGAGAAACAGGCAGGAGGAGAGCACAGGACTAGAATTCTACTCTTAATACTGCAACATGGGGTTGGGGATTTAGCTCAGTGGTAGAGCGCTTGCCTAGGAAGCGCAAGGCCCTGGGTTCGGTCCCCAGCTCTGAAAAAAAAAAAAAATACTGCAACATGAACTCTCTGACTTTAGGACTCGGCTTCCAAAGCAGGAGTGCCACAGGGTGGGGCATGAAATCCAAAAGTACTGATTACATCTCCCTACGATGAGACAGGCACGGTGATAGCTGCCACCACCTTCTAGGCCCTTGCTGCCCTGTTCCTTCAGGGTAATGGTATCTGTTTATTGTTTTAAGATCGTTTTTTTAGCTCCGGCTAACCTTGAACTACTGACCCTCCTGCCTCAACCTTCTAAGTGCTAGGATTACAGGCAAGCAACACCACACCTGGGTTGCATGTTAATTCTATGCTTTTATCAAATCCAGACTCTGGGCCTCTGCAGAGCAGGAAGGGGTTAGCAGGGGGCGGAGGGGACAGGGTTGTGGGACAAATGTTTGCTACTGGCCTAGCATTGTTTAGGCTCTGATGTGGCTGTGCTAGCTGGTCTCTGCCTGTCACTTCTGGATCAGGCTTCTGCTCTATCTGAGTCTGTTGCCACATAGATTGTGACAAGGAGAGAGATGTGTTTGTTCTGTCACATGCACACACAAACAGCTTCCTCAGCATTTTTTATTAATAATTCATCCTGTAGCCTGGTAGGTGGGGGTAAGGGGACAGGAGCTGTGGGGAGGCAGCAGAATAGAGATCATGTCAGGGAAGAAGCTGGTGGACCCAGGAGCCCTGCCTCCATGTCGTGGCCTAGCAACACAGCCAGGTGGCCTCGGGGGCCCTGTTTGGGAGAGTGGAAGCCTGGCATCTGCTCCGGAGGGACAGAATGTCCCTCCCTGCTCCTACTCCCAGCCTGCAGCCGACCCAGGACACCTGATTTCAATGACTGCACCAGATGGGAAACAGGCCTAAGGGGTCCAAGGCATGCAGCAAGCCAGTCCTCAGAGAATCAGGTGCTGTGAATGCTTCCTGCCACGTCATGGAACCCAGGACACAGGGGCCTCCAGCATCATGGAAGAAGAGGGCATCTCCCTCTCCAGAGGCCCAGGACCTCTTCTAAGAGTCAGGGCCTGAGGGCAAGGAGGGAGTAATTCAGTCTTCTGGGTCCTCTGCCCAAAAACCTGAACTCTGTGCAGGTCCATTTCCTGCCCCTTCCCAGTCCTTGTGAGTGCTTAGAAGGCACGGACTCCCAGTCAGCTGGGCTCTCATGCTCCAGCAGGAGAGAGGAGCCCTCAAATGTAGCAGAGTGGTTTGAGGTTAGACTTCTTCTGAAATGATTTCTTCAACAAGCAAAGAATGGCGAGAATGGAGAGTATGCAGTATCTCTCTTAAGGATGAACAACAATAATAGGAATCAATATCAAGAATAAAACATATTAATGGCATCGGCACATTTAATCTTACAGAAATCAAAGAAATAAGAATTGCTATCCTCAATATAGAACGAAGAACCCAAGACCTTAAAACATGTGTCTGTGCAAGCTAAATACAGCTGTGAAAGGCAGAGCCACACGAATCTGTATTTCTTCCTCTTTCCAATGCCTCTGTTTCCCCTAAACAAAGTGCCTGAGACGGGGGTGGGGGGGTGGTTTCAAAGTCTTAGAGGGTTGAAGAGTTAGCTCAGTGGCAGAGTACTGTCCTAGCAAGCACAGGGTCCTGGGCTCAATTCCCAGTATTCAAAAAATAAAAAAGGAAAGAAATCAAAGCCCGCAATGCCCTGGAGTACGGTTGTACATAAAGCAATCTCATGGGGTTTTATCCAGCTTGTCTGGGGCACAGTCCATCTTGGAGGTTTGGGGGCAGTAGCTATCTCATGCCCACTGAGAGAGAGTGAGTTGAATTTTATTTCTTTAAGGGAGAGACTGCAAGTCCTGGGGTGGAAGCCAATGGAAGGGTCTACCCATGGACCTGCAGACCAGAAGGCAAAAGTCTGGGATTTAAACCAAGGATTTCTCCATGACCCCTAAACAGCTCCTGGGGTTGCATTTGGCTCCCTGAGTCCCTTCTAGGGGCTTGATTTTCACCATTTGTCACCTGAGGAGGTGACTTGTGTCATCTCTCTGATGTCTTCTTCATTAGCTCTGAGAAACTGGGAACTCCCAACTGCCCAATAAAAGACCTGTTAAGTTGCAATGTTAAGGAATGTTACGATTCTCTTCCTCTCTCTCAGGAGGGTGGGAGGGATCTGGAGCAGGTAGCTTCCCAAAGAAAGGCCCTTTCTGCATACCCACTGATGGCGTGGTACAGGATGAAGCGCTCTTTACACAGACCGAGAGAGGCAGCTGGATTTGGGAAGCAGCGGGATGGCTAAAAAACTGGAGACCCTAGAGGCCCAGCTTGACTTCCTAGGATTTGCTGGACCCCCACAGCAGGCTGTAGCTAGCTCCTGAATTCCTGGGTGCATGGCGAATGTGGGACAGAGTAGCCCCTTGACCACAGACTGAGAGCTGAGATTTCTGGCCATTGGGGACATACAGACCCTAACCTCCAAGTGCTTTTTCCACACTTCTGTTTTTATTAGACTATTCAATCCCAGGAAATATGTTCTCCAGCAGAACAGTCTGAGAGAAGGTTTGCTGGGGGAAATTCCTTATCTATTTCTCAACCGGAAAAAGCTGTGGGTGGAGGTGAATATGTATGTGTGTGTGAAGGGGGGGGGTTCTATGTGAGTTCCAGGAAATGTGTGTGTGTGTGTGTGTGTGTGTGTGTGTGTGTGTGCTCGTGCACAAGCACAATAAGGGACACTTGGAACAAAGGTTCAGCCCCATGGGTGCTGGCTGCCTGTACCATGTGGGAGGTAGAGATATAGCAGGGCATGAGCCATACACACAGTATAAAGCCAGATAGGTGGTTTTTGGGGAGCAGAAACCTTCGATGTTGGAAAGCCTGGTTCACTTGTGAATTGCACGGAAGGAGGAATGCTGCCCCAAAGATTGTGCTGTCTTCTTACCCATCCCTTTCAGTGCAGGGTACAGCAACACCTGCATCGTAAGAAGGGTCCATTACTCTTTATGAGCTAGGTAGTTTGTATCCTTGAGTGTGCTAGGGGCGGGGAAGTGAGTCCCTGTGTAGATGTGTGCAAGGTGGTGCGGTATTTTATCCCCATGTTTTGGTCATGGGCCTTTAAAGTCTCCTCTCTGCCCTAGAATCAAATAGTCTCTATTCTGTAGAGAAAAACAGAGCCCGTCCGATTTGGACAATGTTGAACAGATACAGGGGCAGAGATATCCACGATATCACCAAGATATCACCAAGGTTGGCAGGAGAAGCAGGTTTTTCGTTCTTATCAGGGGTGCACTGGGTCAAGGGAAAGGACAGGAGAATGGGGTCGGGAAAGGAATAATAAATAGTGGCTGAATGGTTGCTTTCTTTTCTCTTGGAGCTGAAAATAAGTGGGAAGGGTCTTGATACCTAGTATCCCACGGAAGATGGAGATTCTAGTCCTATCCGTTCCTGCAGTGGGCCAGCTCTAGAAAAGACAAGCCCGTCAGACCGAGGCCCAGCTCTGGCAAAACACTCCACTCCTGGTTTTGATACCCACCAACCCTTCTTCTCTGGCCCTCCGCTGTTCCGTGTCCAGAGCTAACGCCCACGAGTGGCCACCGACCGGAAAACCCGGGATGGATCTCCAGGCCTTTCGGAGCGGAGTCAGAGGGCACCTCGGAGGAGGTGGCCAGCTGGGCGACCCTGTGGCGTGCAAGACCACCGCCACCCGTGGCGCACAGGCCGAATGGGTCATGCCCTCCGTAGCTTAGACGAGCATAGCAGTGGAGCTCCGCCGCCCTTTCAGGCCGGCCCCCGTGAGCGCCTGGGGTGCGCGGGGCGGCGGCCGTGCCCTCGGGGCGGCTCCGGGCGGCGGCGCCTAGTCCAGGGCTGCAGTACATCGCGCGACCGGCAGTGGGCGCATCAGTGACAGTGGCCGTGGCGCTCCGCGGCGGGCGGGCGGCGCCGGCGGTGCCCCGGGCGCGCACTCACACACACACACATACACACACACATACACATACACTCTCTCTCTCTTTCTCTCTTTCTCTCACACACACATACACACACACACATACACACATTCACTCACACACACACACGCACACACATACACACACACACATACACATACACACACACACACACACACCGCCTCGTACACACTCACACACGCTCCGGCGCGCACACGCGGCGCGCAGGCCAGAGGGAGGAGGCTCCGCGCGGCTCGGCGGCGGCGGCAGCGTGCTCCGCGGGCGGCCCGGAGGGCTGGCGGGCGGCCCCCGCTCCCCGGCTCCGCGGCTCCGTGCAACCCGCGCGGCCCCCGCCCTCGGACCCGCCCCCGGGGGTCGCCCGGCCCCATGCCCTGCAGCGGCGGCAGAGAAGCGCGCGGCCGCAGGCGGCTCTGAGGAGCCCGGAGAGAGCCGGCGACGAAGGGGACCATGTACCGGGACCCGGAGGCGGCCAGCCCAGGTAAGCGCGGCCCCGCGAGGGCTGGGGCGCCCCGCACGAGCTGGGGCGCCCCGCACCGGCGGGTAGAACGGCTGCAGCGCCTGGGCGCCGTCTCGGAGCCCCAGCCTGGGGCTGCTGTCGGCTGGAGCCGCACGAATTGCACCCCTTTCTACCAGGGTCATCTGTGCCCCGGGGGCGTGGGTTCAAGTGGCAGAGACTCAGATTCACACCCGGCAGTCGGGACATTTGTAGGCTGGATGCCCGGGGCCGACTTCGCAGTGTCCCCACAAAGACCTCCCCCCCAACCCCCAGCAGCCCAAGGACAACGTGTGTGGCGGAGCGAGGAGGTGCTGTCCCCGTGGGAGCCGGGCAGTGCCCTCAGAGGTACCCCCTGCTCCCCAGCACCAGTGCCCCGGGGATGTCAGTGTTGGGGGATCTCAGGGCAAGGAAGATCTTGGCAGCTTTGGGCCAAGATGTGGGCACAGAGGAGCGGAGTGTCATCTGCGGTGCCAACTGTGAATTGAGAGGGCTCTAGGGGGCAAGTGGGAATCTGGTGCAGCGGCGGGGTATAGAGGCTTCTGGGAGGTGGGGAACCGCAGGAGCAGTGAAGGGGGAGGCAGGGGTACCTGAAGAGAAAGCGCAGCAGTGGATGACAATGGGGGTGGCAGGCAATGTTCTCCTAAGCTTGGGGAGGGGGACGCAAAGAACACCAAACTCACTCCAGTCCTACCAGGGAAGGGGAGAAGGGGGCCGCACCCCTTTGCCTTTCAGAAAGGGAGTGGCCTGGGAGCCCACTGTCAGCTTAGCATCCATCGAGAATCCTTAGAGCCCAAGCCAGGAATTTCTCCTCCTTCCTCTGGAAATTGCTCTGCCATTTCCTCCTTGGCTCCTGACGCCTCCCCCACGCAATGCCCACCTGTAGACAGATCTCCTTCAGCTCCTGTCCAGCCTCAGTTCCAGCTCCCACCTGGGATACTCCTCTAGACCCAGCAGAGGCCCCCACCCCCACTTCTGCTAGTTCACACCTCCTGCCCTCTGGGGTCAGTTTCTGGGCTGCTCACCAAAGCCGGGTTCCAGCCCGGCTCCAGCCTAAGACCTACTCCTACAAGAGTCTCTGGGTTCCCCTTCAAGGGCCTCTGGGGGAGGCAGATGCCGTGAGGAAGGCCAAGCTGAAACCCTCCACAGTAGGGGACTCAAGTCCTTGAAGCTGCACAGGAAGCTGTTAGACACTGGCTTTGCCCATTTATGCCCAATCCACATTCGCTGTTTCCTTCCAAGGGGCACTCCAGGTCCACTGAGGTTGACCTCCTGGGGGCCAGACACTGTATTCACTCAGCATGTGGCTCTGAGACTCAGTCTCCTCTGGAGCTTCATGCCCTTATCTGAATGTCCTCTAGGTGTGGGCTGAAGGGACATTACCTTTGAGGGGCCCTTTCGTCATCTGTCTGAACCCAGGTCACCTATCCTGACATTTCTCCCCAGGGAATGCCCACTTCCTACACTTGGGCCAAAGGTAGGGGCATCCTCTTGCTTGCTTCCTCCTCATCAGCCAAGTTCGGAGGGAGTGCAGTGGGGACAGTCTCCATTGCTTTTAGGTCACTGGCCCTGGGCCATGCCTTCACCCACCTATTCCTCTCCTTTTAATACTTTGGCACCATGATGTACCACTCCTCCAAGCACCTCTGCCCTCTCCACAGAGACCAACTTGATGTGCTTGGCATCTTCTGGGCAAAGGGCCTGGATTCCATAGCTGCTCCTGACAGTCTGACAGGCCCTGGACCTTCCCATTCCTGCTTGCCCATCTTGTCCCTTGAAATCGTCGGGTCCAGCAATGCTTGTGGCAAGAGTGGTTCTGACTGTGAAGGAAGCTGGCAAGGCTTTCTTCTTTCTGGTGTAGGCACTGGACTGATGGAACCAGAATAGGTTGGTGTGGGTAGGGTATGTTGGAATCCTGATCCTCTGGCATCTTTGGGGCCTTCTGTGCCCCTTAGTGTCACCATCCACTACTTAGGATCCATGTCAGAATTCCATTCCTAGCAACGTATTCAAGGTCTCCTAGACTCTGCTGCCTGCAGCTAGGGTCCTATGTCCCCCCTTTCTAACCACCCACAACTCCCCTTTGCCTGGCACCAGGGAGGAGTGAGATATGCAAATTAATTCCTGTGTGACTCAGACCAGTCCCTCACCTCCCCTCTGGTCCTACAGGAGCCAGTACCTCTTACAGCCTGGTCTCTTCATCTTCCCCTCTCAGGAACACCTGTGGCCCACTGTTGCTTTATTACAGGAAAAGGGGGGAGGGAGGGAGAGAGGGAGGGAGGAGAGAGAGAGAGAGAGAGAGAGAGAGAGAGAGAGAGAGAGAGAGAGCCCGAGCCCTCTGGACCTGGCCTGAGGCATGAGGAGCAGAAGAGAAGAGGATCCTTCTCCTCTCCTCTCCTCTCCTCTCCTCTCCTCTCCTCTCCTCTCCTCTCCTCTCCTCTCCTCTCCTCTCCTCCTCTCCTCTCCTCCTCTCCTCTCCTCTCCCCTCCCCTCCCCTCCCCTCCCCTCCCCCCCTCTCTCTCCCCCCTCACTCCCTCTGCAGGTCCCCATAGGGCTCATCCTAGCACCAAGACTTTACCTGACAACTACTATTCTCTATCCACCTGGTCCCTGGCCCCAGGCATTGTTACTCCTGTTCTTATAAAGAACGAGGTGGTGGAAGATAACAGAAGCCAGGTGGAGAATGCAGACTTGGTCCTGCCCATGAACACCCATGAGCTCCTGCTCCACGATGCCCAGCCCTGCACCCCTTACCTGCAACCTCTCCTATCCTCTTCCTCCCAACCTTCATTCTCTGCATCCCAAAGCTGGCCTGGTCTGCCTCCTTAGTCTGTCTCTCGGACTGCCTGTCCCCAGGCTGGGCAGGGCCTCCGCAGGCCTGCAGGGGTCAGCGCTGCAGTGGGACAGGACAGGCAGGACAGCAGTGGGAAGGAGGAGGGAGGGAGAGGTGACCTTGCAGTGAGCTGGTGAGCAAGGCCAAAGAGAAGGGCTGGGAGAGAGGGGTCGGGTCCTCAGGGCTTCCTACTCACTTCCTAGGCTTCTGGGGTTTTGTTAGTTCCACTAGACAGCAGTGCCTGAAGCCTTCAATTGTCCCACCTGTTAGTGGACTCTGTCCCCTGCAGACACTACATTAAGCAGATCGTTCCCTAGGAGTGAAGGGGTATGAGCGTGCGTGCGTGTGTGTGTGTGTGTGTGTGTGTGTGTGTGTGTGTGTACCTTGGCATGGCAAGGTAATTACTACCTAAATCAACGACCGACTCCCTGGGCACAGTTAAGGGCAGAATCTGATGAAGGGGTTGGTGTGAAGGTGGGGTTAGGGATGAAAGACCAGATTAAGTTTATTACTATAAGGGCCCATGGATGGGACAGGGCTAAGGCTGGGTGTGGAAATCCAAGGAAGCCAGGCTACCCCACAGTTTCCCTGACAACTGTTCTCCAAAGGACATTCCTCCCCTAGCTGGCCCCATCAGAACAGGCCCTGTTTGCTGTAATGCTTGTGTCCTGGGCTTGGGGCAGAGCCCAGGACATCAGAGCACTTTGTTCCCCCAACAGGTATGGCAGGAAGGGGATCTGAGGCCAAGCAGGTCTAACATTGGGCTGGGAGAGGGTTATCTTCGGATATAGGGCCCCTCTATGGTGTAGAGTCGCTGTGGAGACAGGCTTCTCATTGACTGCTCAGTGCTGCTCCATGGCCTTGTGGAGACAACTTGATCATCAGGCCAGGTGCTTAAGGACCCAAAGGATTGAGAAAAGACATGGCCCCGATGACCTTCTTTGATGGTAGGGATGCTAGAGGGGGGTGGATCATGGTGATGGGCTAGCTTATGATAGGGGGGAGGGGAGGGGAGAAAGGCTAGAAGGCAGAGGCGCAGGTGGGCATCAAGTAAACAAAGAGAAGTCTTTGGTCAGCTGGTCCTGGCCCTGGCTGACCCACAGACTCCAAGGGCAACAGAGCAAGGGCCCTCCACCCCAGATCTTGAAGCCTGTCATGGGGGAAGGGCAGAGAAGGAGCATGTGGTCCCCTCCTATCCACCCCCACTCTCCACCCACCCCCTATTCTCCCAGGGACTTTGAATCCTTATTGAATCTGATGGACCGTTTTCAATAACTGCTTCCCCCAGGGGAGTCAGGCCTAGAACAACAGGGAGTAGCTGGTGAGGGGGCCCATGTGCTGCCTGGGAGGCTTAGCCCTGAGTGGAGCAGGAGGAGCCAGTTCCATGGCCTCCTCAGAGACACTGAGATATCCTAGGTGGGCACAGACATCTCTGTGTCCCCATTCCATGGTCAGTGCCCACAGGTGGCACTCATGGTCAATGAGGTCAGCTTTCTCCATCAAGGCGGTCACTGCTCTGGCCAGGTGCCGGAGCCAGTCTGTGCCAGGCTAAGCCTGGGTACCCTTCTCCCTTGCCAGGGAACCCCAGCCAGTGGTGCCAAGCGAATCGTGCCAGTTCTATGGATATGGAGGTGCTGACCTTCAGGCAGCAGGGGGTAGCCCTGCTGGGCTTTGTCCAACTTGCCTCTGGAGGGCCAGACTTTGTCTCACCCAGCAGAACTCCCCAAGGGTTGGAACAGAGTTGGCAGACAGAACGAAACCTGTGGAAGGGACTGGAGAGCGCCCAGCATCTATGCCTGTATTCCCAACCCCTTGGTATGAAGGTGGGCTGGCTCAGCGGCTGCTTGGGAAGGCTGGGCAGTGTCTACCTGGAAGGGACTCGAGGGACAGGTGTGTCGCCTGGGGTGGTCAGGCCTGCAACTGAGTTATATGGTGGGCTGGGATGTTTGGGGACTTGGTATATCCACGTGAGAGAACATGTGGGGCTCCAGCGAGGGGGAAGGGGAAGCTGGGGCGCTGGCAGGAGCTCGGTGGCTGTGTGTACCTACGTGCGTACGTGCGGGCGTGTGCGGGCGGCAGCTGGCTGGCCGTAATAGCTGTGCTCCTGTGCAGAGTGCCCTGCCCGCTGTAAACAGCAGCTAATGAGTGTATTCATAGCAAGGTGCATTGAGGTGCGCAGGGAGCTGTAACGGAGAGCTCTGGGGAGGGCCCCCCTGGCTCTGTACTCAGTCTGACAGGGTGAGGACTCTCCAGGGATCCTACCTGCGCCCCTCCCCACCCGCCACACCCTCAACCTGCCGACTTGGCTTCCATCTTCAGAGACCAGGGCCTCATCCAGTTGTAAGCAGGCATGGGTGTGAACATGGGATGGGTTGTGAGCATATTCTGTATACAGAGACAAGATTACCACGGTGCTGTGTGTGTGTGTGTGTGTGTGTGTGTGTGTGTGTGTGTGTGTGTGTTGGGTTAAACTGAATTCATCTGTGTTTTGGTGACTGTCTGATTCTGTGAGTGTTTGTTTGCACCCCTCCCCCAGGCACCAAGAGAAGAACTATCCCATGTATCAATAGTCACCCGGATAGCGACAGAACCAAGGTATTGTCAGAGCAAGGCTTGTGCTGCTGGCCCTGCTCCCTCAATGTCCTTGGAGTTTGGGAGAATGAAGGCCTCTGGGGCTGCTCAGTGGAGAGAAAGGGGTGACCTTGTTCTTCCCACTGGAGGAGGCAGGAGGGAAGGGTCTAAGTCTCAGCTTCAGGAGGCTTCCAGAGCTACAGTTTGCATCAGCAGAAAGGGGCCTCTGGTTCTTGTGCCTCCGGGAACCCCAGAAAAAAGAGAAGAGGGGTGCCAATGAGTCTGTCCTAACTGGTTGATGGCGTGTGTGCCTACACCCTCCCAGGGCTGGGTAAGTGTGAAAGGGGTGTCTGCATGAAGCCCCAAACAGGGGAGTAGAGGAGAGAGCTGTGTGGCTAATGTGTCCAATTAAATTACTTCAAACCCTGCCGCGGCAGCTGCTCCCGGTGGGGCTCTGGATACAAATTGGATCCGTCTCATTACTACAGGATAGTGTCAGCAGGGCCAGAGAGCTGTAGCTAGCTTGGCCAGCCCAAAACAGGCCCTGTCCTGCTCTGCCCAATCTGAGTACACCAGAGCCCTCTAGAGGAGTTGCTCATCAAAACATCCCATGGGGTCTCTAGGCCTAGTGAGATTAGGGTTCCCTGTCTATCACCTTACAACCCCTGACCCTATGTGTAGCAGACCTAGGACCCCTTGGAACCCCTAGTTTCTTCCTCCAGGAGTGGAGTCGGGTGCCCTGCAGGTCATGTTGCTTAAGGATTCCTTCTCAGCTCTCCCAACACCTCCCCACCACTAATATTAACAGAAGCACTATAGTAGCAAGCTCTTATTTGTGGAGTACTTAGCATATGCTAGGTACCTTATGCCACCAGGGATGACCTGCTTAAGCCAGGGCCCTGGGCCCACCTGCTGTCTAGGTGCATTCCTGCAGAGGTAGTTTTTGCTATCTTCCTCTGCTGCCTCAGTTTCCTCCTCTGTGAAATGGGCATAATGATGGTTCTTCTTTCTTGAGTGACTGGAGGATGAGGAGAGATGAGGCAAGAAGAGTAGTCATCTCAGAGCTTCGCACATAGTAAACACTCGTGATGTGGAAGGGCAGCTGTTATCAACATTACCCCGTACTAAGATTGATGTGTGGGACAAGCATGCTACTGCCTTAGTGAAAGAGTTGAGAAGGATTTCACTGAGGCCATGGGAAGTAGCTGTCAAGGTGGCATGGATTTGTAGAGTGCTTGCTGTGTGACAGACACTCTTCTAAGCATATCACACGTCCGTCCGTCATCAGCATCCCTGACAAGGACTTGCAATTAGAAGTCAGTTTGGGATTCCAGACGTGTTGCAGGATCCAAGAGCTTTGGGTCTTGGAGACCAAATGAGAGGTAGCCGTAGGAAGAGGCATGGGTCAGGCATTTGGCAATGTGCAAAGGCACTGGGGCCCGGGAGGGCTTGGCCAGTTGAAGGCTGGACATGGCTGGAAGGGAGACCCTAAGGAACAGTAGCCTGGAATCAGGCTTGGGAAGATAAATTAGGCCTGGGCTATTGACACAGGGAGCAACAGGGTGTCAGGAATTCCAGACTGGCCTGGAACGTCTACCATAGCCTAAGAGGACCTCAGGCTTCTAGTTTTCCTGCCTCTTCCTCCCAAATGCTGGAAGGAACCACATCTAGATGATGAGGTCCTAGGGATTCATGGGAGGCAAAAATTCTACCAAGTCACACCCCCACCTTTGTTTTCGTGAGGTAACGGAAGCCCTTCTGAACAGATCCCCGTAAAGAGCTATAACAGTGCGGATGGGACGCTTGGCAGTAAGCTGGTAATAGTTCACCAGGAGACATACCTGCCCATCTCTGTCTCCATCCTCTGCTTCACTCTCTCACCTAAACAGGGTTGAGCCCAAAGCCAGGTTACCCAGGCCCTGGCCTGCAAACCTGTGGTAAGCTTGTGCATTCAGGTGCCTTCTAGCACTTCTAGGGGTCATTAGAAAAAGCTTTCTGTCAGAGATGGGTGGGGAGCCAAGGGAAGTAGTTACAGGGGTCCAGGGACATAGGTGACATTCCTATTGACTGGGTCTGCATCCCATGCCCACAATAGGTATCAGGGGCAGGCCATAGCAGGAACCACGGAGCTCACTGAAGCTGCCAGGTCTGGGCTCCAGAGTCCCAACAGAGCTAAACTGTCTCCATGACAACTAGGCAGGGCACACACACACCCCTTCAATGGGCCAGAGGCCCATTTCCAGCAGGGTCTAGATCTTCTTATTTCCCTTGGGTGCAGATATCCCAAGGCAAATAGACTTACACGGAGGTGCTGGTAGCATATAGGCACATGTTGGCATTTGAGTTCACATGTACATACATGCATATGAGTGTGTGTGCATGAATATATGTGTGTGAGGGGGAATATGTGTATATAAGGTGTGTGTGTGTGTGTGTGTGTGCACCACCTTGCTTTTTAATATAAATAATAATAAGCTTCACAGCTAGCCTAGGTTGTATAGGTGAGGAAACTGAGAACCGGAAAGCTAGAGGATCTTGGCTGGGTCATTCCACAAAACAGGATAAAGAATTTGAGTCACTCTTACTTCGCAGGCTGAGTGGTAACCACTGAGATACGCTGCCTAGAGCTTCCCTTATCCTACTAGGATCCCAGCCAGCCTGTCTCTCAGCCCATCTCTCAGAAAGGAGTGCTTAGAGTTGGTTTGGCTACAGAGCTGGACTCAGAGGGTGTCCCCAGCACCTTCCTTAGTGCTTAGGGCTGTCCCTATAAACCCTTTATTCTCCCGTCCCTGAATGGAGTAGAGACGCTTTCTTTTCCATTCTTCTCCAGGCAATGTGGAGAGATCATCTTGCCAGAAGAGCTGGGGAAAAGGGGAGGAGCCCCTCACACCCTGCTCGGCACCTGCCAGCCTGGGAGGAGCCCAATGAATTGTCTGCGTGGCCCTCCCCAACCTCATTCCTCCCTCTCCAGCCCCCGCCTGGTTGGGGAGGTGCGAAGGGAGCGATTTCACAGCCTGTCAGCTGAGGCCTAAAAATACCCAGAACTCTGAGATGTTTGGGCAGGGGGAGGAGAGCGTAGGGACCAGGGATAGGGTGGAGGGGTGCAGTTTATACTCAGCCAGAGAGCCCTGGTGGTACCATAGCCCTGCTTGGGAGTGAGGGCTAGACCCTCTGTTCCCATGTCCCCTATCTGTCTTATTTGTAGAAGCGACTAAGGTGGGGCTGGCATCCCTAGGGTTGTGAGAGCTGAGTTATGACGGTCAGAACTGAAGGAGGGCTTGATCCTTGGTAGGAACCATAGACCCAAAGCCCCCCAGAACCTCATACTGATGCCTCTTTCTCTCCCTTTCCACCCCCGAGTTGGCTGGCATCTTGAGGCCGTGGGAGCCAGCCTGTGCCAGAGCCTGCTTCCTTCCTGGAGAAGGTGCCTGCTTCTGTTAGGGGAGAGGCGTGAGGAAGGCAGTGGGGATGGGGGTGCCAGCAGGTGTGTGACGACATGGTGTGCCAGCCACCCAGGCACTAGAGGGAAGTAAAGGAGAGAGGGTGTGGTGGCCCACGTCACTACCACGTGACTATGCAGTGCAGCACGGCACAAGGTCTCCACAAACCAACCAGCACCCAGAGGGGTGTATGTGTGTGTGTGTGTGTGTGTGTGTGTGTGTGTGTGTGTGAGAGAGAGAGAGAGAGAGAGAGAGAGAGAAAGAGAGAGAGAATGAGAGAGAGAATGTGTGTGTACATATATATGTGTGTGTATGAGAGAGAGTGTGTGTGAGAGTGTGTGTATGTATGTGTGTGTGAGAGAGAGTGTGTGTATGTATGTGTGTGTGAGAGAGTGTGTGTATGTATGTGTGTGTGTAAGAGAGTGTATGTGTGTGTGTATGGGAGAGAGAGTGTGTATGTGTGTGTGTGTGTGTGTGTGTGTGTGCGCGCGCACATGCATCCAAGTGCATGCGCACTCAGACAAGTGCACACTAGAGTTGGCCTCATGTTGGTACTGGAATATCTGTGGGCATGTGTGACCCAGCATGACTATACTAGGTACATACTGATTAAGAACAGACGAACAGGTAGGCAAGGAAGGATAAGCCACATGCAGGGAAACAACCAAGAATGTGCAGCCAGAGCATGGATACTCTAGATCAAAATTAATGAGGTTCTGGGCTAGAGAGACGGCTCAGTTAGTAAAGTACTTGTCGCGAAAGCATGAAGACCTGAGTTCGATTCCCCAGATATACATTTTAAAACAAAATTCTGGCACAGTGGGCCATCCTTGTAAAGGTAGCACTGGGGAGGCGCAGATAGGAGGATTCCTGAGGTATGCTGGCCACCAGTGAGAGATCCTGTCCCCCCAAAAACAAACAAAAAGAGAAACAAACCAAGGAGTGGGTAAAGGCACCTGCCCGGAAGCCTGTGTTCAATCCCCAGACCCACGTGATGGAAACAGAGAAAAGCTACTGTAAGTTGTCTCTGACCTCCATATGCATGCTATGGTACCTGCATGTTGCCCAAACAAAATAAACAGGAAATAAAGATCTAATAAAAACCAAGGTGGACAGCTCCTAAGGAACAACCTCCCTGGTTGTCCTCTGGCCTCCACACATATATGTCCAAATGCGTGTGTCACACACACAAATGATACACTGGCACACACATAGGCACCTGCACCTGCAAACATACAAGTAGTGGGGTTCGTATCCCACATCTGCTGTGTGCTGACTCGCTTCGTGACGTCGGCAACTTAGCCTCGCTGTGCTTCCATTCCTGTGTGGAGATACCAGTGCTGCCTCAGGGGGTTCCTTAGTGTGTAAACCGTGCACACACGAGCTGTCACTGCTATCTCCCCCTACTGTTAGATGTTACAGGAGGGAACAGCCAGACTTGGAAAAGGCAGATGACCTTTGTGAAGTCACACAGTAAGGGAGTGGCTGAGCTAGGACTAGAACCTAGGCCATAGTGCCTAAAAATGGGACTTGTTAAGATGTGGGACCTCATGAAACCTCCCCCCTCTCATGCAGCAAGAAAAACTGCAGCCCCAATGGCCTTTTGGGCCTAGATTTTCAGAATCAGGAATTTAGATAATGTCATAATGGAGGGGTCTCCTGCCTAGTGGCCTCACGATGGCTGGCTAGCCACCAAGTTGGAACCATTTCACTGGTTAGCCCTTCTGAATCTTAGTTTCTTTTCTCTAATAGGGTGATGGGGTTGTCCTGAGGATCAAATGGGATTCCACACATCACATGTTAAGCAGGTGACACTGTGTCTAGTAAGCCGCCATTGTTGCCCGTGAAGAATCTTCCTAGTCAGTGCCCCCCTCCCCTTGACTTCTCTCTCAACCCCTTGGCCACTCTTGCTCCCTTCCATGTGGTACAGCACACACCACAGGGATTTGATCAAGGTCTGACTTGCTGACTGCCAAGATCCACATTCATCTGCCGTTGCTGCCTAGCAGGGAATGGGACCCCCCATGGGGTCCTCTGTGCCAGACTCCCTCGCCCTCTTGCTGTTTGACCTTGGCCAAACACTACCTTTTTGTGCTTTGACCCCTCTGCCGAGACACAGACAGACCGGAGCGCACAGCCCCACCTGCTCCAATCGCAGTACTGTGACCCAGGAGGGTCCCCTGGCCCAGCCCACTGGAAGGGGCACAAGTTAGCTTTGGAGGAAAGTCAGCTGGCTGTCCCCATAATGTGGAACATCTGGGGCGTGAGCTAGCTGGTGGACTGTCACCATGCGTGCCCATGCGTGCCCATGCGTGCCCATGCGTGCCTATGCGTGCCCATGCGTGCCCATACCTGTGGCTCAGTGGAGGTGCATGGCCCAGCTGGCTGCATACTGACATTGGGGATGCTCAGGGACAATGATGTAGAGGGAGCCCTTCTCAGGGCTCTGGGAGCTGCCACTCAAAGCCAGCTCCCCCATTCTCTGGTGCTCCAGGGTTTTCTTCCAGTAATTCCTCCTTCCCTCCTTCTCTCTCTTGGAGTCTCCCAGTGAGCCCCTCTGCCATCCTCTTTTATAATCTTGGCCATTTTATGGGGTGACTTCTTTTCCCTCTCTGTCCCTTCCTTAGATTCCTCCCTTCCTCCTTTTCTTCCTGTATCCCATCCCTTCCCTTCCTTTCCTTGTATCCATGTTTCTCCAGGTAGCTTTGCCCCTTCAGCTGCCCCGGTCTCTATTACTCTGCATGGGTGAGTCTAGACTGCTCTGGATTCTGGTCTCCTGACTCACTGCCATTCAGGGACCCTGCTCCTAGCTACAGCCATCTTCATTTCCCTTCTTACATGTCCTCAAAACAACTTGACCCTCCACTGCCCCCACTGCCCTGACCGGCCCAACCCAGGAAGTTTTCGTGACTAGTGCCGCCACTCCCTTCTTCCACACACCCTCATCCCTGTGGGTTGAGAAAGGGGTCAGCCCGGGGCCCTGGGACTGGCAGGCAAGCTTCCTAATTAGCAGGAGGTAATTGCCTGGAAGAAAAAAAAAACATTTAGAATGAGACTCCAAGACTCCAACTTCAAGCTGAGACAGCTGGTGGCCTCTAGGGAGCGGGAAGAGGGAGAGCAGCCCAGGTCAAGGCCTCAGAACACCTCTTAGGAAATGAAGCCCCCCGAAGACTTTTTTGCCCCGTGTGCCAGGAGCCAGCCTTGAGCTGGAAGAGGGAAGAAAGCACTGAGCTGGCAGGCCCACTACCTTTGACTGAGCTCTGACTCAAAATGTGACCTAAGGCAAGCTACTCATTCATTTGAGCATTAGCGTTAACCCCTGAGAAGTCAAGCGAGGTCACTTCTGCCGGCCCTCACCCCTCAGAGTGTCATGAGGCTCAGTTCAGTCAGCGGCTATGACAGCACTTGGTAAGGCTACGTGTACTGCCGAGTGCAAGGTGTTACTGTCTCATCCCTGTGGCTGTCAGCTGAGGTCAGGGTGGTACACGGGGAGAGTGCTCTTGCAGATACCTGGAGGATGGTGCGGCCTCTGGAACATTGGAAAATAGCCGGTGTTTAAGGGTAGACAGGTCAGGTTTCCCATGCCAGGGTTCATGTCCACCAACTGCATTACCTCAGGGGATCACTCTTGCTCTCTGAGCCCCCACTTTCTTCACTTGTAGGAGGCTGAACACGATGCTTCCTCCTGCAAGTGTTTGTAAGGCTACTATATGTTTGCAGAGCTCTTAGTACGGTGCTTAGCATATAATAAGTGCTCAATGAATGGTACTAGATAGCTTTACTGTAATTAAAGTAAATTGACTTCACTCCTTCCCTGAATTCAGAGAAGCTGTGGTTCATTATTGTCTTTGGTGGCTTCATCTGCCTTGCTTTGTTTGTTCATTCTGGAGTAGGGTTTCAGGTATCCCCCAAACTGGTCTCCTGATCCTCCTGCCTCCACATCCTGAATGCCAAATTACAGGCGTGAACCATTTATGCCTCATTTGTGATGTGCTGAGAACCAGACCTAGGACCTGGTGCATATTAGGCAAGCATTCTACCAGCTGAGCTGTGCCCCTAGTCCCCATTCCTGCTTTTTGTTTACGGTGACTGGGGGAGTTTCTTCAGGCAACCAGGCTAACTTCAAACACCGCACAGAATCACCAAACACAACTACTTCTTAAGAGTCTCTCACCTGTAGAAGAGAAGTGGTTATGGTTATGGCCTCCCCAAGCTCCTCCCTTTTTTCTAGGAAAGGGCAGTGAGAAGCTTCTCATTCAGGTGGCTGAGAGGTAAGGAGCCTCTCTGCCCTGAGAGAAGCAAATTATAGGCATCTTCTGGCCAAGAAAGGTTGATGTTTGTCAAGTCAACACCACCCACCACCTGGAGGAGGAAATAGCAAGTTCTGCTTGGTGCAGTTTGGCCATCTGAGTTCAGCCCGCATTGTGACCAGGGCAACATGGCATCCCACCAGACCAGAACAAGGACAGACGAGTTGGAGCGTGCTTATGTTGGGCAATGATGCAAGCTCAGAGTGCCAGATTGCCCTGGGAGCGGTGAGGGGGTGGCGGGGGCCAGGCCGTCTGCCGCTTCTTCCCTGTGCACCCTGCACCACCACTGGGGACCTTCTGTGCTCCTGCTCTGGGTGCAGGTTCCAAGACTGCCACCAGGAGGCGGTGTGACAGACTGCCTTAGAGGGAAGTGGGTGTGGTCCTTTTTATTAGCGGAGAGACTTGTGACTCGCTTGGACCGCACCATCTAAAGAAAAGGAGCTCTGGAGATCTTCTCGTGGCTTCAGCTAGGGGTTGGCCAGGGAGGGACTGACAAAAGGAGAGCTACTGCGCTGTAATGGTGAGAACGTTCCAGTCTCTTGAGTCTTCCTCTATAGGAACAATGCGAGGGGCGGTGTAGAGGAGGCCACAGTTCTGAGACAGAGGAGAGTTCAGCACCAAGGACAAGGATATCCGGTCTACATCTGTTTCAGTACCACGGGCAGCACCAAAGCACCCAGTCACTCAGTCCTCCAAATCACTAACCCTGTGACTGATACCTTGTAACATAGTGAAATAACACACAAGAGGGAATCTCAGACACCCTAAATTCTAGAGACAAGGCAGAAAACAAAGAAGCGAGTGAGTAGCCCAAGGTCACACAGCTGATGAGTAGTAGAGCTGGATTCAGTGTAGAGTCCCTCTCTAGCTACCTCTTTCCTTCTTAAACATCTCTGGAAGCTGCTTCACATACCGTTGCGTCTTTAAGAGCCCTTGAGCTGGCAAAGATTAAGTGTACCTCCCCTCCCCCACCCCAACACCTTGGCTGAGGATTTGAAATTCAGGATAGATGAGTCCTCTCTCCTGTGGCCTTCGTGGCTCCGAGCCTCAGGTGGGAGGAAGTCAGAGAAGGACAGGTGCCCTTCCTGGCCCATAAGGAAGCCTATAGCCTGGGGAGGTCGAGTTGAGTCATCAGTACTGAGTAACTGTGCAGTGCTCTGAGATCCTCCAATGAGATACAACGTAGCGTTCCAACCCCAGCCTCTGTGCTGCCGTGTATTATTAATAACAATAAGATGCTGATTTAGGCCAAGGCACAACAATGCATTATTCATAGGAGTAACTAGTGGTCAAGGCTTGTACTTAATCATCACACGCCAGTCCCTGATCCTGCCCCCGCTCCACACTCCTGCTGGAGAGGCCCTTCCTGTGAGCTCCTCCTTTCTTGGGCTCCTGCTGCTCTGATGGATGTGATCCTTTTCATGGCTACCCAGGCGGCTCATCAGCTTTGGGAACAAGGTGGGCAGGGAGAGCAGCAGGTTTCCAGATAACTCGGCTAGATACCCTGCATGGATCTGACACTTGAACCTGTCCATCCTGAATGGCCTTGATCCCGATGGCTTCTGGCCTCGGCAGATCTTTGTGATCCGCTGATGGCCTGTCTCCCCTCCTATTCTTTTGAGGCTGAAGGCCAGCACTCAAAGCCAGGAATTGTGGGAGGTGAGGGTGGCTGTGGTGTGGGGAGGAGGCTACTGGACAGAAGATGCCCTCATGACCCCCATTAAGAGCGGTAATGGATTTGAAACCTTTGGTAAACTGTCGAGCACTTCACAAACTGTTCCACACAGTACAAATGTGAGCCATTATTCCCCAGGCCATGATGAGGTCTGCTGGAAGAGAGAGCAGAAATAGAGAAGGCGTGGATAAGACCCTGTAGCTTGCCAGGCCTCACCCCCTGATGAGGAGTCTGAGTGTTGTGTATCCTGACATGTCCCTATCCAGTTCTTGCTGGACCGGCTCCTGGCCCATCCGGATAATCCTTCATTCGCTGTTTACTCACTTGGCACCTCTTCTGAATTCTAAAGTGTCTGCATGCAGCCGGCCTCTGCGGCCCCTGCCAGCATGCTCGCCCCAGCTCACTCACGTATTACAGTCAAGGTTGAGAAAGCTTGCTTGTGTTAAGCCCCTATTTTCAGTAACTTGTAACTTTCCAAAACAGTTCCCCTCGGGCTTTCTCTTGCTCTTGCCCCGGGTGAGTCCCAAGGTGTTGTGCGCTCCTCCTGTGCTTCCTGAAGGACACTCAGAGAAGATGTCCAAGAGGGTACAGGGGAGGGCCAAAGATCCAGCTTTCCTTGGAAAAGCATGCTGGGCTCTCTCCCCTCCTTTTCCCTTTTCTCTTCTCCCACCCATCTCATTTGCTCTTCCCCTTGCAAGGAGAGAGCTGCCAGGCTCCAAGGTGGGTGGCCTGGAAGGAGGAGGAGTTTCAGAGTGAAGAGAGGACATACAATTCTTCTGAATGCCAAGCGGCAGGGCTTTGCCTGCCTGCTTGGGCTTCAGGGTTTGGCTCAGTGGTTCTGTCTTCCTTTCTGGTGTGTACTGGGTTGGAGGAAGAAGGGAGGTGACACAAGCACCCCAAATGTCCCTTTTCCATGTCCACATCACCTACCCCAGGCTGGTAGGCTCTGTCTACTTGTAAATGCCACCCCTCCCCAATTTCCATATGCTCAGCATGCACTTGGAGGGGGGGCTGCACGTGGAAGCCCTAACTCCGGCTTCCACTGCTTTCCACCTTGAACGGTATCCTCAGGGTTGAGGGAAGCACTGTATAGTGCAGGATCAGGATCAGGTGGGAGGAGGTGGGCTCAGGATGGGAAGGTGCTGGCAGATGTAGGCCCAACCACCCCCAACAGTCTGTGCTCACTCTCACTCATATTCTCCCCCTCCCCTCCCCTCCCCTCCCCTTCTCTCTCTGTGTCTCTCTCTCTGTCTCTGTCTCTCTGTCTCTGTCTCTCTCTCTCTCTCTCTCTCTCTCTCTCTCTCTCTCTGTAACTGTGCCCTAATCACTACCAATGATGGAGCTCTGGGCACATCCTTAGACTCTTCTGTTCTTTCCACTCCCAGTTAGCCCAGCTCCAGCATCACAGCATCTGGCCCCCAGCTTCTTTTGGGGCCTCTGGATTTCTTCTGAGCCTCTACCAAGTGAGAGTGCCTCATCAGGCCAGCACCTAGGGGAAGGTCCACAGGCAACATAAGCCAGAGAGGTGTCTGAAGTGTTAAGGAAACTCAGCCAAGGCTCCTTCTGGGCAGTTCTTGAAAAGGAGGCCTGTCTTAGTTTGGGTTTCTATTGTTGTGATTTAAAAAAAAAAAAGAAGACCACCATGACCAAGAGCAACTTGGGGAGGAAATAGTTTATTTTTATCTCACAGGTCCATAGCACAGTTCATCATTGGAAGAAGTCAGGGTGGGTACTCAAGTCAAGAACCTGGGGGCACGGGGCTGGGGATTTAGCTCAGTGGTAGAGCGCTTACCTAGGAAGTGCAAGGCCTTGGGTTCGGTCCCCAGCTCCAAAAAAAAGAACCAATATATATATATATATATATATATATATATATATATATATATATATATGAAGGAGTAGGTACAGACAGTACGCATGTCACCATCGGTGAGTACAAATGTGAATTTTGGTAAGGGAGCCTGTGTATAGATTTCTGGTGGACCCCATATTCCCCTATATATGATCTATGCTACATGAGCAATAGGAAGACAGGACATTACCTCCATAGCCTTGATTGAGGGAACAGGTCTATGCCCAAGAAAAAGGAATGAGTTAGGTCAATTAGTTCTTGGGGAAAGACAGCCACTGCTTTGTCCTTGGGGAGGGCTTCCTGGGAGAAGTGGGTTTTCCTGGAACTGGATGATTGCGTGCATTTATTAATTATCTCCACAGCATCTCTGTGGATGTTTCGCTGCAGAGATTGTAGATCTGGGGTCTCAGCCCTCTAGGTACTCCCAGCATGTAAAGGATATAGAGCATTAATTGTGAGAGATCTATAGAGAGCCATATAGAGAGCTCACCCAAATGGTTCCAGTACATAGAAAGACTTATGGGAGAGCTATCATAGTTCCAGTACATAGAAAGGCTAATGGGAGGACTGGAGAGATGGCTTAGTAGTTAGGAGCACTGGCTGCTCTTCCAGAGTTACCTGGATTCAATTCCCAGCACCCACATAGCAGCTCACAACCATCTGTAACTCCAGGGGATCTGACACTTCCACACAGACATATAGACAAAAGAAAACCATAGGAAAAACACCTTTGCATATGAACTAACGATAAACAAGTTTAAAGATCTCAAAAATTACAGGGAAGAAAGAAAAGGAAGGAAGGAAGAAGAGAGAGAGAGAACAAAAGAAAGAAAGAAAGAGAGAAAGAGAGAGAGAGAAAGAAAGAAAGAAAGAAAGAAAGAAAGAAAGAAAGAAAGGAAGGAAGGAAGGAAGGAAGAAAGAAAGAAAGGTGGGCTGTGAGAAGCATGAAGACCTTTGGTCAAATGCTTTGAAGAAAAGACTGTAAGGAACAGACATCCAGTCAACTTGACACAAACTTAGACATATCTAGGAAGGGGTAATCTTGATTAAGAAAATGCCTCCATCCAGATTTCCTGTGGGCAAGTCAGTAAAGCATTTTCTTAATTAATGATTGATGTGTGAGGGCCCAGCCTACTGTGGGTGTTACCACCCCTGGTCAGATGGTCCTGTGGTGCATAAGAAAGCAAACTGAGCAAGCCAGAAGTAAGCTTTGAAGCAGCATTCATCCATGGCTACTGCTGTCTTTTCCACCTTGAGTTTCTTGCCTTGCTTGAGTTCCTCCCTGACTTCCTTCACCGATAGAGTGGTGCTGGAAAGTCTAAGATGGGATAAACCTTTTCCTCCCCAAGTTGCTTTTGGTCATTGATGTGATCACAACAATGGAAACCTGACTAAGACATCACGCAAAGCCTCCCAGGCATGAAATGGCTGGCCCGGGCGCGTGTGGGGAGGAGGGAAATGAGTGTGGCTAGGCAGTACAGTAGAGCGTATCTCCTGACATCCATTCACTCAGAGGGAGATCACAGTAGCAGGGAAGAAAAGCACAGGCTCAAGGACTCTGGTTCCCCAGGCCTCTGCTTCTTCCCCTGTCTGCTGGGGATATTAAATAGGTTCTAGAGATAGCGTGCAGAAACTTCCTGGTGTAGTGTCTGCCACACTAGGTGTCCCCAGTGAATGTTAGCTGTCATTCAGCCCTGACAGCACCACACCAGGAGAGTGCTGGACTGGTGATCAACATTGGTAGGGAGAGCACTGAGACCTACTACAGGCCTTGCATGGGCCATGCACATGGATGGTGACGGGGCTGGGGATCGAACCCAGATCATGAGCTTCCAAGAAGCCTTACTATACCTACTCTGCTGTACCCTGGAAGGAAGGAGGAGATGCTATGTGAGTGGACAAATGACAAACAAGTCAGGAGTGAGAATTCCAGGCCAGAGGAAGCACCTGAAAGCCCAGGCTTCATGACTGATAGGGTGGACCAGACATCTCCCCTGTACCTGGCCATGTGTATGCATGCATGTGTGTGTGTGTGTGTATGTGTGTAAGTGTGAATTCTATGTCAAAGATGAGTCTCCGTGTTCTGTGTTTACATGAGAGATCTGCAGTGCTTGTATCCGTGTTCTTCGTGTATATACCTGCCCTCCCCCCTACCAGGCAGCCAGTGAGCTTGCCCTCAGAAGTCCACTTGCCTCTCAAGCAGCTTCCCCAGGGCATCCCAGCAGCCCGCAGTCCTGTTTGATTCTGTTCATCCATAAATCATGGCTTGCTGAGGAGATGAGAGGCAGTGGACCCAAAGCTTTACCAAGGACTGCACTGGGTCTGCAGTTCACACCTGAGGCCCAGCCTGCCTTCCAGCTGTGGCCCCTGCCCCACAGCTCCCACGCACTGGCCCTTCCCCTTCTATTCTAGAAGCACCCACTGGTGCCTGCTGTCATTAAGCTTCTACAGGGCAGCTTTCTGTGGTAGGGGGTAGATAAGCATGGAAAGAACCCCATAGAATGTGACCCTTGGCCTCTGCTGGCCTGGGGAGAAATGGAAATGGACCCATTCGCTGTTTCACTCACTTCTCAGCGAGTCCAGCTCCCTGCCCCAGATATCCCTGGTCCAGGGCACAATGCAGTAATGCTATGATAATAGCCAGCATTTACTGCTTACTCTGTGTCAGGCACTGTGCTAAGCACATTATATGTGCTAATTCCTGTTAGTCTCTCAGTAGTCCAAGGAAAACTGTGCTATTATTAGCCCTGGCTCACAGGTAGAGAAACCAAGGCATGCGGGGATTAGGTCACGTGGCTCGAACGAGTCTGAGCCAAAATGTGAGTCCAGAAGTCTGATTCTAGAGCCACAGTGCTTAATCACTACACTCTAAAGGATGTTGCAGTCCCAGTGTACTGGGAATGCTGAAGCAGATGACGTCCATTTTTATCGGGCAGATTAAGGAAGGCTTCATGGGGGTGTTTTCATCACTATACTGACAGCTCAACGGTTTGCAGGGCAAAGTTTGGTACGGAGGAAGAGTAAACAGGGTCCTGGTTTGGAATGTGCATGAATGCCCGTGGTGTGTGTGTGTGTGTGTGTGTGTGTGTGTGTGTGTGTGTGTAAGAGAGAGGCTCTGAGACTGTCATTGCCGCCTCTCCCATCTCTTCCCTTCTATCTTGTTTGGGTGACAAATGAGATAACATATGCAGGCCTTGAACACATTCAACAAATATTTACTGAGCACATCTTTGTGTGTCACCAAGGATACTGTAGTGAGTGTAGCACTGACAGCCTCTGTCTTCACAGGTCCTGAAGTGTAGTACACAGTGGGTGCTTAATAAATGACAGCCTCCGGGGGCTAGTCTTACTCCTAGAGGCCTGGGACTCTTCCTCATTGATTCTTCCAAACAGTATTTACTGAACACCTACTCTATACCAGGTTTCACCCTCCATGATGGAATGGTGTTACGTAAGGAGCCAATCTCTACCCCACTGGAGCTGAACTCCTAGAGCGTGCCATGCATGGGCAACTGGGCCCCTTTCACAGGGGTCCACCTGCTTAATTCTCCTTTCTTTCAGGTTTGCTTGAGGGGTGGTATGGACAGGAAGGCAGGACTCAGTTTGATCATGGATGCTGAGTTCCTATGTGGTGACTTGCCCAGCACAGGCCTGGACGAGGGGCAGCAGCATCCCTGAGCCCATATCTCCCTCCCTGAACACCCCTACAGTTGGCCCAACAGGCTGGTTCTGCTTAGCTCCTGGTTTGCCCTGCCTCCCAGGTCTCCCAATGTCATCTGTCTGCCCTTGTCTTTGTCTCACCCCTGGGGACCCGGGATGTCTCCTCTGCCCAAGGAGAGGTCGTGGAACTCCGCCCTGGGCTTAGGCTGACTAGGGCTGCAACATTTCTTTCCCCAAATGTTAATGTGCTGACGTTAAGGGGACTTGAAACCATGCATGTCATCTGAGGAAGGGATAGAAAGAGCTAGGACGGCTTTGCCTGGAGAAGACTTGAAGGGGACATGAGAACTGTCGGCAGGGATTCAGAGGCCTGTCATGTGGCAGAGCAGCCCTAGGGCAGGCTGGGGACTGCGGCTGCGAGTTCCAGGGAGACAGATTGGACTCAGCACAAGCCACAGCAGCCCTGTCAATGGTGTCTGCAGGAGAGGCAGCCTCCTGCAGGAACAGCTCCCTGTCACCACCAGGGCTATCCAGAGGGGATCATGCATCATGGGGCCTGACTCTGTGACTTCCAAGGTCCCTCGAAGCCCAGGGACACAATGAGTCCATCCTCCGGGAATGATTCCTTCTGGCTGGCAGGCGAGGACACGCTTGTGCCCCTTGATGGTAACAGCACTTGAGGGCACGCTGGCCAAGGACACCTTGTCACTTTTATTTCCAACATCAGTGCAATCTGTACTGGCAAGCATTTGTTTCACCCTGCCCTCAAGGGCTGTGCAAAGGATGCTGAGGGGTCTGAGAGATCTTGTGGGGGAGGGGTCTGCTCCTTGAAAGATAACAGCATCCAAGCTGCAGGAGACCCTTGAGCCACCCTTCCAGAAGGATTCGACTTTGCTTAGCAGCCCCTTCTTCAAATGTAATTTTCTACAAAAGCCCAAGATGGAAAGCCATGGGAAATGTTGCTGATTTGATTGAAGGGGGCTCCAGCCTTCTCTGCTCAGAATCTATCTCTACATCCCCCACCCCAAAAAAAAAAAAAAAGAGTCCAGGGAACACTGTGCGTTCCAAAGCACACTTTGAGAACCACGAACCAATATCCAAGGCAAAGAGTATGGTCTCTGAGCCAGACTGTCTGGGCTTGAACATCAGTTCTCATCCACGGAGCTGAGAAACTGAATATGCCCAGGCCCTCTAAGCCTCAGCTACCCTATCTGTGAATTGAAGCTAATTTTTTAACACTTATCTCATTTGTTGTCTTGAGGATGATATTGTCCCTCTAGCCGAAGTACCTC
Source organism: Rattus norvegicus (assembly GCF_021556685.1). Taxonomy (NCBI): domain Eukaryota; kingdom Metazoa; phylum Chordata; class Mammalia; order Rodentia; family Muridae; genus Rattus; species Rattus norvegicus. The sequence goes on from NC_141534.1 coordinate 219,923,529, forward strand.
TGGGTTAGGAAAGGTCAACTCTTTCACCTATATGACACTGATGTCCCAGACATAAGGGCTTGCCCGGGGTCGTAGGGCAGGATCCGATCAGAGCTCATGCGATGCACATAGGGGCTGCCTGTGATTTGGAGTGAACGGTTGGTACAGAAGTGGACTTAGTAGGCTGGCAGGTGGTGGCTGGTGAAGACTGTGTGAGGGTGACATTTCCTAGGAGGTCTCAGAAGTTGGTTTGACCCAAACAGCCTTCTAGAAAGAATGGGTAAATGAGTAATGAGTAAAGAGGCTCCCCAGGGTGCTGGTGGTGGTGGTGGGAGGGAGCTTAGGGGCCAGAGAGCTGAGAATGACCACCCAGCCCTCCTCCAGGAGGCCTCTACACAGGACGGACCCAGAGGAGAAGAGAGGCAGCAGCTAAAGCCACAGGAACCAGGACCAGACAGATATCATCAACTCTTAATTACCACAGTCACTGGCACCGAGAAGCTCGTGCAGCTCCTCTGTAAATAAACTGCATCCTCTTGATTTAGGACGCATCCCCGTGCATACATACTTAGAGCTCATGCACGCTCCTCACTGCTTTTTCTCTGTTCACTCCCCAACACGGTCATTTTTGGCCCAGGTTTTGCCTTCTGTACATTTGTTTTAGGCTAATGTTTACAACCCCCTGTGAGGAAGACAGGGAGGCTGTTAAATACGCATTTCCAGAGGAGAAAACTGAGCCACAGAGTTAAGAAACAGGATCTGAGCGGAAACCCGGGGTTTCACTCTCACAGTAGGTCTCCGTTCCTAAAGTAGGAGACCCCAGGATGCATGAGCTGGAAGCTTTCAGTGGCTTTTGTGAGCTTCTGTGTCCTCACCAAATAATGCTGAGGAGACTGGAGCCAACCGAGGTGAGAAGCATGCCTGGGGGGTTAGGGTGGAGCTGTGACCAGGAAAAGGCTCCCAGCCCAAGGAAAGTTGAGTTAGTGTGGGCAGAACATTCTAGATACTCCCATTTGATTACACGTGTCACTGCTGAGTCTTGGCCAAGCTCTTAAGGGAGTCTGAAGGTGCTCAGAAGGCAGATGTGCCTTGGGCCTGTTTGCTGTTCAGAGTTAGGTGTGAGGTGTGGAGGCACAAGAAGGCCACACGGAAGCAGTAGCTCTTCTAGGATCACCGATGCACCTAGGTTGCACACGTGTCCTCTTGAGAGTGTCACTAATAGAGTCACCAAGCAGTGTGTTTCTGCAATTTGTACTGATGAAGAAGCTGTGGCACTGAGCGGGGAGGGACTTCCCAGGTTCAGGCTGGCAGAAAAAGCAAAGCTGGGAATGGGAGTACCAGAAAGAAGGGCTGGGGGAGGGCGATTGTTCTGGAGGCTCTAGGATAGAGAGTGGTTCTGGCCCATAAAGCTCTGACTGTGTGTGTCCTCTTCAGGGGCACCCACCCGCGATGTCCTGCTGGTCTCTGCAATCATCACCGTCAGCCTTAGCGTCACTATCGTCCTCTGCGGCCTGTGCCACTGGTGTCAGCGCAAACTGGTGAGGCTCTTGTTGGGAGACCCTTTGGGGCCGGGCCTTGACGTTCCATCGGCTATACTGCAATCACTGACATCTGAATTCTATGGAGTGGCTAATCAGAAGACCTGTCTGCTCACAGTCAGGGACCTATGCACAGAACTTCACACCGCAAGCTTGCACATCCTCACCCCCTTTCTTTGCCTAGGTCCAGGTCCCATACATCCTTTTACACCCGGGAGGCATACACCGGGGAATAAATTCACTTGCAGAGCACTACATAGGAGCGTGTGCTCACATGCTCCACCTCATGCATAAAGAACTGCAGGCACACACCCGCAGACTAAGAATTGAGGCCCCTGGAACCTTGGTGAGTCACATCCCTCTTTTCCCTCCCCACGCCCCCCAGTGGGCGTGGCCAAGACACAAAGCCTTCTGACCAATGAGAAGGCACTGCCCGCCCCTTCCCACCCTCCTAGCCGCCTGCACATCCATCCTGATTCTCCCGGTTTGTACAAGCACAAACGGCTTCTTTTCATTTTTAACGAGGGCTGGGGAATTAACGAGCGGGATTAGGCTATCAATAAGTAACGAGACTGTCAGGAGGGACATTCATCACTCGAGGGCGCCGGGAGAGAGCTGTGAGCCACCGGTTCCACCCAAACTCTGCAGCTAGGCAAGTGCTGCAGCTCTGCAGGACCCCATCAGGGGATCTTCAGCCTGAGTCCTACCTCCTACCCTGCCCAGAAGCACAGAAGGACTTCTGAGGGCTACAGGGAGCCATCTCAATAGCATCTCTGAGATGTCTGGGTGCAGGCAGAAATCAGACACCCCAACCCCTTATGCCCACCCCACCTCCAGCTCAGACTAGGATGATTGGGGGCAGCATACACAGAGGAATCATAAGGACTGGCTGAAAGCTGAATTGTAGGCTCTGAGTGGGTAGGGGCCACATACCCCACACTCATGTAGGAAGAGAAAGTGGTAGATACCTTTGGGAAAGGGTTTGAGGTCTGCTGAGGAAACTATGGGGAGAACCTAAGAAGCAGATAACCCAGCATGGTTCCTTCAAGAGGGAAAATTCATTTACTGGGTGGACCTTCCATTCTGGGGCAGCTCCCATCCCTGGGGAAGATCCACAAGCTCAGATCCCTGTGTGAGTGTGTCCTGCCCCTGCTGTAGGCTGGTGTGTAAGCTAGCTGCCCTCCATTGTTCCTTGGACTACTGCCTCAAAATTCCAAGGGAGGACCTGGAGGGAGCTGGGCTTTGTGCCCTGAGTCCCAGTGTCTTCTGAGACCATGGAAATGGCTGCTATGCACACACTGCTATGCACACTATGCACACGCCTTGTTGCCTTATTGTAGGACCAGTTAGACCTCATGAATGTGTTTGAAGGCAGAGGAAGAAGACTGTATGATCTGGTGTGTGTGTGTGTGTGTGTGTGTGTGTGTGTGTGTGTGTGTGTGTGTGTGTGTGTGTGTGCTGAGCAGGGGATGTGTATCATTGTCAGATCCTTGTGTAACTGAGGTCTTCCCCATGTCCTAGTCCCCCTTGCATAAGCACTGTGCCAGTCTGAGTGTGTGTTTGTGTATTCGTGTGAAGGCACTTTTTCCAGGACCAGAGTACAAATGACCTCATCCCATCACCACTCAACTCCCATGGGAAGAGAGTAAGGGACTGAGTAGGTGGAGTTCTAGCACCCAGTGCCTTGGGCACCTGGAAGGTTCTGAACCAGCCAGGAACCTTCCCAGGACTCTGGACCGCACTCTATCTCTCTGGACTTGCTCTTCATAGACCATTTCTTTCTTAGTGCCCATTCCCTGCCCCAGAAATGCCACCCCAAACTCCTGGCACCGTGGATCCCTGATGACAGGGTCCTTTTTATCAGGCATTTTCCTTGGTCTTTAGAGGAAGCATTAAAATGCTACCTCACAGACAGCAGCTGGGCCTTCCTGTCCCCTCAGCAACAGTGACACGATACCTTGACAGCCCAGATTCTATTTCTAAACATTAATAACTTCCTTAATCTCTAGCTGGCTTTCACCAGATCATCCCAGCGAGACCCCTCCCTCACAGGCAGGCTAGTGCCATTAGGCTCCTCGTATCTCTGGGACCTCACCTGGGTTTTTGGGTTGTCCTATGAAATTCTCCCTGCCCCAGCCCAGTCCTACCCTGGCTCCTGCTCCAGAGTTAATCACTGCAGTCAGCAGGAAAGGTTCTCTGAGTGGTGGAATCTCTCCCAAATGTCCCAGGCCATTAAGATCACCAACCCCAGTCCTGCCTGGTCATGAGGAAGGGGCAGCTGGGCATCCTAGGAAAAGGATGCTAACCAAGGAAAGGTCTCCTGCCAATACCTGAAAGGAAGAGGAGAAGGCGGAGAGATTTCCAAAGTTTCCCTACTAGGCCCAGATGCTGGGGAAGAGCATGACTCCAGTTCCTACCTGAGGTCTTTCCGAAAATAGCCCTTGGTGACCATGGCATGGCCCAGCCCCGATGGTTCCAGGCAGTATTGGGAATTGTTTAGAATTGTCTCTAAGTAATGGATGATGGGAGGAACCAGAGAAAGGGGAAGGAGGGAGGCTCTATGGGCCTAGAGGGCCCAGCATCTCTGTACTTGGATTTGAAGATTTGAGATCAAGGAAATAGCTTGAGGCCCAAAGCCCCAATCTTGCTGGGGAAATAGAAGAGCCCTTCAAGTTGATGTCGTAAACTACCTGTAGCTACCTGGTGCCGCTCTAGGTGCTAGAGAGCGGTCAGCCGTGTCTTTGTGGGGCTTTGTGCCAGGATGTAAGATCTGACACAAATAAACAAGAGAAAGAGAAGCTGTCAGAGTCCGGGAGCCTCTTCTCCAGTGGACCCACATGGTGACATCAAATCATTCCAGGAGGGAATAAAGAGAGGTCAGGATGGGGAGACTTGGCCAGGGTGACATGTGGCACTGTGGCCCTGCTAGGGCCACAGCAAGGTGCCCTGAGATGCAGAGGTACTGCAGTTAGAACGGAGGGAGGGCACTGCAACCCACATATTCCTGGGAGATTTGCTGCAGTTTCCCCCAGATTCCGGTGCCATGGAGCTGCCAGGGGCCTGGGGGAACACGGCCGTGGCGGCTCTTCTTCTTGTTTGGAAAGATGGAATAATTGACTGTTGTGGCTGCAGTGTCAGTGCACGTGATGAAATGCTGAAGCACACACGTGCATGCTTGCATACATGTGTGTCTATATGTCTGTGTTTTTGTCTGTCCCCATTCTACTAGGACAGGGCCAGTTAATACCTGGTAGTAAAGGGGGGCTGCAGGGCAGACCTGGCCCCTTCCAGCCTGCCTCCCCCAACTGCCTGCACCATCCTGGGGCCTGGCCCAGACCTGAGGCCCATGGGGTGCTCATGAGGACGCTTGGTAGCAGCCAGGAATGTTAATGGGGCTGGGCTCTGCATGAGCTAAATTTAGAAACCCAAGCCGAGAAGGTGAATGGTGCTCACCTTCCCAGCAGCAGACCTGGTCATTGCTTTTCTCCCTTGCACTGCTGGACGAGGATGCCCACCCCTACCCTGCTTCTTTCCTGCCCGCACTGGGCTAAGCAACTCAGGGTTTTCCAGGGGCCAGGCTACCTTGGAGCCCCTCAGAACTCAGGAACCTCTGAGCTCAAATCCCCCTCTTCCCAAAATGATCTCTTACAGAAGCTCTGTCCCTGCCTCCTAGCCCCAGGACATGAGGACTCCAGGAAGCCCCCAGGCAATGACCAACAACCCTGGCAGGCCCAGGCACGTGACCTGCTCCCCGCCCCCACCACTCACGTCATTGGGCACTGCCAACCTTGCCCTGCAGGATGCCGCCCCCACCATCTGGGGGTGGTGACGTGGACATTGTGACGTGGCCAGGCGCCTGAGAGCCGTCTGTCCACGGCAGAGGAAACTGTGTTTCTGGGAGCTGGGCCAGAGGCCCAGGAGACAAGCAGACAGGCCTGATACCTGAGGGTCAGGCATGAAGGATTGCTTGTGGGCAGAGACAGGTCCTAGAATCTACCCAGGGCCCAGCCATGAGACAGGTACCCCAGAATGACCACAGTCCCTCACACTGCCTTTGGGCTTTGTTGATATCTAATCTACGTCCTTGACTCTGGATCTTCTGTTCTGGGGAGATGGGGACAGTCCAGATCTCCCCACGCCAAAGAGTAACCCTGTACTGTCTCCGCAGGGCAAACGCTACAAGAACTCCTTGGAGACGGTGGGCACGCCAGACTCGGGGCGTGGGCGCGGTGAGAAGAAAGCCATCAAGTAGGTGCCAGGCTGCCAGTTTGGGGGGTACAACACAGATAGCCCAAATTCAAGAAGCCCTCCTCCCTGTCCTCAGACCTAGCCACGCACATATCTAGTATCTTCCTTACTCCCTGGAGGCCATGGCCGTGCCCATCCCCTTGGGCTCAAAACCCTGGATGACCCAGGATCCCCCATTTCTCTTATACTCCAGACTCTGAGATTCTGGAGTATGCAGCCTCATTAGGGTTGCCTCTCACCCACAAAGCCCTGTATAAACTATGCTGATCTTCCATTCAACTCCTAATGTCACATACATTGTCCCCACCCACCCTAGCAGGTCCCTGGACCCTCCAGCCTCCTCCCCAAGACCCTACTTATGGTCTTAGAGCCCCCTCTTCATAGACTGGGTTTCTTTTCTCACACTCCACTCATGCTCCCAGGACAACTTGGAAAGGGTGGGAGACAAACCATGAGGACCCCAGCCAGCCTAAGTGCTGAGTCCCAGTGAATCTGAGGCATGGGGAGGGGCTCTGCCCTCCTATTGCATCTTGTTCCCCCTTAAGTCCTACTGATTGTATCCTGCCTAGGGTTCTCTACTGAGATTTAAGGGCCTAGTCCATAGACCAAGACCACCTTGGCAGGCTTTCTGCTGAGAGTCACTAGGAGAGAAAGCCCTGCCAGGCTCTGAGAATGGAGCTTTCTCCACCTTGCTCTCCATGGAGACCAGATCTTCAAAGGGAGTTCTGTCCAGCCCATCTTCCACTCTAAACTGGACGGGATCAAGCCTGCTGGCCAAGGGGCTTTGCCTGGAAGCTGAGCCCCCAGCTCTACCCATCTCCACCCCTGTCAACTCAAGGCCCCCCACTTTCACTGCCCCTTCCCCTGCACCCCTGCACACCCTTGCCCTCCTGCATCTCTCATTCTTCCCCGTGCTCCCCATTCCATTCCCGAGGGCTCCCTCCTGCCCCTCCTCTCTTTTCATCTCTTACTCTGACCCTGTTTGGAACTTTCATAGAAGTCTTGGGGCTGTTGTCTGAGGTGGGCGGGTGAAGAGAAGGGTGGGCCAACTGAGGATTTGGGTGGGTGGAAGGCTCAGAAGGAGACCATGGGGAGTCTTTGAAGCTCAGTTTGGTTGCATACTCTTCAAAGACAGGAGCTGGTGGGATTCAGGGGCTGTTTGCAGAACACAGGCTCTGAGCTTTCTGGAGGTGGGGGTTGAGGAGGATCATGTGAGAGGGAGCAGGAGGCCGCCTCAAGTCCGGGTTATTTGAAGCCCAGGAGAGGATGGGTGAACATAATCTTCCTAGAGAGGGCACACAGGATGAGGCAGGCAATGTAGAAAGGGTCCTCCTCTAGCTAGCAAGGGAAAGGAAGGCATCGAGGCAGGAAGCAGGCTACAGCCAGGGCCAGAAAGGCCTCTCTCTAAGGCACAGTGAGGGCACAGTGTCCCTCTAACACCCTTCCAACCCATTGTCCACAGCCTGAGCCTGCTTCCACCTGACAAGCTGCCCCTGGGCATAGAAGCCGTTATTCATGTGTGTCTTGCATTCCCCATCCTGGGCAACTTATTTACCGTACAACTCCCTACTGGCTTAGAACTCCCTCCAAAGGAAGCTCGTTGTCAAGGGCTCGGGAACACTGAACTGATGAGCACATCCAGGGGTTCACAGCCAACCCAGTCGGGGAAACACTGCACACTCCACCTCCCTTTGGGTGATACCGATGGTCACTGGCACATTTAAGACGGATAGTTCTTTAGTAAAGGAACAGTTTTCCCAACCTTCTTTTATGAGAGATCGTCTCTTTACAGCACCATAGTAGAAATCCACGTGGCCCCAGAACTCAGGGTGGGGAGGACAGCCTGGTGATGACGCTGAGTGGATCTTCTCCTCTAGGACCTAGATTGGAGGGAGACCCGGAAGGGGCAGGAAAAGGGAGGCTGCCAGCCTGCTTCATCCCTTTAACGCCTCGTACAGGGGCTCTCCATCCAAACAAGGTCTTGCTGGGGAGTATAGCCAAAAGAGAGTCTCTGTGGGCATGAGATCTTTTGTAGAGAGAGCGTTTTCCACTGGAGACTATTCTGCCTCCCCGCCCCTACCCACCTCTCCCCCTGACACTGCGAGCTGCCTCAGGACCTGGGCTTGAACTTTGTGCAGAGACCACCCTGGGAGACATTTCCAAAGAGTACCTAGACAGTGACAGTCACCTGGGAGAGTCAAGGCCACCATCCCCTCTGGGCCTGTGGTGACATCTAGCTTCTTATCTCATTTTCTTCCCTGCTCCTTCATAGCAGATGAAGTGTCAAAGTCAGGATGTAACATGAGAAGCAGCTCTCCTGAGAACAATTGACTCTTAGGGGAGAATGCCCCCATGATGCCAGGCCCCTAGCCATAATCTACCTCACCTGAGCAGGGACACAGTCTAGACGGCTTCCCTAGGCTCTGACTCCAGCATGAGTCCTGTCACCGTGCATGGCTCCCTTCTAGAGTGCAGCCTGGAAGCTACCTTTCTCCCTCAGTGAGCAGTCAGGGCTCTTAACCACTGAACCGCCTCTCCAGCTCTCCCTCAGTGCCCAACCCTGTCACTTTGGGAGCCCAGGAAATGAACAAGCCATCTGCAGTTTCTGGACATCAAGGCCATGTCCTGCAGACATGGTGCCCAGGTTTCTGCCACCTACCCTATATCCCTACACAGAAACTCCCACATCCTTCATGTTCTCAGCATGTCAATTGTGAAGGACAAGTCACCCAGAGGAGGGGTGGGGGACTAGGGTAAGGATCCCAGCAGCTCTATCTTAGAAAGGGACACAGCACCAACTTCCCAGCACGTACACTGTGAGCCCAAGGTTGGGCAGGTCCCATGGCTCCATTGACAGAAGAGCCGACTCCTTTCACACAGGCCGGAGAACAAAGGGTCTTGATGACGCCCTCTCTGAGGTCAGAGGTCAGGCCACCTCCCTCATGTGAAAGCCTCACCCACCTGTCCCAAACACCTTATTTGTCTCACGTGGAGCCTTCTGCTCACCCAGCCTCATGGAGGCCCTGCACTGCAGCCTCACCAGAAGTGGGAGGAGGCCCAGGGACATGTTAGAGAAGCTGGAAGAGGGAGAAAAGCCAGTCTTTGATGGGAAGCTGAGGCCAGAGAGAGACAGAGCCAGCTACCAGCAACAGTACTCCCCTTACTCTCCAGCACCTTCTAACATTAAATGAGCACCTTCCCCTTCTCCCAGCATTCCCTCTGCCATCCAGGCTTGCCTCCCACTTCCACCTCCCCACCTGACCCTTCCCCCTCCTTTCTCATGGTCTTTCTCTTTCCCACCAGCTTCCTAGGCACGAGACTCTCCTGTCTGCCTGCCTGCAGCTTGTCTCCTTCCTGTGCAGCTTCCCTGGCCAGCCTTCCAGTGCATGTGTGTTTGTGTGAGTGTGTGTGCCTACACAGATATGCGAGTGCGAGGATGCCTGGCCCAGGCTTCGGTGCCCATCTGCCCTCCTGCCTTTCTTCCTCTGCAGGAGCAGACCCTCGATGCCCCACCCTCTGTGTGCCCCCAGGGGCCCCACGTCCCTTCTGCCCCTACAGGACTTGCAGTTCTGGTCTCTTCTTGTATCTCCCTGTTTTCTCCCCTCTCTCTTTGCCCCTCCAGCGACCTAGACAGAGACTTTTGGAATAACAATGAAAGCACAGTGCAGCAGAAATGGAGTTCCTATCCTCCCAAGGAGTTTATTCTAAACATTTCACCCTACGCCCCTTATGGCGACCCTCGACTGTCCCTCAAGTGAGTGACTTTACCTGGTTTGATCATATGTACTGAGTATCCGCGCACGCCCCACCCTTCCCTTCTCCTGCCCCTTCTCACTTCCTCTCCTGCTCATTCTCCTTCCACTCTCCCCACCATTCATCCCATGGGCAGGCTGGCCATGGAGACGAGCAACCCCTCCTGCCCCTTCACCTTCCTATCCCTCGCCTGTCACCTCTCCCAGGGCCAGCCATGCAGGAGAGCCCCCTCCGCAGCCACACCTGGTCCTTAGCCACGCCCCCTGGCTCCCCACCCTCTGTGCAGTCAGGATGGGGTTGCCCGTTTTGGTCCCTCCCTCTCGGTTGTGGCTCGCTTTTTCCTCCCCCCTCCCCCCGCTGTGTGCTGCGGCCGTGGCTGCTGGTGGTCGGTGGTCGGTGGTCGGTGGTTCGTGGCGGTGGTGGCGGTGATGGTGGTGGTGGTGGTGATGAACTCTGACTAACACGGCTTTCTCTCTCTCCCTGCCTGGGGGCCTCCTGGCCTGGACAGCCCGCTCTTCCTCCGTCGTTAACCCTTCGTTGTCCTGTGGGATAGAGTTGGAGGTGGCTGCCCTCCCCCAACCCCCACCGCTCCTGCCCTAGGCGGTGGGGAGGGGCCCCCTCCATTGTCGTGGTGCGTTGTTCTCTGACCCCAGCCCGCCCGGTCCCCTCTCTCCTCTACAGGCTCCACTGTTAACTCATTTGCAGTGCTGATGTCTCTCTTTCTCTCTGTCTGTCTCTTGTCCGTCTGTTTCTCTCCTCTCTCACTGTCTCTTTCTTCCTTTTATCTGTCGATGTTTTTCCTCTTCTCCCCTACCCCCACCCCCATGTGTGGCCTGCCCTCTCTCCCCCACCGCCACCCCCGGTGCTCCTCTGGCCTGGCTGCCTCCTGCACGCCTCCAGTGGCACACTCCTGTCAGGCGCCAAAGTGGCCACTGCGGCGGCGGGGCTGGCGGTGGAGCGGGAAGGCCGGCTCGGGGAGAAGCCGGCGCCGGTGCCACCACCCGGAGAGGACGCCTTGAGAAGCGGCGGGGCTGCCCCCAGCGAGCCGGGCAGCAGTGGCAAGGCGGGGAGAGGCCGCTGGCGGATGGTGCAGAGCCACCTGGCCGCAGGGAAGCTCAACTTGTCCAAGTGAGTGATGGCACCCCATGGCTACCAGAGCCATGAGCTCCGGCCTGCCCCCACCAGGGTGGACAGCGGGACCCCTGGCATGCCCGCTGTTGCCCCCAGAGGTGCCGTCCTCGGCCCCTGGTTCATTCCATTGTCCTCGACATCAGGCACAACCAACTCAGCCACATGCTCTCCCATTCAGGCCTCTGGCAGCTTCCCATTAATGTCTTCTTTTGCCAGTGACCAGGTCATTCCATTCTCTGTCCCCAGAGCAACTTCACTCCAGTCCTTGGGCCATCCCATCCTCTTTGACTGGCCACCCCATCTCAGCCATCAGGCCATCATCCCCCCTGTGGGCAACAGGCCCTTGGTTGTCCCATCATGGGACCATTCCATTCCCGGGGAGCTGGCCCATCTCTCCCTGTATTTTACACACTCATTCGCCAGTGGGCCTTTCCTCTTTGAGCAGCTGATGGCTCCAGACCCAGCCTTGAGCCTTTCCATTTTGAATGATTTCATCTGCCTATCCCAGCCTTGCTTGTACCATGACACCATCTACCACAGGGTTTCATCTGTGAGCAGCCACTAGGCTGCCTCAAATGTTCATCTCATCAAAGCCATCCCCACTGGCTTGTCCTGTCTTGGTCAGTGAGCTGTCCCACTGTTGGGCGTTCTTGAGGGTTGAGATTGTTGAGCCCCCAGCAAGCAGCTCCTTTTGAATGTCAGAGGGTGGTCAGAGGAGATGTTTCTTTTTAAGGGCTGTGTGGGCTTACCAAGCAGTCATGGACTGTAAACACAAGCATGATCTGTCACCCCACTAAGGCTACCTTATTCTCCTCTTGACTTTCAGAACGTCTGGTCTCCCACAATAAAGCCCTTGCAAGCTCCAGATTCTCTGAACCATGAGCACCTCACAAATTTGAGTGTGGGTTCCACTTTGAGCTGTTGACACTGATTCATTCTTGGGCAATGAAATAGCGCCTCCCCCCAGATGGCCAACAGCCTTGACACCTTCTTATTGTTGGGGTACCTAGCTCAATTTAGGGCCCTCCTGGTTCTCTTCAGAAGATACCCTCCTCCACAATGGAGCCCACAGAGGGTTACCAGGCTGAGGCCTCATTTGCTCATTGACTCAGGTAGACTCCTTCCTGATACATGGTCCCAGGAATGTCCCTAGAAATGGATGCCTCACAACCCATCAAGGAAGCAAGGCCCCTCCCCCGGCTGCCTCAGTCTCTAGGTTGACTGGGCTTCCGTGTTATTTGCTCACTGGCTTCAGGCCTGGAGGATCCAGTTTTAGTTTCCTGTGACTGAAGGGCTGTAAATTGGACTAATTTTGGATGTGATAGGAAACTGAAATGAGGTCGGCAAGGAGACAGAGAAGACGGTGTGCAGCCCTCCCCCAGCTGGCCTACCCTCCATTGAGCTGTGGGCCTACCAAGGCTGGCCAGACCTACGCCTGCCCTGGGAAGAACCCTGATTCCCAGCCCAAGTCAGGCCAGGCTGTTGCCTGCCTAGAAGTCCCCAGCTACAGCCACGTTTTGCTTTCTTCTTTCATTCTGTCCTATCTATCTATCTATCTATCTATCTATCTATCTATCTATCTATCTCTCCCCTCTCTTTCTCTGCCCATCCCACAGGGGCCACCTAACTGTTGTCTTTTGGTTCTCAGAATAGATTTAGAGGGTGAGCATGGCTGAGGTCTGGCTGCTGTGGTGAACGTGGCTTCCAAGGGCCCTGGGGTCTCCTACTACTCCCAGGATCTACTTGGCTATCCCATGGCCCTAGAGCAGGGGTGGGCCAACTCTGTTAGTAAAGGACCAAGTGACGTCTAGGAAATTTAGGCTTTGCAAGCCTAGACATCCTTCACATTTCTCAGCCTTGCCATTGTAGCAGAAAAAGCAGCCTCAGAGGAATGTAAACAAATCCCAGTGGCAAAGTTCCATTAAAACTTTATTTATAAAAGCAGGCAGTGGGCCAGATTTGGCTGATAGGTCATAGTTCACCACCTCCTGCTCCAGACAGCTGGATTGGAAAGGACTAGAACTTCAGACCTAGGGAAAGGGACTCACTTGAAGCTGTTCAACACAATGTCTGCTTTGCACTCCTGGTACCTGAGGGATAACTTCCCCCAGTCCTGTTGTGGTTATTGCTAACCTGAGTTGATCTCTGATCAGAGCACAAAACAGGCAGAAACACAAAAGCTGTTTTGTGCCCTCTGTCTAAAGCAGAGAGATTAAGGCCTGAAGAAGTATAGAGCCTCATCTAAAGTTGCTCAGTTAATAATGACAGAGATGAGCTTTGAACCCAGGCCCCTCTGGCTCTCCATCACCTCTCACCAGCCAGGCCCTGTTTCCTGTTGTTGCCCTGATTTGCCCAGCATGTTTAGAGATGCTGGTGGGCCGATGCATGGATGTCCTCTTATATGTAAAGGACAGGGTAGCTTCCTGCCAGTCAGAATTAGAGTGAAGCCAGACCAGTGGCTCCTGAGACTCCCCCACTCCTGTCTGCTCTTTCTTTGGTCCTCACTTCTAAGTGGGGATCATTCCCTAGGTACCAGGGCAGGAGTTCGTAGGAGGAAGTCAGAGATTTGCCCCAGAACTGAACTCCAAGGCTGCTCTGGCCGCAGGGTAGGTTTCTGTATGTGAGTCTGCCTTCTCTTTTCTTCTGAGGGTGTGAGGAATGGCTGCCCTGCCTCCCTAGCCATTATTAGGCCAACTCTGTGCTGGCCTGGATTTCTTTCTGTCTCCAAAGGACAGTAGTACCTAGAACACAGAGGCAGATGTTCCTAGTGTCCCCCTAGTGAGATGGCAGAGGGGTGGCAACAGCTCCCTGCCCCTCCCATTCCAACATGACAGGCAGTTATAGGGCCCTGGGGACCTGCCTTCACCATGCAGCTGCCACAGCTCCTGCAGCCCACTCAGACCGGCAGAGAGGTCGGGCCAGACAGAGGTACTGGGGAACCAGCGAGCTAGGGCCAGAGGTGGGTGGGCGGAGCCAGCCTGGGAACCTCAGGGTGGGTGAGGTGGTGGCAGCGACTGCAGCAGTGACAACTCCGATGGAGGCCTGGCGAGGTCCAGCCGAGCGTGCCCTGCACTGGGGCCTCCCAGCCCTGGCCCTCGGCTTCTTTCTCTTCCACTGTGATCCCTTCACCTGCTTCTCCTTTCTCTCCTCTCCTCCACCCGCCCCAAGTTTCGAGGACTCCACCCTGTCCACGGCCACTACCCTTGAGTCTATCCCCAGCTCCGCGGGAGAGCCGAAATGCCAGCGACCCCGCACACTGATGCGGCAGCAGAGCCTGCAACAGCCGCTGAGCCAGAACCAGCGGGGCCGACAGCCCAGTCAGCCCACCACCAGCCAGAGCCTGGGCCAGCTGCAGGCCCACGCGGCCTCGGCACCGGGCTCCAACCCCCGGGCCTATGGTCGAGGTCAGGCTCGGCAGGGCACCTCGGCCGGCTCCAAGTACCGGGCAGCTGGGGGCCGCAGCCGCTCCAACCCAGGCAGCTGGGACCACGTGGTGGGGCAGATTCGAAACCGAGGCTTGGACATGAAATCCTTCCTGTAAGTCCTCCCCTTGAGCGGGCCAGCTCCCCACCTCCCCCACCCATCTTCTTCCCCCTCCCCCAAGTCTCTTGGGAGCAGTTGGAGCAGGACACTCTTGTTCCTCTGTGTCTGACAGTGTGTCTGGCAAGTTTAAGGGTCCCCCTCCTCAGCCTTTTGTGTCTGGAGCCCCACCATGAAAGGATTTGTATCAAAGCCCCTAGAACTCTGAGGACCCTAAAACTCCCTCACTGCCTCTGAAGCTTGAGAAGAGACTCCCCCGCACCCCTCCCCCCAAGTTGAATGAGAACACTAAGTTAAGTGCTCTGGAGGTCCCTGAGATCTACACACACACTCATCAGTCCCCAGCTGCTCTTGTCACAGTGCCAGTCTTGCCTCACTCTGCCCTTCCCTCCTCCTCTCCCCAACCCATCCCTGTCACTGAATCTCCAGAGTCTTGCAGTCCTCCCTCCAATTCCCCTCCTCTCTGTAACCAGACCCTGCTGACCTTTCTGCCCCATGCACCCTCCCTGTCCATCCATCCCTGACCTCAGCCCTCTCATAATGACCCTTCCTCCCCTGAGGACAAACCTGAGCCACACCCCCAAAGCTGCGGAGCATGGTATTTCTTTCAAGGACCCAGCTTGTCAAAGCAACACCGTGCTAGACAGCCACTGACTTTAGCTGCTTCCCTGGCACTTGCCCCAGCACCCCCACCCTCACAGGGATATTCACTCTCTAGGGGCTGAGAGGTGTGGGCCTATGAGCCTTGCTCGAGCTTTGAGATCAGAATTATCACCCAGGTCTTCCCTGAGAAACTTACTTCTCCGGTGAGGGGCAGCACCGTAAGTCTAGGAGGAAGAAGAGATGGCCAGGGCCAAGGCAGAGCTCACTGGAATGACGCAGGAGAGCCAGACGGCCAGCAAGTTTTTCAAAGCATGTTTTATTTCCATCTGAGAGCCCAGATAGTGCTTCTGGCTCAGAAAAGAGCCATAACTCAGAAAGGCCTCCAACAGAACAAGGTGCACACAACTGGTTGCAAGATGCCAGTACTGTGGCCCACCACCTATTCTACCCAAGGCTACCCCTAGAAATCGGGCAAGCCTGTCCGACTGCCTTCAGGGAAGGCAATCAAGTGCTACACCAGAGAAGATGTCCAGCAAGGCCTCCTGTCTTAACAGTGGATTGTTCTGAAATGGGTGCTTTGACCATGGAATAGGAGGTCAAGGGATCTGGTTCCGCTGTGGCAGGAACAGAACCGAGGGTCAGCTAGGCCCCCACCCTATCTTAGGCTGGAGTATGCCCACCCTCTTCCTTTTCTCCCTGCAATTGTTTAGGCCGGGGCCTGTGCCTAAGCTTCCCCCGGTTGCAGAAGCCCAGATAACAACTTTCCCCGCCCCAGCATCTTCCTAACCAACCAGAATTCTGAGGCGCACATCTTAAATGCCTGTATCCTGTGGCATGGCCCAGATGCCAGCATCGTATGCCATGCTCCAGCCCCCACACCAGTAACGAGGTTGCATACTCTGCCTGTGAAGGCCACATACTCTAGGCTTTGCAAGACACATTCAGTCTCTACCACATAAGGTTCCTCCCCCCACCCCCTTAATAGTTTTAGATTACAGAAACCATTACCAGCTTGTGGACTGCACAGAACCATTGACAGGCTGAGGCATGCCAACCCCTGCCCTGCAGTTTAGCTGCTGAATTGTGCAGGTCCCAGAGTCTACTTGAGAGGGCCACCCAAGCCCTGCAGTAACTTGCCCTCCCTTCCCACGGGGTTGCATCCTTTCTCCTTGACAGGTGTGACCCCATCCAAGCAGAGATATTATATTAGTGTGTCTCCCCCCAGTCCAGCTCTGCCCCTCATCCTTGCCCTCATAGCCTGTGCAGCTGCAGAGAATGACAATCTGGGTATTTATGCAGAGGAGCAGCTCGGATTTTAAAGACCAAAAGCAGTATCTGAAAAATGCATTAACTTGGGGTGGGGGAACATGTGTTTTCACTGAGTTCGCCTTCCTCCAGCTCAACTAGCTCCTGAGCAGCCAAATGGAATTTTACCAACTTAGATATTAGCAATAGGAGCAAAAGAAGCCAGGCTCCGGCCCAAGGGAAGGGAAGAGTTGAGCCCCAAAAGTTTGATGCCAGCACATGTCAGCTTGCTGCAGCTGTGGCCAAGAGGAAGGAGGAGGAGGAGGAGGAGGAGGAGGAGGAGGAGGAGGAGGAGGAGGAGGAAGAAGAGGAGGAGAAGGAGAAGGAGAAGGAGAAGGAGAAGGAGAAGAAGAAGAAGAAGAAGAAGAAGAAGAAGAAGAAGAAGAAGAAGAAGAAGAAGAAGAAGAAGAAGAAGAAGAGGAAGAAGAAGAAGAAGAAGAAGAAGAAAAGAGGAAGAAGAAGAGGAGGAGCATTCTATGCTTGGCTTTCATTGTCCCTCAGACCCCAGTAGCATGTGTCTCCCATTTTCCACACCTCTCATTCATTCCTCATCCCAGATGCTGTCTGGCCTGAGCTCCCATTTTGACAGTCTCTCTGGGGAATAATCACAGAAGCTCTTACTTCCCATCAGTGGCTGATGTGATAGATTCCCGACCTAAGATCCACCCCCTTCTGGAACATTCTGTCAGTCTGCCGTCTTACCCTTGGCCCTTCTTGAGGCATGTTTTTCATGCCTGCCTTGTCTGAGAATCCTTCAACTCTTTGTTCTGATGGGCTCTACAGAGTTTCTCTTGAGCTCTACAAAGCCCTTGCAAACTCAAAACCTCTGATGGCTTTGATATAGAGCAGCCACCAGAATTTGCGTTTCCTTCCAGGAAGTGCCCCTGACACTAGCAAAACCCCACACGGTTGTCCCGTGGCTTTCTGCGGAGGGCTCCACAAACGTGTGGCCTCCAACTCTGTGCTGCTGCTCACGCATCGTCCCCAAGTCACACTCATCCTGTTGGTACCTGCCCGCCATTCTGTTTTGGCCCACCTCCCTCAGAGCAGCGTCTCACTGCAGGCGCGGGCTCCCTGCAGCCCTGCCAAAGCTTCTCCAGACTTTGCCAAGTTCCTTACTTTCTCTCCACCTTTGTTTCCTGATGCCTTCTGAACTGCTTCTCCAAGGAAAAACCTCCACTGAACAGGTCCTGGAGGTCTCTTACTCTCTGAAGCTCTTGGAAAGTGGACAAGAGAGAGGTCCCACTATGCCTGGGATCTCAGAAGGGACAGATTTGGGATTCTCCTATGATGGGCTGCATATTTGGAAGCCTGGAAAAAGCTACTTAGCTGGCTTCAAGGGCATCTGGTTGAGCATGACCCAGAGATCTATGAAGGACATCCCTGAGCACAGTGTATAATGTCCATTGAATGTCAGATTTTTCTATAGTGCTTCCCCTGTGTCCCCAGTCTCCCTTTGCATGTCCTGTGCAAGATATTGAGAGTGCCTCTCCCCCTTCTCCCAGGGAAGAGATAATCATGCCTTCAGCTGGGGATGTCATGTCCTGGGGCCTCTGCTCCAATCGTCAGCCTGTGTGAACCCTAGGGACTATCCCAGATCCCTAAGTCCTCTCCTCAGGCCTGTGCCTAGCCCCTATCCCATGTTACCCCAGAGACTCCAGCTCTTGGCCCAAGGCCAGCTAGACCCTCTCCCTCCTCCCCACTCAGTTCTCCAACTATTTACAGTTCTGAAGATTGGTTTCTTTTCTCCAGGGCCAGTTTCTTACGCTTTTTCTCTTCTCTCTCTTTGTTTCTGTCTCTCTCCTCCCCTCACCCCTGCTCCTGTCCGTGGGGCCACCTCCTTTCACCCCGGCTGGTGGGCTGCCCATCCTGGGCAGGGAAGGCCGGATGGTGGTGCTATCCCTGGTATTAGGGCTTTCGGAACAGGATGACTTTGCCAATATCCCTGACCTGCAAAACCCAGGAACCCAGCAGAACCAGAACGCTCAGGGGGACAAGAGGTACGAGCACGGGCGAGGCCTGCGGCAGCGGCAGCAGCGGCAGAGAAGGAGGCACGGAGAGGCCACCTGCCTCAGCCGGCCCCGACTGCTGGACGAGGTGGTGGTGTCTTCAGCAGATGCTGGAGTAGGAGAAGCTCTCCAGCTGGTGTTGTCCCCTGACCACTTGAGTGGTGTCCCGTGGGTCTATGAAGGGACCATCCTGGGACCATTCTGGATCAAGCCTGCTCCCCAGCATGCTTGCCCTGGCCTGGAGCAAGCCCAGCCTCCTGGGCCCCATCTCCTTGCTTGCCTCCCTCTGCTGCCCCTCCATCTTTCATCTGTCCCCCTTCCCAACCCGAAATCCCCGTTTCTCTGGTGGTTGGTGAGTGAGGGCGGATGTTGGGGAATGGCTAAGCCCGTTCTTCCTCATCCCCACCATCTCAACCTCCTCCTGGCCTGCAGGGCCTGTTGTGCTACTCAGCCAATGAAAAGGAGCCCCTGAGGGGGAGGGTCTGGGGTGAGGAACCATGGGAGAGGCCTGGTGACCAGAAGGAACCAGAAGGGTGGCCCTTGAGCACAGCCTCCAGAAATGGGATTTGGGACCAGCTGTCCAAAGTAAGGTCAAAGTGTGATTCTGCCAGGCTCCTTGGCTCCATCGCCTTCCTCAGGACCCCGTGAAGACCAGCAGAAGCCAGGTGACTGCAGTCCAAGCTGGACCTCCTAGCCTTCTCCACCTAGAATTCAGGGAAACAGCTCCTGCTGTTCCCACTGGCGAGGAGCGAGTGAGCACTGCTTGCTCATAGGTAAAAGGAGGGTTGAAGGTAGTAGGGTTTATTAGCATTCCCAAAGGTGGAATCTTTACCTGCTTCCTCCCTAGACCTGGCCTTAGGCTGTTCACATCTAAGTGAACATTTGTGCTCATTTCTGCTTTCCATGAGGCCAAACACAGGGCATGTGGGCCAGCACTGGTTTAGCCAGAGCCTCACTCCATGACCTCTGACAAGTCAGAGACCCTGTCTAGGCCTCTGCATCTGCCTCTGTCAAATGAAGCATTGAGCAGAGTGACCTCTGAGGAACACACACTGCTTCTAATGAGGAAATGGGCCCTAGGGCTGGGACAGTTGTCAGATCCTGTGAGCTAGGCAGAGATCAGGTTTAGACTGGCAACCCTGATGCTCATTAAAGGCCTTTAGGGACAGGAAGGGACTGCCCCAGGCTGCTGCTAGGGGCCTATAGCTCAGGAGAGATAGGCCGTATTTGACAGCTGTCTGGCTATCTCACAGTGGCTTCCGGAGACCAGCCCTCTCTTTCCTTCCCACCCTGAATCCACGTTGCATGCCTAGTGCGTTCCGTCCCTACAGAGTAGGAGGGGAGAATGAACCTGTTCCTTCACTTGGTGCCACGGCTGGTGTCAGTCCCTAAGCCCATGTATGTGAAGAAGGGGTTGGGGGAGTAGCAGAGACTGCCACCCCCAACCCAACTGGGTCTGACAGAAGCCACGGGGTCTCAAAGATGGGCTCCGAGCAAGCCAGAGGGCTACAAGGAGAGGGGATTGGGGCCAGGGACAAGAGGACGCAGGGGGACTGGAGCCCTCTGAAAGTCTGAGAAGAACCCAAGCCCTTTGCCAGGAAGGGTTGGGGGGGGGGGAAGGTGTGAGGCGTGAGGGAGCAGACGCAGGCTGGAAACGAGATTTCACATCACCCATGTGTTAATTAACCGACTCCATTCTCACCCCACAACCTATTTATACCACGTTGCCACTCAGGTCTCCACAGTTTAGTACACCCATCCCTTCTGATCATGACATCAGCTTGTCCTCCGCCTGCCTGGGAAAGGTGGGTGTGGAGGTGGAGGCTTTGTGCCCTCACCACTACCTGGCCCCACTTTCCGAGTGGACACTTGCCATTCCCACCTGCTCATGCCCTCCCACATTTGAAACTCATTTCTCAAAATCCTCTCTTGAGGTGTCTCCGAGTGGGTAGCTTCAAGGGCTACACTCAACTGTCCCTTCCCTAGTAGATGCCCTTATCCCATAGCTTAGCATAAGTGCCTTCACCAAGCCGTCACACCTTTGGGATCCACCCTTTGACTTTTGGGCCTTATAGCCACAGGCTGGCTCATCTGTCCCTTCCTCTAAAGCGTGCCCTCTCTGCCCCAGCTTGACCAGGTGTCTTGGCTGCTGTTGGAGGAACAGTCAGCCCCCTTGGTCTGTTAAGCAACAGGCTCGTGTGAGACAGAGCTCTGTGGGGAGGAGAAGCCACTCCGGGGTCCAGGCAGAAAGGATGGTTATCTAACAAGCTATAGGGGATATAAGGGACAGAATGCCTTTAACCCACCCAACATCTCTTGGTCCCCTGAAGGCTCCCTTCCAGAATCCCCCAGGCCCTGGGCCTCAATATATAATACACCTCAAGGTACTCTTAAGTGTAGGAGTGGGATGGGGGGTGGACGCCTCCACCCTTGCTGTGTCTGTCCCACTCATTCTTCCACACCACCCACTGCGTGCTCATGACCATCCTTCCAGCATTTCACCTTTGCTCCTTGGGATCCAAATGGTTTCCACCGTGGCCCCACCCCCACCCCGAGTGGGGGGCAGAGCGGACCAGGCCACCCCCATTGCTCGCCTCCTCCGAAGCCACCATGTTTCTTCTGCCTCTGTGTGTCCCCCGCCTCCTCTCTGCCTCTCCTGTCGGCCGCCTCGCTCCTCTTTGTCAACCTTGTCCACCCAGCAGCCTTCTCCACACGTCTGACTAACCTTTCTTAGCCTCTCCCCACTTTCTCTGTCTCTCCTCTCTCTATCTCCTTCCTCCATCTGCTCCTCACAGGGCTGTCCCTGGGCCAGTGACCTCGGCCTCTCCCTCTGCTGATCCCTATGCCTACCTCTCTGTCCTGTGACCTCCGACAGCTTCAGGGGTGCTGACCATCTTTTCCCAGGCTGCTTTGCAGCTATGCTGACGCTGTGGTGTGGCCAAAATAACTCCGACTTTCTCATACCTTCAGTAGTCAATCTCACGCTCTCTCCTCTCCTGCTCTATTTTTAACCTGACTTTACCTCTCCAGCTATTTTCAGCCTCCTCTTCCTCCCTGTGCCTGTCTGTGTGAGCACGTGTCCATGTGCGTGTGCGTGTGTGTGTGTGTGTGTGTGTGTGTGTGTGTGGTCGCGGAGGTGAGGGGCTTGTATGTGCCTGCTACTCTGTGCACTGGTGTGTCCGCACCTCTAGGGTGTTCAGGGAGCGGGCAGGCAGGTGGGTGGACATGTCGTGCTGTGTTACAGAGCGATGCCAGGGTCTCACGGCAGGTGTGTGGTGCACTTGACCTGCTGTCCCTGCCTTTCCTGCTTTTGTGTTGTTCCAATTCACGTGCACACTTTCGCATGGCTGGGTCCCCACTTTGGGGATCTAAGTATGCCTTCAGCTGTGTGTGTTACCACAGAGGTGCTGGCTGCCCTGCCCATTGCCTATGCTGTCTTCTCCCTGCCCTTCTAGGTATCTGTTGGTCTGGTGTGAATTTTTATGTGTCCGTATGTGTGTTCATGTGTGCACGCCCTGCTGTGGATCCTGGTGTCTTCCCCCAGGACCTGGCATATTCTGAGCATGTCTGTATCTGCCTGCTGTGGCCGTCCCTGTACTTCAAGCTGGTCTGTGCCAGGGGATGTGGCTTGTATCCAGCCTGTGTGGCTCTGTGCTCTCAAAGCTGTTTGATTTTAGCCTGCCCCAAACCCTACACCATCTCTTCCTCACTGCCTGTCCCCACCTTTTCCTCCTCATGAGACATTCCAGTCTGGTCCCTGGGCAGGGTCTTAGTTGCCCCTTCCTAAGTCCCAGCTGAATGGAGCCTGGGCTAACCACTTGGCTGTTAAACCAGAGATCCCGGCCCCCTGGACCAGCATGGCATCGGGTATGGACACGGTTGCCTGCTAGGTGGTGGCCTGCCTTTCTCTAACTCTGGGTGAGAGTCTTATCAAATGTGTTGGATGAGTGGGGAATGGGGTAGGGACCAGGGCACATGGGGTTATCGCTTGCCCTAAATGGCTATTAAAGCCCAATGGGCACTTTTGTGCCATGTTGGAAATAGAACATAAGGTCTTGATTAATGTTCGATAAGCAAGCACTTTATCACTGAGCTACATCTTCAGCTGGTAAAAGAGCTTGTATTAAATCAGATTAAAACGTTAATGCTCAGGGCTGGGGTGATGGCTCAGTCGGTAAAAGACTTGCCACACAAGCACAAGGACCTGGGCCTCTAGAGCCCATGTTAAAAAAAAAAAAAGCTGTGCATGGTGCATTCATAAACCCTCTGCTGGGGAGCTGAAGTCAGGCAGGTTCCTGCAGCCCACCAGCTAGCCAAATTTAGCAAGCTCCAGACCAGTGAGTGACCCTGTATCAAAAACAATACAGATAACACCCAGGGAATGCCAATCAAGGCCTTCACATACATGCATATACACATGCATACACACATGCACATACACACATGTACATAGTATTCCTTTACTCTGGCTACATGCCATAATATATAGATTCCAAGAACGTGGCTGGTCCTGTGTGAGACAGCTCAAGAACACTATTATCATGGTAGAGAGACACTGCCAGACAGAGCCGTGGTCCCCCCCTCACCTTGGCTGTAGGGTGAAGAACACTTTGGCTCTGATGAGGCTGAGCAAACACAGGTGGGGCTCTGGGAGAGAGGCTGTGGAGTGTTTGTAGAGGGTAATGACGTGGAGAGACACCTGGTCAGGCCACCTAGTACCTCCCCTTTCCAGACTGGATGGAACAGGTTTCTGCAGAGCCGGGAGCTCACAAGAATAGCCATGTAAGTCAGAGAGCTGAGGGGGGGGGGGCTTTGGGGAGTAACGAGAAGCATGAAGGCTTCTTCTAAACAGCCCCAAGGCAGCTCAGCCAATCACCTGAGGCAGAGGCTCAACAAGGATGAGCCCCGAGCATGGGTCTTCAGGGGAAACCAGGCTTTCTGTGAACAAAGGTTTCACTCCTGCTGGCCCACAGGAGGTGACAAGGGCTGATTTCTCAGAGAAGATCCTGTGGCTACCCAGGCCCATGGAGTCCATCCCAGCCCTACTTGAAGCCTATGTTCACTAGAACTCCCTCCCTACCCCCCCCACCTCCAGGTTGCCTGCAGGAGGGAAGGCTGTGAATACAGCCCCAGTGCCCGGCCAGACGCCACATGATGAGTCTGACCGCAGAACGGAGCCCCGTTCCTCTGTCTCGGACCTCGTCAACTCCCTTACCAGCGAGATGCTCATGGTGAGAAGGGGTGGGGATGGGCTGTGGGGGGGACCAGAAGTAGGCAACTCAGTCAGAGACTTAGGTACTCAGTCCCAGCATGATGGCTCTGCTGACTGAATGAGGCCTGCTCCCCTCCACCCCCACCTTTCATCAAAATGCCTTTCCATGCCTCAGTTTCCTCATTTGTCTTACTTTGATCCTTTTCTCAACTAAGAAAAAGCCTAAGAAATCTTATCCACACAAGATGTTTTTATGTCCTGGGAAGAGAGGCTGTGAGGCAGGTGCCCTTCCCTAAAATGGCAGAGATGGTAGTAAGGTGGAGACCCCAGGGGTGACTGTCTTGTAGCCCACCAGTGACCCCGTCACTCTGTTGCTGCCTGGCCTAAGATCCCAGTCTAAGTTGGTCATCACATCTGAGACTGCAGTTCCCATGACACCTCCTGGTGGCATCAGGGTGTCACAGCTGCTCATTCTTTCCAGAGGCCCAAGCCCATGCATGGCAAGTTGGCAGACAAGAGCCAGTTCAGGATCTGGTGGGCCAGAAGTTCCTGGAAGGCTTAGAGAGGGTTATGGTGGGAACCTAGCACCTTCCTTTTTCTACTGGACACAGCAGGGCTCAGATAATTTCCTTAGCTCCCATACTGCAAAGGCAGGGTTCTAGCCACCCCTAACCACCCAGTCTCACTGGGGCTGCCTGTATCCTGTATCTGGCCTGAGGTAGAGCGTGGGTTTGTATTTCCCTCTGCCCAGCCCTTTGCGACTTCCTTCCTATCTCTAACTCTGTGAAGCCCATTGCCACAGACCACCCTGTCTCACTACATAGCCCCTTAATTGGTGTTATTTCCTGGTAGTGAAGTTCCCAGAAGGGACAGCCTTTTCCCAGCCAGCAGACCAGCCCCCTGCTGCCCTGAGGGAAAGGCTAGCAGACTCAAGCAGTGGAAGGAAGTACAGACCCATCTCCCTCTTATGTGCTCCACAGATGCCCGGAGGTGGGAAGGCAAGGCTAATTACCCATCCCTCTGCCAGTGCCAGGACATTGATAGTAACAGTGACAGGAAAGATAGGCAGGCCAGAGTATGACCTGTGACCTCACCCTATGCAGCTGTCCAGACCCCAGGCTGCTGACTCTGAGAGCCAGGCGTCAGATACCTAAAGACAGACAGAACCAACCCCTCTGGGGAATGTGGGACCTGGCACAGGCTGACTTGATGTCCTTTAAGGCTGACTGCTGGGGCAGGGGAGGGGAAAGTTGGGCAGCCTGGTTGCCATGGAAATGGCTTGTTTACTAAGGCTTGAGGCTGGGCCTTGAGAAAGCACGTGGGTGTTTAGCTTCTGCCCCTTTAGAAGTGAAGTCTGCCTAGACAGACCAGATTTCCCCCAAGAGATGGAGCAATCTTAGGTGGGGCTGAGGCTACCCACACCTACAGTGGCCTAAGACTCCCCCATAATATGAGAGGGAATTGGGGTGCAGGTAGTTTTGGCTGGTTCAATCTACTTGTACCACGAACTCATTTATCCTCCCAGGAGTCCTGCAGTCTTTTTTTTTTTTTTCCGGAGCTGGCGACCGAACCCAGGGCCTTGTGCTTCCTAGGCAAGCGCTCTACCACTGAGCTAAATCCCCAACCCTGAGTCCTGCAGTCTTAACGTTCCATGGTCCCCAGCTTGCAGGTTCTGGAAGGGAAGTTCAGGGAAAGATGGCTGCTGTGATCGTAGGATGTGGGGTGCTCTACACTGGAAAGCCACGTTCTGGGTGAGCCTAGGATAGAGCCTGCAGGCTGGGAGGTCAGCCAGGGGTACGCAGGGGCATCAGCAATGGGCTAGGAAAGTAACTCAGGTGTTAGCGTGCTCTCCTAGCATGCATGAAGCACTGTTTGATCCCTAGCACCTAGTCAACTAGGTGTGGTGCCACATGTCCCATCAGTCAGGTGATAGAGGCAGGGGGGTCAGCAGTTCAAGGACTACTTTTCAACAGCATTAGAGGCCAGCTGGACTAAATAAACGAACCCCAGTATCAAACACACACAAGTTCAGTGCAATTCCTCTTCAGCCACTGGGTGGAGCCCAAGGTCAAGTTCAAACTGAGGTCTAAGTTCAGGAGCCAGGACAAACGGCCCAAGTGCCCACAGTTGCTGGCCACAAACTTGACTTCAAGTTATGGCTAGCCATTCAGTCATGGGGCTTGAAATGAATGGCCTAAAGTCTGTGTGGGTGCTCCAAGCCAAACTTTGGACATACCAGTGCCTGCCTCAGAATAGAGTAAGACACAAAGGGGGCCAAGCATGGGGGAGAGTTAGTGTGCAGTGGGTAGCTGACCCGTGGGCAGTATCTTCCATCATCAATATGACTTAGACACATCCCATTGGTGCAGGCAGGTCTTTGCTTTTAGTGGCTGTGGGGGGGACCTTACTGTCACTTGGGGCCTGGGCCTGTGGAGTGGAGCTGGAAGTCAGAGAGGGTCCCTACTGCTGAGAAATCTTGTGCGTGTAACTTAACCTTTTTGAGCCAGTCTCCTCAGCGAGAGGTGGGTGACAGCCGCCTGGCCTGGCAGTAAGAAGGTGATGTAAGAGTCTTCACCATGGTATGTGCCACTGTCTGCCTTCTGTCACTGGGATATTGTGTCGAGAAGCTGGGGTTGCCTCTCCAAGAAGCAGGGTGGGGCAAAGATTTTCTGAGGGAATGTGGGGAGAAGGCAAGTGCCTACCATTTCGTCCCACCTTCAGTTCCCTGGGGGCCACTCCTGGGTCCCCTCTGTCACCAAAGGAGATGTGGACCATAAGATACTCAGGTCATCAGGGACCTTGACAGGGAAGGGTAGGACCCTAAGGTCTTCCACTGGGAGAGCCCCAACTGCCCCCTCCCGTTTCCATATTGTAATCAAAATGTGATGCCCAACCCTTCCTTGTGTCCACCCCCTTGCCTTCCATGCCTGACAGGTATCTCTTCTGAAGAATGGAGACCAGGAACAGGCATAGCCTGAGGTACAACCTCAGTCCCCAGGGACCCCAGCCTGCTTCAGTCGGGATCCCTGGGGACATCCTGGCAAGCCTATCTCAGTCATGCCCCTGGTGTGTCAGCCTCCCATCTGAACACTTGCTTTTCCTATGTTATAAACTGCATCATTCACAGCCCCTAGAAAGCCTCTGTATAAGAGTTGGTATGTCTCCCATGAGTCCATGGCATAGGAGAGGAGACGACCAGGACAGCCTTGGGCGACTCTTGGAGAAGGTTTCAAGAGGAGGTGGGAAAGCTGGGTGTCTAACTCACAACTCTGAGTCCAGGAGGCAGAACCATTCTGTCCCTATTCCCTCCGTTTCTGGTTAAGGCAGGGGATCTCAGAGCCTAAACATCCTCCACTGGCCGTAAGTGTGATGGGGCATTACCCCAGCGGGCCACATGTTGCAAACGAGGAGAAATTGGCTAGCAGGCCTCCAGGCCAGACAGGTCTCTGGACCCTGACATGTTACTCAGGAGCCTGGTAGAGACAGAATCCCCACTAACCTGCCATCTTTTTCCACTGCAGCTCTCCCCAGGCTCCGAGGAGGATGAGGCCCATGAGGGCTGCAGCCGAGAGAACCTGGGCCGAATCCAGTTCAGTGTTGGCTACAACTTCCAGGAGTCCACACTCACCGTGAAAGTCATGAAGGCCCAGGAGCTGCCGGCCAAGGACTTCAGTGGCACTAGTGACCCCTTTGTCAAGATCTACCTACTACCCGACAAGAAGCACAAACTGGAGACCAAGGTGAAACGGAAGAATCTAAACCCGCACTGGAACGAGACCTTTCTATTTGAAGGTGAGGCTCGTTGCTACTCCCACTTCCCTGCCCACTGATCCATCCCACATGCATGGCCACCATCAAGAAACATAGATGAGGGGCTGGGGATTTAGCTCAGTGGTAGAGCGCTTGCCTAGGAAGCTCAAGGCCCTGGGTTCAGTCCCCAGCTCCGAAAAAAAAAAAAAAAGAACCAAAAAAAAAAAAAAAAAAAAAAAGAAACATAGATGAACCCGCACCTGCAGGTCCACGGGCATGCAAGCACACATAGGCATGTAAGACGCACACACACACACACACACACACACACACACACACACACAACTTCCATGCACACACATGCCAGGTTAACCCAATGTGTGTTGTTCAGATTGATCCCAGGAGGTGAGAGAAGTCAACATACTAGCCACAGGCTTTGAGGGGGAAGATTGTTACAGGCTAGGGTCCCAACTTACGACATTCAGAGGTCCTTTGCTATGGAGCAACCAGGTAAAGGGTCCCTACAAATCTAGTGAAAGTACCAGAACCTTCTGGGACTTTTTCCTTCATCCTCATCTTCATCCTCTTCAGCTCTGGTCTAATCTGTCTGAACTGGAACCTCAGGTTTCCTATTTACTAGCTGTGTGACATTAAGAAAAGTCCTAACCTCCCTGGTTCTTGGTTTCTTCATCTATAAAAGAGAAGTGATGATAGTAATTGAACAAGTTAGCAACTTTTCAAAGCACATAGAGCAGGCCCTGACACCTAAAAGGCGCTGATATCTGCTACTTGGAGATGTGGTCTGTTGCCAGTCTTTGTCCCCTCACTGCCATGGGAGACAAGCAAGATCTCTGAGCCATTCCCTCTGGCTCCAAAGGCATTAAGCCAATGTGCCCGTTCCCAAAGCCAATCTTATCCCTCATGTCTGAGAACACGGGGTCTGCAATAAGGAGGGGACAGCTCCTATGCCAGGCAGGGTGCTACAGTGGGAAGCCTTAAGTCTCCCCATAACCTGGTTCAGCCGAGGAAAATCAGTCCCTGTGGATTACGGTTGCTTTAAGGTGCCCTGGTCTTCTAGAACCGAACACACTGCTTATCCCAGGGCTGCTTCCCCAACTGGCATCCAGGCCCATCAGCACCTGTGTATTCTGTGCCTTGACAATGAGGTAAAAGCCTCTGTGTTTCTAGGCCTATGCTTCCTCAGGTCAACATGGGCACTGTTTTAAAGATGGCACAGGTAACCAGAGGCTTGGCATCTGAATGGCCAGCACATGGGTGAGGCTTATGGGCAGAGCCCCAATCCTCAACTCTCTCACACAAACATTCGCTTACTGCCAACTTTTAGCTGGATCCTGGGAGTTCAGAGAAGATGGAGTCAGTCCTGTCTCATGGAGGGCAAAGCTGTACTGATATTAAGCCATGGTCCGCAGGAACCCTGTATAAACTCCTCTTAGTGTGCAGAGAAAAAGCCCTCAAAAACCAGCCATTCAAGGTGGGTTCTGGTAGATGAGTTTTTGGCATATAGGAGACTGTTTCGTGTGGCCCTGGAAAAACTGATTTAGACACAGGAACCTCTTGGAGCCACTAATATCCCCAGGACACTTGTTTCCATGCATGTCACCTGGGCAGATGCCAAAGGTCACCTGGGCAAGGTCCCATGGGGCCTTCAAGATGAGCAAGACATATCTTCCTTAGTAGGTAGAAAGGGAGACAGACCCTGAATGAATCAGAGGGATCCTCTCCCACGTCCACGTCCATCAGAGGCTCCTGTGGTTTCTGTGTCTTTGGTGAAGTGCCCACTAGTGTTCTTCCCACCCCTTCATCTCCATCACTCCAGCTGGTGGGGCTCCCTTAGGTGTTCCCTTCTTCCTGCTCACACCTCAGTATCTCACAACGCGTCCAGGCTGGCCTATGCCCACCCCAGGTCACCTGTGCCCACTCCAGATCACCCTTGCCTCCCAGAAGTCAGAGCCATTTCTCCTCCCTTTCTCTTCCATTCTGGTCGAACCATCGGGCCAGCCCACTGGCATTTATTCATCCATTCAATTATTTCATTCAATTATTTATCCTCTCTGTGTGCACATGTGCCAGGGCATGGGTGTGTTCAGGAGCATGTGCACATGTGCATGCATGCATGTGTAAGGCAGAGGCTAACACTGGGCGTCTTCAACGGTTGACCTTTTCTAAGAAAATATTTTATGTGCATTTGTGTGCATCTACTTAAGGAAGAGCCTTTTGTGTGAGGGACCAGTGGAGGTCAGAAGTTATGAGCTACCTAACATGATGCCAAGCCCAATGACTTTTGCTTGGTGCCCAGGATACACATGGTGGGAAGAGAGAACCAACCCAAGGTGTCCTCTGACTTCCACATTCACACTGGCACATGAATGTGCACACACATACATACATTCATGCATGCACACATTCGCACACATGAATGTAATTTTAAAATGTTAAGTGACTGCCCTGCCCCGGTAGGCAAGCCAGAGGATAATGGAAGAAAGGATTGGATAGATCTGTTTGGGCTTGCCCTAAAGTCAAGAAGGCCCAGCGATAGAGTGTGCTACAGGGCAGCCCACCCCTTCTGTGATGCCAGGAAAGAACTAGATGTCAAAGTTGAAAACTGGCTGGAGCAGGTCTGGTGGGGTTCACAGGTGAGGTCCTGATGAGGGCAGAGCCAGGACTTCAAGGGATCAGGAGAAGATGGAGCCTGGGCACTGAGGGAGGACTAGGTACCTGCCCACAGAAGGAAGACAGCGGGGCCACAGTTTGGAAGGACTGGCTTTCCTTCTGAGTACTCTGGATGTTAAAAGAAGCAGGCTGTGGCATGCTGGCTATTTTTTAAAAAAATCAATCTGGCCACAGTGTTGAGAATGGGCCACGGGAGGAAGCTCGGGAGCGGGAAGGGTGGTTTTGGACATTCTCATGGCTGACAGGCAGGAGGTGCTGGTGGTTTGGGTATCCAACATGGGCTCTGTTTAGAAAGAGCTGATAGGCAGGCTGATCCTCAGCCTTGGGAGGAAGTGAAGGAGAAAGCAGAGTCCCAGAACTCTGGTTCACTCTCACAGGCACATTTCTAGTTTCCCTGTCCCCTCTCTTCCCAGGGTTCATTAGGTGATAGCCTTACAGCCTCAGGCAGAGCCTCTTGTCCAGACTTGGTCAAGGGAGCAAGGGGGCCACTGTCCAGACCTGAACACACACGCCATGAACACACTAATGGTCTTTGTCCTGCTGTTGGTCCTGGGACTGTCATGTAAACCATCGGAGCCTCGGTTTCCCCATCTGCTGGGTCACATGACACAGAGTTCTTTCTGGCACTTCAGAAAGTGCTACTGCAGTCAGCTGTGGCCCCCTGGTGTAGGCTGGTAGCAGAGGTGACAAGGCCACCCCACTCACAGGGCCTTCCTTCCCCACCCCCATTCTTTGCTTCCCCCTCCACCCTCTCCTCCCTTCCACTCTCTCTCTCTCCCTTTTCTCCATTTTAACTTCTTTCTTACCTTGTTTGTCTGCCCCAGGGTTTCCCTATGAGAAAGTGGTACAGAGGATCCTCTACCTCCAGGTCCTGGATTATGACCGTTTCAGCCGCAATGACCCCATTGGGGAGGTGTCCATCCCTCTCAACAAGGTGGACCTGACCCAGATGCAGACCTTCTGGAAGGATCTGAAGCCATGCAGCGATGGGAGTGTAAGTCCCCCTGTAGTCTTTGAACTGAAGCAATGTGGTCAGGGCTGGCAGAGGTTCCTCACCCACCCTCAGCCCCAGGATGTCAGCAGGGCTCAGAGTGGAGCACTGGTGGGCGGCCCCCAGAGAGCTGGCTGCCCCCCCTATGGCTGGAACCCTGGGGTTTAGAACTTGGGGCGAATCACCTGAGTTGTACAATGAGCCCAGGGCTCTGTTCAGGGAACTGGGAGCCCTGAATAAGCAAAGGTTCTCCAGAAGAGAGGAGAAGGCATGCAGTGCTGACAAACAGAGGGGCTGCTATCACCCAGGTCAGGGCACATGGGACCCGTGGACAGCTTGGATCCCTGACCACGCCCTCCCTTCTAGTTCCCACACCTGACCTCCCTGAGGGAGATCAAGGAGAGCCCCTCCCTGTGGCCCAGCCTCACCCCTCTTGTTGCCCTACAGGGGAGCCGAGGGGAGCTGCTC
Source organism: Rattus norvegicus (assembly GCF_021556685.1). Lineage (NCBI taxonomy): Eukaryota > Metazoa > Chordata > Mammalia > Rodentia > Muridae > Rattus > Rattus norvegicus. Next base: position 219,954,747 of record NC_141534.1, read on the forward strand.
TTGTCTCTCTGCTACAACCCCTCTGCCAACTCCATCATCGTGAACATCATCAAAGCTCGCAACCTCAAAGCCATGGACATCGGGGGCACATCAGGTGCTGAGGCTTATCACGGCAGGATGGGCAGGCCCACGGGGTAGGGGGGAGCTTCACATGACACAAGGGTCACTTCAGATATGGGAAATAGACATATAGGGGCCCTAACCCTAACCCCTGCCTGTTAGTCCTCTGACTAGAGATAGTAGAGCTCCTTGGACATATCCTGGGTCAGTGTCATCTTGGCAGCCCAGACTTCCCTGAGTCAGGAAGAAAGGTGACATTGTGGTGGGGAGACCCTAGTCCTAGCTCAGGTGCTGCTTGTGTGTGGACTTGGGAAGACCCGTACTAGCATAAGAATGCTGAGGCAATGTCTAGGGTCATTTTAGGTTCTACCATATGACAATTATCCCCAGTCCCTCTTGTTCTTGCCCTGGCATGGCCTCGTCACCTACTTCAAAAACATGCCAGGTCCCACTTAGGTTTTGCACCTGAGAGGGCATGAGGACCCTTGAGTCCCCCCAACACACACACACACGTCTGTCCCTCTGACCCTTCTGTCTACCACCACCTCCCAGACCCCTATGTGAAGGTGTGGCTGATGTATAAAGACAAGCGGGTAGAGAAAAAGAAGACGGTGACAAAGAAGAGGAACCTGAATCCCATCTTCAATGAGTCTTTCGCCTTTGACATACCCACGGAGAAGCTGAGGGAGACCACCATCATCATCACTGTCATGGACAAAGACAAGCTCAGCCGCAATGACGTCATTGGCAAGGTAGGGCTGGGCTGGGTGCATAGCCAGACCGGAAGGGTTTATCCTTAGGAGGCAGCGGGGGCCAAGGATAAGCATGGACCATGGCCCAGACATCAGGAAAGACCCAGCCAGACAGGGAAAGAAGGAACCTTGAATTCCCTAAAGGTTTTCTGAGTTCTCGGACTGGTTCAGCCCTGCTTATAGCTAAGTGGGGCTGTGGCAGAGCCCCTGCCAGAAACCAAAGACCTTAATTACTTCAGCTCCTAGCTGATCTGCACAAAGCTGGCTGGGTGGTCCAGAATAAGTTACTCAGCCTTTCTGAGCTTCTGTGTTATCTGTAAATGAAGCTAATGCCAACCGTGCAGAAGGTCCCAGGGCAAGGTCAGACCCACCTGAGACAGAAGGGAGGGGATTCCGAATGAAGGCGACCTCTTCTTGCACGTTAGGCAAGAAGCCAGCCATGACTTGAGTTTCTTGACAACACAATTCTATGACATAATCTCTCCACTTTTCTACTTCGAAAAGCACGTCCCTGTGTTTCTAACGCTATGTTGGGACTCAGTACAGATGCAAAAGTCCAGCTGCCTGGGTTCCGGTTTTGTTGTTTGTGGCTTTTAGAATGGAGCCCACTTATCTACTGACACTAAGGTATACTTCCCTTAAAAAGCTGTCACCTCTCTGTTGGGAAGAGAAGAGCATCATTTCCTCTGCTTAAAATGAGAGTCAGGAAGTGCCAGCCACACAGTGTAGTGGGAGCATTTGATAAGGATAGTGAGAGAGATGCTCGGCCTGGCCCTTGAAGTATACATGTAGCTTCTATTGTAACAAAAGCTAGGTTTGAAATGTTTCTTCCTATGGTGTAGTCATTTGTTCAGTATCAGCAGTTTGACTTCCATATAGTCTTTGTTTTGTTTTGAGACAGTTTCCCTGTGTGTCGTAGCTGTCCTGGGACTGGCTCTGTAGACCAGGCTGGCCTTGAACTCGAAAGATCCAATTGCCTCCATCTCCCTACTGCTGGGATTAAAGGCATGCACCACAGGCATAGGCTGGCCTCAGATTCCTTACGTAGCTGAGTATGGTCTTGGGTTTCTGATCCTGCTGCCTCTCTCTTCCAAACACTGTGATTGGTTATAGGCAAGTGCCATGGTACCTGCTTTATGCAGTGCAGGGGATTGAATATGGGGCTTCACATGTGCTGGGCACTCATGAACCCTGACCAAGTCATAGAAATTTGACCAGGAATAGTGCAGAGAGCCAGTGATCAGGGAGAGGAAGTGAGGGTGTGGAAACACAGGTTCCCTTGGTATATGACTGTCTTAGATACTTTTCCCCTGCATGGTGAAAAAGCACCATGACCAAGACAACTCACACTTTAATTTAATAAAATAATAATTTAGGCATCTAATTGGGGACTTGCTTACAATTTCAAAGGGTGAGTCCAGGACCATCATGACGAGGAACATGGCAGCAGGCAGGCAGGCATAGTGCTGGTGCAGTAACTAAGCGTTCACATCTGAGTTGGCAGTGAGAGCTAATAGCATGGGCTTCTAAAACCTCAAAGCCCAGCCCCAGTGACAAACCTCCTTCAACAAGGCCACACTTCCTAATCCTTCCCAAACAGTTCCACCAGTGGAGGACCAAGCATTTAAATATAATGAGCTTATAGTGTCCTTCTTATTCAAACCCCAGCAATGGTGTGTTTAGAGAAGGATGAACTGGCATCTACAGAGAAGGGGCCAATCTGGAGGCATTCCTCAGAGAATGCCTTGTTGGGAAGAGAAAAGCAGCTAGCCTTGTGGAAGAAAGCTGACCCCAGGAGTATCATTCAGCCAACTTGTGGGCACAGGTATAGAGTAGTGTACATGCTGTGAGCAGGGCCCACTGAGCCTCCCAGAGGCCCTTCTAGCCTCTACTAAAGCTCTGCTTTATAGAAGTAGGTGTTACTTGGGAGAGAACCTTTAGCTTCCTTTACCAGACCAGCCCTCTGTGGGCCAAACCAAGTCAAAATGGTTTTGTTCTTGCTTTGGTCTGGGTAGTTAAAGAAGCCTAGGGATGATCTTGCAACCTTTCTGCGTCACAGGCCCAGCTCAACTCCCAGAGGCTGGGAATCTGGCCTTGTTATGGGCTGTGGAACATTCTGGGCTGATGTTGCAAATGCAGGTAGTCACAGAGGAGCACTTGGCTGAGACCTGTGGTGGTGGTAATGGTGGGACAGTGGGGTGGAGTACTCAGTGAGCCTTAGAGGGAACTGACTGAGAACTTAGTCAGGAGAGGGCAGCAGACTTGTGCAGTCTCCAGCTGTCTCTTGTTATCAGTCGGTTGCACAGAGGAGCCTGAGGCTGAGAGATATTCCACCCCTGAATAGTATTTGCTCATTTTGTCCTGGTGTTTTATCGTTTGTTTGTTCTGACAGGGTCTCACATTGTAGCCCAGTCTGGCCTGTACATAGTGGTCAAACTCATTATGTACCCCCAGGGTAGCCTCATACTCATAGCAATCCTTCTGTCTCAGTGTGTGAATTTTAGGTACGAGATACTACACCTGATAATTTTAAATGTACAGAAAAGTAGGAAGTATGATATGGCATATCTATGTCCCTCTGGCCCAGTGTCCTGGCGGTATATCTGTCACAGCTTAAGGAACTGACCTGGAGCCTTGCTGTGAATCCGCCAGACTTCATTTGCATTTGGCCAGTTCTCCCACTAATGCCCCAGGCCTGCTCCAGGATCCAGTATTAGCTAGCACATTGTACTCTGTAGTCAAGGTCCCCTGGCTCTTTGACCTGTGACAGTTTCTTGCCCTTTAAATTGTCATCTTGATGGCTTTAAGGTGCCCTGGCCAGGGTCCCGCAACACTGTCTGCTTTTCTTCCAATGGCCCTGGTCTTGAGCATTCAGCATTGGCTAGGCCAGGCTCAGCTGAGACTACTTTGGGAGTTTCTGGGGCAGCCCTGTAATGTTGTGGAGCCCCTATGAGAGCCTGGGCTGGATTGGTAGTCTAGAACCACCAAGACCTTCCTTACCCCATTTGAACTTTTAAACTATGGCTGAAGGTAAGACTTTTAACTCTTGTGTGTGCCTTAGTTTCCCCATCGGAAACCTGGGACTAATCATGTAGTTTGCTTACCTGCCAGGTTTGTAAGTGTACACTGACCTCAAAGTACAAAGTCTGGGGGTAGGATGGGGACAGGAAATGCCAGGAGATGGGAGAGACAATAACAATGGTGTCCCTTCCTAGGGCAGGGAAGGCTGCCCCAGCCAAGCGCCCGTGTCCTGACCTTCACAGTAAAATGGGCTGCAGTTCAATGTCGAAGGGCCAGGCATGCCCAGGCCCTTGAGGGATGGCACAGGCAGGGAACTAGGTCAGGCTGGGAAAGGAAAAAGGCAGCCTCTGTGGGCCAGGCTGTTCCACGGGACAGGGCCCAAGTCTCGGAGCCTGCCATAATGCATCTTCTCTTCCTCCCCAGATCTACCTGTCCTGGAAGAGCGGACCAGGCGAGGTGAAGCACTGGAAAGACATGATCGCTCGTCCCCGGCAGCCTGTGGCCCAGTGGCACCAGCTGAAAGCCTGAGAGGGGCCGAGGGAGGCCCCGAGGGCCAAGGCCTGGCTCCCCATCACGCCCTACCACTTTATGCACAATGCCCAGCCCGGCCCCCTGCCATGGGTGAGGGGAGAACCCCGAGCGCTCAGCCAGGGAAGGGTACCAGAACTCTACTGGGCCCCATTTCTAGGAAGTACCAGCCCCACCTCCGTGAGTCCAGCTCGGGAGTGGGAGCTCTGGGAGCCATTTCCCTGCTTTGCCTCTTTCTTTCCTGATTTGCTGATACTAAAGACGTGGGGGACAGCTCAAGAGCCAGATGGGCAGATCCCTCCAGAGGCCCGCCAGGTGGGCGTAGCCCCCGTTTTCTTTAAGGCAGTGCCTGGAGTGGAGAGAAGCCACCCCTTCCCTAGCCCCCCTTTTTGGGGCCCAGAAGAGGAAGGCCGAGGCGTTTGGCCTCGGCCTGGTCATCAGGCCCATCCCCAGCTTCAGGTGCCGACTGGGCCCTGGACACTGAGGGTAGTATATAGCCTGTGCTCCAGATTCCTGGAGGCGTGGCCCTGTGTATTTGTGTTGTGTCTACTGTGTGTGTGTGTGTGTGTGTGTGTGTGTGTGTGTGCCCACATGCGTGTACACATGTGCACCTGGAAGCTCATGCGCACATGTGTGAAAGGGGGTGCTCCCTCCCTGTCCCCCTGGGGCCAGCCAGCAGTGCTGATTGGCTATGGAGAATAGCAGAGTTTCTTGAGGAGGAAGTGGGGCTGGGTCAGGCAGAGGTCAAGGCCACAGGGAAGGTAGGAGAAGAAGGGTATGGACAGCTGAGAAGTGGGGACCAGGGCAGGTGGCTGTTTCAGCTGCCTCCTGGCGCCCACTTTGCCTGTCTCTGTAGCCCCCACCCCCACAGCTCCCCGGTAGAACTCCCCACTGCAGTGTCATTCCTTGGGCCTGGGCTCACACTTTGTAGGCACCTACTCACCGTGTGCATGGCCTTCCAACAGGGCACCACTCCCATCCTTCTCAGGCATCCCTACCCCTCACCTGGGGACCCCACCCTCCCAGATCTCATATTGCAGCCAAATTGGCGTCTGCTCCACACTCTCTGGCTTGGATACAGCCCCTGACCCCCACCCCTTACCCCGACACCTCTGCCTTTTCTTTACATAATCTGATCAACCCCTGGGCTTCTCCAGGCTGTCTTGACACATACCCCACCCCAATCCCAGAGTAGTAGCTCTTTTTGCCCCTCCCACCCACCGTGTAAGCAAAGGAAACAGGGGACATTCCAGGAGTCTGAGGTTGCTATACCCAAAGAAGCTGCCGTTTCTTCTCCCAGCCTCTGCTGAGACTAGAACTGGCTTCCCCTTGGAAACAGCAGACTCCAGAATGATCCCTCTTAAGTCCCGTCACCTCTGTGCTGTATTGAAAAAAAGACCCAACTGGGCAAAGAGTCTCAAAACCAATTCAGTGACTTGAGCCCAACATTCCCAGATTCGACCACCAGGTGGCACCAGAGCACTACATCTATGGTGGCAGTTGGGGACCACAGTTACGGTTCTACCCTGGCTGGCAACTTGGCACCCCAAGGATGGAAGGGGTCTGGACTGGATCTGCATGTCTAGAGCACAGTGGGAGCAGAGGCATTTGGGCATTTTTAAATTCCTTCAGCGGGCTTCCCCTTACCGCTCAACTTTCTGGCTGGGGTGAGATCTCCTTTTGTTCATATGAAAATGTTCTTATCAGATTTTACACCCTGTCCCCAGGAGGAGTCTCTTAAGTAGTAGGTGAATCATTTGTAGAGTGAATAATTCCATTGTGAAACAAATAGTTACCCACATTACTTGTAAATCTAAATGTTTGTAGACTGCAGCTTTCGCTTTAGGTAGGATCTCCCCCAACTCCCCTGCCCAGCTGGGTGTAGCCCCTGGCAAGGGCTCCTCCCAACCCCCTGCAGAGGCTGTGTGGAAATAGAAGAGGGTGATGTAGGAAGTCTGGGAGTTTGGAGAGAAGTTGCTGCCATCCTTCCCTCCATCTGCCTCGGTCTCCTGAGTACTTCCACAGAGCCATCTGAGGGACCCGGGCAACTTGCACCAGTAGGTGTAAGGCTGGCATCAGATTTATGCAGGGCTCGCTCATGCACCTCCTAGCCAGTCAGCTCAGAGAGCATCCCCTACAGAGCTGTCCTCCCCTCAAGCTACTAGGAATAGTAGTGACCCAACCTGGGATTCTTCAGCCCCCACGTGTAGGTGGAGTGGGGGGGGGTGCCAGCAAGAGGCTTCAAACTGTGGGCTGAGAGCAGAGTGGGGTTGCACAAGTCGCAGCTGGATGATGGAGTCTGGGCCTACGATGGTTAAGGGAGGGCAACTGGAGGAACATGGAAACGGGGGAGGGGGGGAAGACTTGAGGGTGAGGAGAGCACCAGGGCTCTGCCACTAATGTCCTAGGATGTTGGGCAAGTCACCCACACTCCCTGGGCCTCAGTTTCTCCATCTGTAAAATGATGGTAATAATACTTCACCTACCTCATGGGGGAGGTTGTGAGGCCACCATCACCTGACCAAGGGGATCAAGGCAGGAGGGGCTCTGAAGGTGCTACCCAGAGCAAAGTTGTTGCTGACGCCTGAAAGCAAGGCCACCTGCCCGTCCACCCTACCCCACAGAGCCTCTAGGGACCGCCAGAGCCAATCTGTCTCTTCACTGTGTCCCAACCCCCTTTAAGAGCATCATCTGACATCTTGTGGGCACCCTAGACTAGTTGTTATGTTGTTTAGGTAGCCTTTCCTGTGACCATCTTCTCTGTGTAACTGCTATACAATTCCACCTGCCCCAGCACACCCCTCCACCTGCCCTCCAGCACCAGAGGCCAGGGAAGGGACAAAGGAAAACAGCCACAAAAGAAAAAAAAAAAAAAAGCCAAGGGGACTCCCAGCTCAGCTGGAACCCCCAGGGGTGGGAACTGGTGGCGCTGTTTGTATTGTGTTTGAGTCCTTGAGCGCAAGTGTTTTATAAAAAATAAAACAAAAATCCACTATCACAAAAAAAAAAAAAGAAAAAAATACAGCAAAGAGAACTGAAGACAAAAGGGAAAAAGAACCATACGATTTTTCCACCATATGCACCCTCTAAGCCAGCAAAATTTTCCTCTTTGCAAAATCATATTTTTGTGGGAATGGGCCCTGCTTTTTGTGGCAAGGCCTGTTCTGATTAATAAAGGATCGTGAAAAAGTAGGGCCTTGGCTGTTTCCTCTGAGGGTCCCAGCCCTCTCTCTCTTCTTCCAAGGGAAGCAACAGCTGGGATTGGAGGGAATGGGGGGTCTTGGGGTTCTCCACTCAGCTTGTCACCTCTGATTTTTCATCAGTGACTGGGGCCTGCCTGAGCTCACTCTCAGATCTAGACTAATCCCCACTACATTCACCAGCTGCCCCAAAGCAGAGAGCATTGCATGTCCCAGGTCAGACCTAAAGTCATCTTAGAAGTAGTGGGAACTCCCTAAGATCTCCAAGACCTCCCTTGGAATCCACTTAGTTGGGCACACACTCTCTCTCTTGCCAGGGAACCCTTATTACACTCCCAGGTCGGTTGAAAAAGCAAAGATGGGACCCCAGCCACCATCTTACCATCACCTCTGCTCAGCTGCTATGACTTGGGGCCAATGTCTCCTTCTAGGACTTGGCAGGGGAAAGAAAGAACAGGCTGAGCTCTAGGTCAGCCTGCTGGACCCATGGCCTTTCTCCAACCTATTGTCTAGGCTGATTTTCTATGGTTGGAAAAAAAAATCTCTCCCATCTAAAGAGCCCCATTGGCCAGTTCCAGGCCGAGGACCTGAGAGACTCCAGTGCCCTCCTGTCTGTGGGTCTGGCAAGCCATGTCTTTCGCTGTGCTCTCAGTGTCCTCGACTCACAAAGAAGCAATAATTTCCCAGCCACTCCCTGCTTGGTCCAGGGCAGCTGGCCTGCCAGTTCTCAGGGTACTGCAGAAGGCCAACTATATCTGCTTCAGATAGGCACTAAGGGAACCCCATAATTCCATGGGCCCTGCCCCACTCTGAAGTGAAGAGGGTCACATACCCTCTGTCCCCCACATCTGGGGGCCAGCAGCTGCCTCCTCAACCTGTACTAAGTACCCCCATTCTGAAGCTGCCTACCCTCTCCTCTTCTGCCCCTTTAACGTCCTACAATGTGGGTTAAAATCCCTTTTTAAAGGTGTACGCAGGCTAGGGTATAGCTCAGAGGTACAGCTCTTGCCCTACTGTGCACAAGCATCTGACAGGGGGCAGAACAGTTTCAGTTGGCTTCTCTTCCAGAAGTTCGAGGGAGTCCTGGGTCAGGTAAGTAGCTTCAGGGTCACGCTGGATATGGTTTAGCTTTTCTTTGGGAAAATAAACCCAAGAAACAGTTTTAGCAAAGTTGGTTCAGCACAGCAGAGGTGCCAGACCCTGGCCACTGGCACAGGACCTCTACCCTGGACTTCTGAGGCTCAGTCCCTCTGCCTGCTCTGAGCTACTCACACATCCCTTCATGTGCCTGAGACCACTCTCTCTCTTGCAAGTCCCTCCCAGATGCACTACTTCTAAAGGTCTCTCTGACCTTTCTGGATTCTGGGCTCTCCTCTCCTTCTCTGAGAAAGACAGCTGAGGGATAATCTGAACATGCTTCATGCCCCCATCCTGAGCTGCCCCCATCTGTTTCTCATGAAGTCATCCACTTCCCATGTCTGGGTCCTGTGTGTGTCTATGTGTCTGTGGATGCACATGAATGCGAGTGTGGTGTCTCTTAGATTGTGAGCCCTTGGGCAGGGTTCCCTGTCTGAATAGACGTTCTGTGTGGCACGCCTGGCTGTGTTAATAAATGTCCATCTTCAGACTCGCAGTGCCCTGATGTCTTAAGGAGGCTTTGGGAGACATAAGAAAGCTGGTGTGGCTGCATGAAAGGAGGGGAGGGGTTTCTGGGGAGGGTGTCCCGTTCCCAACCACCCCGCTTCCCCCTTTATCAAACCCTTGCGGTGGGCAATTATAAAGCTAGGAAAGGACCCTGCTAACGTCCCAGACTCGGATGCCTTGCCTGCCAATCAAAAGGTCGGCTGGTCTGGAGGCTTGGGAATCAGTCTAGAGAGTTGAGAGTCAGAGGGGAGGAGACGGGCTATGATTCTCATCCGTCTCACTTGCCAACTTGCCAGCCAGCCAAGGGTGGAGTAGCTCTTCCAGAGTGGGAACTGAGCGCTGGGTTAGGAGACCACAAATAGGCCAATAGGCAGGTCCCAGAACTCTCTCCTCAACCTGTTTCTTGTCCTACCACCCCTCTTCCCACCACTCATGTTCCCTTGGCTTTTTCTCCCAGCTCCCTTGGCCCCTGCCCCTGCCAGCCACACACCTATCTCCTAGAGCTTTCATGTCCCACTCACCATGTGTCCCACATCTGACTGCCCCAGTGGGTGGCGGGGGGACCACAGATGAGGCTGTGGTTACAAGTGTCTCACATCTCTTCCTTCTCTTCAGGGGCCTACTCAGGAACTTATAGGGTGGTGGGGCTAATGGAATCCCTCATAAGGTGCTCTCTTCACACCTAAGGAAGCTGGGTCAGGGGAACTGGTGACAGACGCTCCTTTCTCAAGTGCCCTCATTTCCTCAGAGAGATCCATACCAGTGCTTCAGGCATCTGCATGAACTCTAACCAAACTAACTTTCCAGAAGAAACTGGATCTGTGTCTGACAGCCTCACTACCTCCTCCTTGGATGGTTAATAGTCATAGATAAGGGTGCTAAGCTGAGTAAGGGAAAAAGGGGGGGGCTGAACATGAACGTCAGGATGACGTAGGGGAGTCCGCTGTAGGGCACTGCCCAGACCATCTGGCTTTGGGTGAGCCAGGGCCGGGAAGCAGAGACATCAGAAAGGAAACGTGAACTGTAGCTACGCAGGAAAGCACGGTAGATAAAACGGTGGGTGGCGTATTGGGCTGGGGCATCAGACTTAAAAACCCATTCTTCTCAGCTACAGGTGGAGAAACTTAGGGATCCAAGGTTTCATCAGGGTCGTTCAGCCAACAGCAGAGTTAGGAGCAGGGACAGACCTGGTCCATGGTGTTCTCCCGTGGACCTGACAAGTTCTGGAACCAGAGGTCAGACTCTGGTGGGCTGCAAGTCTCACTCAAACCACCTGATAACCTTACCTCTCAAATCCTTACCCCCGCATTACCAGACTCCAGAGCGCCCCAATGGAACCTCAACAGAAACAAAGCCTACAGCTGGGTCCCACATTAGTCTCATGCCCCACCTTTCATTCTGTCTGTCGGTCTAGTCTTATCTCACTCTAGATCTATACCCAGCCTCCTCCTTACCCAGAGCCCGGCCCAATGTGCTAGTCTAGCTACTGGGTTGAGCCTGACCTTTTGACTTCATATGACATCAGCTTTCATTGCCATGGTGATGGGGACCAAAACTGAAGGGACTGAGGCTGAGAAAGGCAAAGGAGAATGGAGCAAGTGCAGGCGCAGAGTGAGAGGGAGGAGCCAGTACTGTCCAGCGAATAAAAGAAAGCCAGCCCCGCTGGTGGGAGAGCCAAGATTAGAACCCAAGAACCAAGCTGCAGATGACCCCCACAGCATAACCAAGGGTAGGGTGAAGCGGAACATGAGGGCACCCGAAGATGTCAATGCTATTTCCCTCTGCAATGGGCATTTGTTCCCCAGACAAGAAGGGCACAACAGCTGGCCAGGGTCATCCTGACACAGAGTTGGAGCACATGGCGGGGGAGGTGCACCCACCCCAGTGGAACTTGGTGCTCCCGGACTTATAAATAAATAGACATGTGGGAAACACGCATTCTTTCTCCAAGAAATATAATTTATGTTTACAAGGTTTTTTTTTTTTTCTTTCTAAAGAAAACACTACCTTCTGGGGCTCCAGCCCCTGACAGTGTCCCTGAGTGTCCTCTGGCCCTCTCCTCCTATTATTGCTTGGATCTGGCCCTGGGAATTGCAGCGCTTGTCTCCTCAGCCCCTCAGAGGCTGTCCCTGGTGACGGAGTAGAGGCACATGGTGCCTGTCCAGTGCCCCATGCCGTGCCAGCCACCCTGGCTGTGCCCATGTAAGGAAATGGAGAGTGCAGGCAGTACGGAGGCCCTGAGCAGCCTCCTAGAGTGCAAAGCCCCTCTCTCTTGGGGCAGGAGGCCCTGGAGGCACAGTGGCATCTTCTCACACTTGACAACTGAGGGCACAGGCTGTAGGAGAGGGAAGATCTCTCTTTGCCCGGCAATACTTCAGCACATGCTGAGAGAAGAGATCAGGAGGAAAGATGGGGTGGAGACCCTCTCCTCTGTGTACCATACAGCTATCAGGGGGATACCTGCTGGAGAACTGAGGGAAGGTGAGGTGTTGGGCCCCAGTCTATGCCTGTTTCTGTCTTGGACAGAGTCCCTATGCCCTGCCTCTAGCCAGAACTATTCCCCACCCCCCAATACACACACGGAGAGGCAGTTTTGCCCCTATACAGTCTGTCCCAAAGGTAATGACTCTAGCAAGAGCTAGGGAAAGCCTAGGCGATCCAAACCTCAGGTGAAAGTGATAGATGCCCTGGACATCCCAAGTCGGAGTAGGGATGATTCTATGGATAAGTGGTGACCCTGATTCCAGGTGAGAACCGGCTCGCCTGTTGTACCATCAGTGGCTCTACCCCAGACTTCTTGGTCTGAAAACTGCCCAGAGGTTAGCCCAGGGACTCTCTCTTAATACCTAGGAGTGTCTGAAGACGGCCTCAGGCCTGCCTGTGCCAGGCAGCTCGATCAATGATGCTCCTTCACTGACCCAAGTAAGAGGCCCAGCGGCACCGTATATCCAGACAGCCACAGCCTTGCAAAGCCCCTTCTTCCAGAGTAGCCAAGCCCATCTCTCAGGGAAAAGGCTCAGGTACCCAATCCTGGAGGGGCTTCCAAGGCTCGGAGGTTATCCCTGGCGGGCCCCAGGGCTCTGGGTCCTGCACTTCCTATGAGCAAGTCTTCTTCCTCCTCATCATCAAAGGCCCGGGCTGGACGCCGGGCTGGCGGCCGCGGAATGGGTTCGTCACGCTCAGCCATGCGCTCGACGGCGCCCTCACCCACTAGGAAAACGGTGTCTGCCACCCGCGGGGGTCCAGTGACTGGGTTGTGGTCGTAGGAGAAAACTCGGAGCGCACGCAGAGGGTGCAGGTCGGGGAAGCCGCCCAGGCGGTTGCGGTCGAGGTCGAGGATGTGCAGCCGGCCCATGCGCAACAGCGCGGGCGGGAACTCTTCGAAGCGATTGCCATAGAGCCAGAGGCCACGCAAGCCCGTCATGCGCGGCAGCTCCGCGGGCAGCGCGCGCAGCCGGTTGTCGCCCATCTGCAGCGATTGCAGCGCCACCAGGCGCAGCAGAGGCCGCGGAAAGCGCCGCAGGAAGTTGCCTTCGATCCAGAGGCAGCGCAGGCTCTGCAGCTGCGCAAAGTCGGATGGCAGCGCCAGCAGACGGTTGCCGCCCAGGTAGAGGCGCGTGAGGCGCGGCAGGCGACACAGGCCGTCGGGCAGGCGCTCCAGCTTGTTGAAGTCGAGCGCCAGGATGCGCAGCTCGCGCAGCTCCTCTATCTCCTCCGGAAGCTCGCGCAGCCCGGTGCCGCTCACATACAGCTTCTGCAAGCGGCTCAGTGCGCACACGGCGCTGGGCAGCCGCCGCAACCGCCGCCCGCTCAGCTCCAGCTGCTGTTCGCCGCTGCGTAGCTGCTCCTCGGCGTCCGACGGCAGCTCGTCCGGCGTGGACTCTGCGATGCCCATAGTCACGGGCCCCGGCCCGGGACGCCGCTGCCACCACCCGGCATCGTCACGCCCTGGCCGCCCCGACGGGGCTTGGGCCACTTCGGCCTCGGGGGGCCCCCCGCCCCGGCTTGCCTGTGTGCCGGGAGGGGGGCCGGGCCGGGCCGGGAGGAGGCGCCCGCCTGGGCCCCGCCGCCCCGCACCGCGTTCGGTCTCCCGCCCTTCGGCCTCCCCCGCTGCCTCCGCCGAAGGCCGACTGGCTGGAGTTGGAGCTGACTAGCAGCTTAGCGACCCGTCGCCCTGGCAACCCCCGACGCGCGTGCGGCTGCCAATAGGCAGAGGGAGGGCGGGGTGGGGCGGGGCCAAGGAGGACCGTGAGAAGGGTCCTGAATCTGGAACCGGTTCCGGGATAAGTAGCGGGTCAGTGAGCCAGCCTGAGCCCAGGCGGCCGCTGAGCGCAAACCAGACACAGGGCTAGGTAGCGCTGAGCCCCGACGTCCGACGCTATCTACACTTGCCGCAGCGGGCCATTTGGTGTAGCTGTGTGAGCCTCAAGGAAGGCGGGCTCAGAAAGAAGAAACCTGGGACCGAAGAAAGGGGGGAGGGATACTGGGGAGTACCTGAAGGCAAGTCACTTGCATTTTTTTTCCCCACGTCCAGCGGCGTGCGACCAGTCTCCCAGCCGGGGTCACTTCAGGATAGTAACTCGTAACAATGTTATGTTCTGACCTTTTTTAGATCTGAAGATTTGTGGGACTATGGTTGGCTCCGCCCTCGCCGGGTTCCGCCCATTGCTGGTGCTCTAACATCCTCTCCTACCCAAGCCCCTCCGAGGATACCCAAGGTCTACGTATGGCCATGGTAAGCGGAGGACTGGGACAAGTGACTACCTTTGAGTGCCACCGACGGTAATCACCTTGGTTCTATGACTCGGCAGCTCTCATAGCCTCCTCCCCTTTCTCGCTGCCAGAGCTCCACGTGTCTGTCACTTTGCCAAAAACTACTTCCCATACTTTAAAGAAAGGCATTGAGCAAGGCTCAAAGAGATTAAGCTTTGGTTGACCAGAAAAGCTGGTGTTTGAAGCCAAGCACTGTGTGTGACTCAAGAGCCCCAACTCCTAAGCACACACCTTCCCAGTAAAAGAAAACCCAGTATTCCACCCACCCCTCCAGTGAGTTTTCCTCAACAGAGTCTCTGACTCACAATGCAAAAACTAAGAAGGGAATTAATTATTAATCCCACAGAAATGAGGAGGAAAGTGGCCTTTGGGGATTAGGCAAATCTGCTTGAGGGTTGCACAAGTGACAAGAGGTTGTACTGTGAGCACTCAGTCAGCAGACCACTTTCTCCTTCCCACCCCCACCCCTCCCACCCCCGCCTTCTCTAGAACCTAGCCGTTGGGACACACCTTGGTGTCCTCCAACACATCCGTACTGCCATGAAATTTTGAACATCAGGCAACAGGAGGAGGACACATTGGTTCACCTCTATAACCCCAGCTGGTCAACCAGCCTGTAGAAACAACACAGCAAGAACCCAAGGGTGTGGCTCACGCCTGTAATCCCAGATTTCCCCCCCCCCCCGCAGAAGCAAGAGAATTTCTGCGAGTTCCAAGTCATCCTAAGCTATATAGTGGCTTAAGGCTAACAAGATATATAGGATGGGGTGGGTGGGCAATACAAGGAGGTGGGTAGAGTGACACACACTTATCATCCCAGCTATGTTAACCAGCCTGGGCAGCTTAGTAAGAACCTATCTGAAGGGGTTGGGGATTTAGCTCAGTGGTAGAGCAGTTGCCTAGCAAGCGCAAGGCCCTGGGTTCAGTCCCCAGCTCCGAAAAAGAGAAAAGAAAAAAAAACCTATCTGAAAAAATAAAAAACAATGATTAATATACAGAATGACGGAAAGGCTGGGAATATCAGTGCAATTGGGTGTATTCTAACAAATGTGAATACCTCTGCTATGTAACAGTTGGTTTCCCCCAACCCCTTTCCTTTGTTTAAGCTTTCCTACCTTTGTTTGTTAGGTACAGAGTTTCACATAACTCAGACTGTTCTCCAACTCAATAGATGGCCAAATTTCTGGTCTTCCCACCTCCTTAGTTCTGGGATTACAGGTGTGCACCACTGTGTTCTGATTCTATGGTGCTGGCGATCAAACCCACCTCATGCTAGGCAAGCACCACAGTAACTGAGCTACACCCCCAGCCCCCATGTTCCATTTCCGTGACCCAGAAGTTCCTTCGCACCTCTTCCACCTCCCAGAGGCTGCTTTGATCATGACCTCTATTATCAGGGGTCAACTTTGCTTGCTCTTGAATTTCCTAGGGATGACACCATCCAGCAAATCCTTTCTTCACTCCTGGCTTTTCCTTTTCTGACCCTTAATAGAAATTTGTTAGTTGAAGAAACAGAAGCGCAGAGCAACAGCAGTGGTCTTCAGGTAAGGGGTTTCTTGGGGTGAGCAGATAATGGTAGATACAGACAGAGGGGACTGTTACTAAGACACAGCCGTGGATCTCCATCCTGGGGGAAACTAATAAAATGATGTGGGGACCCCGGCCAAGGTAAGGGATCCATGTCTAGAAAAAGTCAAGCCCATACATCAGATTCCCAGAAGGATGGATTCTCAGCCCTTGCTAGACGGGGTTCAAGTTCCTTGAGTACTCAGACCCTTGTTAAGTCCAAACCCAACACTCTTCTCACATGAGAGGATCTGGCAGAGGAGGGCATTCAGATATTAGGAATCCAGGGCAAACCCAGGCAGGCATGAATATCCCCCCAACCCCCCACATCCCTTCACCGTTTTTTACCAAGGGACATTCGATGTGGAGGAGGGAATGCAGTCAACCCACCCTCACCACATGCTCAGGCTGGCACTGCAGCACCAGGCAGCCCTCCTGAACTCGGTAGGCATCCTGGCAGCCCTATGAATGCCTCCCCTCCGGGACCAGCCAGGCATTGCTCCAGGGGCTGAGAGCATGGAGACCAGCCCTCTGCCTCCTCCGGGTCTTTTTCGTGTTCTGGGTAGATCCTGTACCTATACCTCCCACCAGGCCCTTCGCAGTGGGTAAAGGTAAAATGTGCTGCTCTCAGAGCCCACGCAGATCGGCAGTGAAGCAATCATCTCGGTGAGTCATGCTGGCACTGTGAGCGCCTGGTCCCTGTTGAGTTGTCGCTAATGAATTAGATTCACCCACAGCATGGCCCCCCAACCTTTCCCCACTCCCGGGGAAGCAGGAAACTGAGACCTGCAAAGAGCCAGGACTCTGACAACTCCAGGTTCCGGCCCAGACCAAGCCATGCCCTCTGCCCCCCCCCCCCACACACACAGACTGCAAAAATACCCAAAAGACAGGTCTCCAGGCCTTCGGAATGGTCTCTCTATTGCCAACCACAAGCTATAACAATATTACCCACTCTCAAATCTATATGAGGGTTTTTTTAAATACCAAAAACCAACCCAGTGCTTTCTGTGATAAATGCCCCTGTACCCAGTCTCCAGCATCCATGATTGTTCACACTTCCTTATGCTTGTTCTAAGTCTGTTTTCTTTTAAATAAAAAAATGGAAGAATGACAGACAGACAGAATGAGGCTTTTGTATCCTCTCCTGTGTCCCAGAAGCACCTCTCCCCCTGCTGACCCTGCCCAGGCTCCTGAGTTCTCCCTGCCCTGAGCCAGGACCACGGGCTGCTTGCTGAGACTTAAATAGTCCCAGAATGTCACCTTATTGGAGATTCTTAGAAAGCAAAGACTCCAGTTTATTAGAACCAGTAAGGAAATGTCAGGGCAAGAAGGGGGCTCATCACCTCTGGGAGGGCATGATCTTTATGTCTGCGAGACTCCGGAGACCCTGGCTTCAGAAAGGACTCGCCCACTGGTCCGTTCATGGTCTCCTGGAGATCTAGTCTCATTATCTCACGTGGGGAAATGACAGGGTTGTCCCCTTACCTGCAGCAGCCAGAACTTAACTCCCTGTGGTCTTTAAGGTATTCATTCAAAAAACATCAAATACCTACAGCTAGGCCTGGGCACTGGGGGTTGCTATGACTATGTGCACCAAGGCAGAACTCTGCACCTCTGTGGGTTATTCTGCCAGTGGAGACAGCCAACTAAAAAGGAGCCTAGTGATGGTCAGGTTGCAATGAAGGAGTAAGGGGGGGGGGGGAAGATGCCTCGTGAAAGAGGCACATTGAGCCAGGACAAGAGGAGATGAGAGTGAGGCCAGAAGATGTGCACAGGGATACATCCCTGAAGGTGGCTGCTTCTGGGTCTGGGCTTTGCACATCAACCCAGGAGCTTTCTGGGACTGTGGAGCTCCCAGTGTTGTGACTTCAGGTGAGGCAGGGAAGGAAGGTGAGGAGGAGGCACCTGGCTTTAGTGTTGACTTTGGATCTGAGGTCACTGACAGACTTGGAGCAGAGATCATGCATTTGAACAACAGCTGCAGGAAGAAGCCTGCATGGTATACCCCCCTCTCATCTTGGTTCTCTCCCACACGCTAATGAGCGTTGTCATTTACTGAGCACCTACGGGCTGTCTAATTTACCCTTCACTGCCGATCCACCAGGCAGGTACTGTATCCCTCCCACTCTACAGATGAGGAAACAGATTCAGAGAGGGTAAGCAGCTTGAGCAAGGTCACACAGCTGGGAAGAGTCAGAGCTGAGATGCAGATCCATCTTAAGAAGACAAAACTTTTCATACCTTGGATCAGTGACTCACTTGGCTGAGAGAAACCAAAGAAACTACTCAGTGTGCCCAAATGCTTGCCCTCAGCCTGAAACAAGATTTCCAGGAGTGCCCGACTTGAAGATGTTACTATCGCTGCAGAGTACAAGAGTGGTGGAGAAACAGAGACGCCCCCACTCCCTCTCACAGCATGAGAGCTCAGCATATTGGCCTGAGGGACAAAGTGATCCTACAACTGAGAGGACAGGCCTCAGAACCCCAAAACAGCTTCAAAGAACAAAGAGGTCTGCAAGTCCAGGACCCAGGTTCAGGATTTCCTAGTACCAAATTACTGGCACTCTCTAGCCTACTTGTTATCCCAGGGCCCTGAGGTGCACACAGAATGGAAACCCGCTCGCAGGGCTGAGTCAGTCTCTGCCACCCACCTCCTCCAGCTGGATGAAACGTGAGTCCAGGTGTGGCCATCGGATCACGTTCCAGGGAACCCTAGTGCACAGCTACTCGCCCACCGGTGTTGAAAGACGAGTTTTCTCCTTCCAGTTCCACTTTCCACCCGGCCCCACCCCCTCGGACAACCGAGCTCAGCCGCACCAACAGAGGTCAAAGAGTCTGATGAAGGGAGTGGCTGGCTTGTTACTCTAGGCTATCACTGTGTTGCAAAATGAGTTCCTGATGAGGTGAGCCTGTCATGGCTTGCTGGACTGGAGACTGTTAAGAATGTGAACTCCAGTAGTGTAGGGAGCCTCTGTTTCATGACGTCTTAGGGTCACCTGTCCACTTCAGCTCCTCATCCTCTCTGAACCTCAATTCTTTTTTTTTTTTCCTTTTTCTTCGGAGCTGGGGACCAAACCCAGGGCCTTGTGCTTCCTAGGCTAGCGCTCTACCACTGAGCTAAATCCCCAACCCTAGAACCTCAATTCTTACACCTGGAGAATGAGCCTGAACGAAGTCGGAGGGCTGGTGGGGGGGGCACTTGTCTGGCCTCAAAACCGAAAGGACATTAGTTGGTAATATACTTGTGTCAAAGGCATGGGGATCTGAATCTAATCCCCAGACTCATGTAAGAAGCTGTGTGTGGTGGAATACGCTTGAAACCTCAGCACTGGGGAGGCAGAGGCAGGTGGATCCCAGGGACTAATGCACCATCCAGGCCAAAGGCAAGTTCCAAGCAAGTAAGAGACCCTGTCCAAAAAAAGGAAAGAAAAGAGCCAGATAGCCTCTGAGGAGCAATATTCAAGTTGTCCTTTGACCTCCAAACCCCCCCCACACACACACACAAACCCAATATAAACAGTGAGGATCAGGGCTAAAAAATATACTGTCTGTAAATAGTAAATAACATTTTCCTGCAATGTGTGTGTTAGGTGCACACGTATATGCACAGAGGCTCTGGAATTTCAGGTGTGTAGGTCCATACTCAGTTTTCTGGAGCGCTCTCTCTCTCTCTCTCTCTCTCTCTCTCTCTCTCTCTCTCTCTCTCTCTCTCTGTGTGTGTGTGTGTGTGTGTGTGTCTGTGTGTCTGTGTGTCTGTGTGTGTTTATGTGTAAAAAGGCACACGTGTGGGTAGGTGTTTGTTTCATGAGGGTGCACTGCATGCAGAGGCCCACAGTGATGTTGGGAATCATCCTTGTTCACTCTTCCTTTTTATTCAGTGAGGTAAGGTCTCTCACTCAAGCCCAGAGCTTCTTCTAGGGATCTTGTGTCTCTGCCTTCTGAAGCTAGAATTACAGGGAGGAACCACCAGGCCGCCTGGCAGCTATCTAAATTCTGGGAGTCCAAACTCTAACTCTCCAGTCCTCACACTTTTGAGGCTTGACCACTGGGCTATCTGCCCAGCCCCTAATCCTAGGGATTTGAACTCAGGACCTCATGCTTGATTAGCAAGCTCTTACCTGCTGAGCCATCTACCAACCCAATTTCGGGCACTTTCTAAAGTGTGGTGTCCTTCTCCTGGCCTCCAGTGTCAAGTCCACAATGGGCAGAGCCACTCCGCCCTGGGGATCTACTCAAAGCTGAGGGCTGGGTGGCTGGTCAAGAGAGGCATTGACTCAGGATCAGCTGTCCCTGAGAAGGCACTTCCCTACATCCATCCCCTCCATTCACAAGCTGAGCTGGCCTCCCAGCCTACTACTCTCTGGGGGAACAGAACAAAGAGGCAAATCCTCGGCTCAGAGTTGCAAAAAGGTCTTTGAAATCCAGAGCCCAGACTACAGAGTCTTACAACAGCCAGGGTTGGAAAGAGAAAAAGAATTTTTGTAGGTCCAAAAGCCTGCCTTTGAACTTGAAAAGCAGACAGCCGATGCCCATAAGCCCTGGAGAAGGACAGCATGCAGTATCAGGGAAGCCAAGATTCTACCCAAAAGAATATCCAGGGTAGACCTGCAGACGAGAGAGAAGGAAATCAGTTGAGGCCTTACAGATGCCAGGGAAAGAGGTCAAGGGAAATCATGAGAGAAGAAGCCCCAGATCTATGGGGCGTGGGGGGTTCACCAGCACTCATGGGACCAGTTTTTGTGGCCTGAGAATGTGACCTGATTCTACCTATCACAGAAGCCTTGGAGCAGAGGCGGAGGTAAGCCATCTCTCCTCTGAATCTTTCTCACCAGGGCTAAGCAGAAGTTTCTGAAGCTCTAAGACCGGTATGGGTGTGCCAGGGCATGGAGGGCAGGCTGAGCAGTAGAGGTCATAAGGCAGCTGCAGGGATGGTTCTGTGACCCTAGAAACCATGGGTCAGGTCATGGAGGCAGTTGGAGGAGGAACAGAGACAAAACACTCAGCCAGATGCTGTGGCACTCACCTGCCACCCATCATTTGAGAGGTGGAGGCAGAAGGATCAGGAGTTAAGCCCAGCCTCCATTACATAACAAGTTGGAGGATAACCTGACATACATGAAACCCTGTCTCAAGAAGCCCACACTGTGCCAAGGAAATGACTCAACATGTTTGAAAAAAAACCCGACTCTACAATATTGTCCTCTGACCCCCATATGCTGTGATACACACAACACACACATACACACACATATACACACATACACACCCACACACATACACATACACACAACACACATATATACACACACGTACACACACATACACACCCACACACATACATACACACACATACACACCCACACACATACACACAACACACATACACATATACATACACACACATACACACCCACACACATACACATACACACCCACACATACACATACCCACACACATACATACCCACACACATGCACACATACAACACACACACATATACACACACATGTGCACAAATACACACAACACACACATACACATATATGCACACATACACACAACACACACATACACATATACGCACACACACAACACACACATACACATATACACACACATACACACAACACACACATACACACACATGCACACACATACACACCCACACACATACAGACATATGCACACATATACACACAACACACACATACACACACCATTCAGATACATACAACATACTAATAATTTTTGTAAAGATTTATTTTTATTTTATATCAGTGTTTTGCCTGGATGTATATATGCTATAATCACTATCAGTTTGCCTGGTACTCGAGGAGGCCAGAGATCAGCTATCAGATCCCCTAGACCTGGAGTTACAGATGGTTCTGAGCTGCCTTGTGGGTGCTGGGAACTCAGTCTGGGTCATCTGCAATTCAGCTCCAATAATAACTTTTGTTTTATTTATTTATTTTTGTTCTCTGAGACAGAATCTCACTATGTAGCCCAGACTGGCCTGAAACTTGCTATGTAGACAAGACTGGTCTCGAAATCATACACATCTACCTACCTGTGCTTCCCAAGTGCTGAGATTAAAGGCATGCACCACCATGCCCTTTTTGTAAAAGGTTTTAAAAAGCCAAAACACAAACATGTGAAAAGGTATGTCTCTCCCACTCACAGGCTGTGTGGAAGGCAGTCTATTCCCTAAAGAGAAGGAAATGCCAAGAAGACAGAAATCCTGCCCTTACTGGATTTTAGACCTTAAGAATAGATTCATTCACTAGAAATCGACTGGAAATAACCACACTGATGTCTTTGCTAAGTCTAACCACTGACAGACCAAGTCTCCTCCCCCTCCCTTCCCCTCCCCTCCCTTCCCCTCCCCCCTGCCCCTCTTCCTCTCCTTCTCCCTCTTCCTTTGCCTCTTCCTCTCCCTCCTTTGTCTCACACACACACACACACACACACACACACACATACACAATGGGGGGCGGGGGGTCATGTAATATAGCCCGGGCTGGCTTTGAATTCATTATGTGGCATGGCCTTGATCTTCTGATACTCCTGTGGCCATCCCGCAAGTGCTGGGATTGCAGGCACGTGCACCAAGGCCGACTTAGTAGTGCTAGCGATCAAACCCATGACTTTCTGCACGTTAGGCAAGCGCTTTATCAACTGAGCTGTATCCTCACTTACACAGTGAGACTCTGAACTGCAGATGCCCACACTGGGTTCTCAGCACCCACAAGGCAGCCCGGGACCATCTGTAACTCCAGTTTCAGGGAGCTACATGCCCTCTCTGGCCTCCTCAAGTACCAGGTAAGCTCGTGGTGTGGTGATTCATTCCTTTTTCTTCTGATGTTGGAGGCTAAACAGTGCCTGATGCATGAACATGTTCTACTGAGCTATATTCTCTGGTCCCCAAGATACATTTTTGTTTGCTTTGTTTGGTTCTGAAACAAGATCTCTTGTAGCCCAGGCTAGCCTTGAACTCCTAATTCTCCTCACTCTTTTCAAATGCTGGGATTACAGGTATGTACCACCATGCCAGGTTCAATTAAACAACAAATAGAGTCTTACTATGCTATCTGTAGATATACACCATTAAGTTCAGCTAAGGACACAGCTTTCAGCCTCTGAGGCCCCTTTGAAGTTGCACCCACCTGCCTGTCTGTGCAGGAGCCTAGAGTCAGGTGAGACACTCTGTGCATATCTTTCTGTGTCTCCCAGAGATCCCTCCAGTCGCAAACCAGCAGCTGGGTGTTGTTCCAGGCCCATAGAAGGCATCACAAATGTCCATCCTTTTGCTAGTGATGGCGTCCCATATGTAAATGGTACTTGAATTCTTCAGGGCCTCGCTGCTCTGAAGTCTCTTCTGATATTGGAGAATCCCACTGGCCTTGCAAACACTTCACCCCCATGCAGACTCTAGAAGTTGAAACCACTTGCAGCTCAGTTTCCCGGTGTACTGACTAGTTTATGCAAAGTTGGCACAAGCTACAGTCACTTTTAAGAGAGGTAACCTCCAGTGAGAAAATGCCCTCACCAGAATGGCCTGTGAGGAAGCCCGCAGTGCATTTTCTTGGTTGACGATGTAGAAGAACCCAGCTCACTGTGAGTGCTGGTTGTCATAAGAAAGCAGGTTTAGCAGGCCATGAGGAACAAGCCAGTAAGGAGCACTTCTCCATGGCCACTGCTTCAATTTCTGCCTCCTCCAGTTCCTTCCCTGACTTCCCTGCTAAGCCGGGATTGTGTGAGAGTCCAAAGCCTCTCAAATGTTTTAGTTATGTTTATTTGTTTTGTTATGGGAAGGAAGGGGTTTGCATATCCAGAGTACCCTGCATTTGAAGTGTCATGGCTGTCTGTAATCCCAGGACTTGATAGATAGAAGCCAAAAGATTGTCCTAGGTTTGACACATCCTGGGCTACAGATTGGACTCTGTCCCCTCAGAAATAATAAAATAGGGTATTCAAGCCTGCAGAATGGTTCAGAGAGTATATGTACTTGCAGCCAAGCCTGATGGCCTATATTGGATCCAAATAGTAGAAGGGAGGAGAATCAACTCCTTCAAGATGTCCTCTGACCTAGGAGAGCGATGGCATATTCATACTCACCTCCTCCTACCCCCTCAAAAGCAAATGAACAAAGTATAATTTTAAAATAAAAAAATAAACTGTCATCAAATCAGTTTCTATGTTTTTCAAGGAACTTTGAGAGCCAGGTTGCTCTCACTCTGGGAGTCACATGAGCTACCCCCACCCATCTCTCACCCTACTTCTACCTTCTACTGTGAACCAGGGAGCCACTGGACTACCAGCTCCTGTTTCTGTGTGCCCAGGATTTGCCCTGGGTTGTTGGTATGAGCCTCCTGCCTATGGTGCCAGGAGCCACAGGGAGAGGACTCGGTAGTAAGGCTGTGTGCCTAGGGTCCACACCTCTCACTGGACACTGACTGGAGCTCCCAGTCATCCAAGCTTAGGTTGGGTGGACAGATGCCCCTCTGACTTGGCTGTTTACCTAGGACCTCACCCAAACACACACGAACACCTTACTTATTCTAACATACACTCACATCCTCTCCCTTTAGCAGAAAATAGACAACGCCCTTACTGTCACTGACCTCAAATAGGAAGCTTCTAGGCTCCTACCCATCCCAGGCCCCTACCTAACTAAGCAGTCTGATAAGAAGGGCCAGAGATAGTATGTGTTCACCAAGCCACACAACTTTGAGAAAGTGGTTTCTTCTCTCTGGTTCAGGTTGTCCCAAAGGTCTTTGGGAAGTCGGTGAAGGACATGTGTCCCTCAAAGACTTTTCTTGGCAGATCTGTTTGGAACAGTAGCTGGAGGAAGACAAGAGTACCCATCCCTGCCCTGACCCTTTAAAAGAAGCCCCCAGTGGGTGGGCCCTGATCCCCATTCCTCCCTTCTGCCTGTGTGGTTGTTTGGGGAACAGTTCCTGGTGAATGGGTGGCTCTCCAGATGGCCAGAGAGGAAATCGGAGAAGTTTCGTGTACTCCATCTGCCTGTGTGTATCATGCCCACCATCTTCAGCCCCCAACCCGCCCAGGGCCTCCAGTTCTCACAGACAGATGCTTTTGAACAACACCCTCCACCCCATCACTCTCCTGGGAGCCCTGCTTTCCCAGCTGGCCAGCTGTCAAGCCCGTGAGCTGTTGGTTCTATGTCATCACGTGCTCCAGGCCAGATGGTACCTGTCAACGTCAGCTGCCATACTGCTATGACAAGCAGCAGCCTCACACACGTCCCCGTGCATCAAGGATATGGCCTGACCTGCCTTCACTCCCTCTCCGCCCTGCCCTGCACCCCCACCCCAATGCCGTCACCACCCTGCCTACGTGTCCTCAACATGCCCCCACAGGGAGACGCTCTGTGCTCTATCTGCAGCGGGGAAGGCCCACAGAATATTCTCCGCACCTGGCAAGCCGTGGGAGCTTAGTAAAGGTTAATCATGAGCAATGGCACCCCTAGAACCTTTTCTAAGATACCGGCAGCTTGAGGAAGGAAGCATTTTAGTAGTCAGCTGCCACAAAGGTCTGGCAGAGTGTGACCCTGGGAAGAGGTGAGGGCCCAGCCCTACTGAGGGGCAGCCTCTCTGTCAGGTTGTACAAACTGAATGCTCACCCACCAAGGGACCATGTGGGGTCCCTTCGCCCCAGTGTGAAAGCTATGAGGGTCAGAGACTGAAGGTAAGGGGAGGCTGAAAGGGTAGTGTTATAAAAAGAGCAGCTGTCCTGAGGGCAGCACCACAGAGCCTCAGCTGTCTGCCACACAGATGCAGGGTACCTACTGACCAACACCCTGTTTGTTGTTAGGGCAGGTGACACCCAGAAACCCATGTCAGGTACTTCTCCAGGCACAAAGTATTATCCCACCCATCCATTCATCTGTCCATCCGCCCGCCCACCCACCCACCCATCTTCCTATATTCATCTCATTCTTCCAGACATTCTAGACAGTTCTGTGCTGGGCTCTGGTGGATCGGCTGTGAACGAGAGATGCTGTGTGTGCCCCTACTGAGGCTTGTCAGTCGAGCACGGTCTTCAGATCCGAGCAGCCTGTCTTCTGTAGGGTGCCCCTGTAGAAGGCCCTTTCTCCACAGCCATGACCCAGGCTCAACCCATCCCCCACTGTCCTCCTGTACTTTGGATCTCTTTAGGCCTACTGCAAAGGTCTCCAAGGAAGCAAGCTTGGCTTGCAGTTGAGTCATCCCAGTGGGCTATAGCTGCCACTGAAGGCTCTCAACTCTACTCCTTACCAACAGGCTTAACTCACATCTCTTACGGCTGTGTGACCTGAGACTTCTCAGGCCTACCAAGCAGAGACCCTCAATCATCAACATGGCTCAGCCTTGACCTTTCTAGACACCCTTCCTGCCCCCAGGGCCCTAGGCTATCTTGTCCTCACACCGATCCTTGGACTGGGGCACAGGACCCAAATTAGGACCCATGGATCATCTACCTGGAAGCAGGCTGTAGCCCCTGCTGTAGGAAGGAACAGAAATTTAAGGAGCAAATTGAAGTTCTTCACCTCTCCTCAGGGGCAGAGTTCACAGCTCCTGCTCAAGTGCCCCCTCACATGTTTTGAAAATTGGCGTGTAGGACATAGAATAAAGAGAGACAATGGAGAAAGACTGTTATCAGACTTCAGTGCCTGTGACACAGACCCCGGGTCCCCTGTTGGGCCAGGTAGAGATAGGACAAATGGGAAACATGAACTGTGAAGTGACTCTCGTGGGAAAACATTCAAGAAATGAAATGGGATTGGGGGTAGTGGATGTATATGGATGTGTGCATGTGTGTGGATATGTGCATGTATCCGTGTGTGTGTGTGTGTGTGTGTGTGTGTGTTTGCTATGCAAGTTATTATACACACATCCATTTGTGTGTGTATGCCTGTGTTGTGTGTGTGTCTGTGTGGTGTGTGTGTCTGTGTGGTGTGTGTGTGTGTGTGGTTTGTGTGTGTGTGTGTGGTGTGTGGTATGTGTGGTGTGTGGTATGTGTGTGTGTATGTGGTGTGTGTGTGGTGTGTGTGTTATATATGTTATGTGTGTATATGTGTTGTGTGTGTGTGTGTGGTGTGTGGTATGTATGTGGTATGTGTGTGTATGTGTGGTGTGTATATGTATGTGGTATGTGTGTGCATGTGTGTTGTATGTGTATGTGTGATGTATGTTGGTGTATTGGTGTGTGTGGGGTGTATGTGTGGTGTATGTATATGTGGTGTGTGTGTGGTGTGTGGTATGTGTGGTGTATGTGTATGTGTGTATATGTATGTGTATGTGAGCTGTGTGTCTGTATGTATGGTGTGTGTGTGTGTGTGTGTGTGTGTATGTGTGTGTGTGCTAGAGTTTTACCTTGAATGTCTTCTTCAATTGCTTTTCAATTTATTTTTTATGGTAGAGTCACTAACCCAGAAGCCCATGAATTCAGCCAGACTATCTCCAGGAGCTCCAGAGATCTCCTGTCTCTCCTTTCCCAGAACTGAGATCAAAGACACTTTCTACCATGCTCAGCTTTTGCCCATGGGTGTTGGGGATCCAAACTCAAGTTTTCACGGTTATGTAACAAACACTTTACCAACTAAGCCATCTTCCCTGACCCTTATACACTATTTTCATGTGTCTGTGTATCTGTGTCTTTGCTTACCCGTGTCTACATGTGCATGTGTCTGCATGTATGAACATATTAAATGCTCATGTGAACATCTACGTATTGTGTATGTTCTTCTTGTTCAGGTGTGCTCTTTTTTTTTTTTTTCTTTTTTTTTTTCGGAGCTGGGGACCGAACCCAGGGCCTTGCGCTCGCTAGGCAAGTGCTCTACCGCTGAGCTAAATCCCCAACCCCCAGGTGTGCTCTTATTATTGCTTCTTCCTTCCTTTCTTTTCTTCCTTTCTTCCTTCTTTTCTTTCTTTAAGTTTTCTTGAAACAAAGTCTCATGTAGTCCAGGCTGGCCCATGTAGCTGAGGATGGTTTTTAATTTTTTTTATTAATTTTTATTTATATGAGTACACTGTAGCTGTCTTCAGACACACCAGAAGAGGGCATCAGATCCCATTACAGATGGTTGTGAGCCACCATGTGGTTGCTGGGAATTGAACTCAGGACCTCTGGAAGAGCAGTCAGTGCTCTTAACCACTGAGAGCCCAAGCATGGTTTTTTGAATTCCTGATCCTCCTGTTTCTGCTTCTCTAGTGCTCCTTAGATATGTGTCATTGTGCCCAAGTATGTAACTGAGGTTACATTTTGTTGGCACAAATGTGCCCTATGTTTGTGTATGGGTGTCTTCAGGGCTCTGTGTCCTTTTTAACTGCTTTCATGTGATTTTGTTTTGTGCTGTCTCTCTCTCTTCCCTCCACTCCCACCATGTGTGTGTGTGTGTGTGTGTGTGTGTGTGTGTGTGTGTTTTGTGTTTTGGCAGGAAGGGGCTAGTAATTGTGGATGCCCTCACCCCACTATGCAGTTATAACAAGACATTTTTAGGATCCAGGTCCGTTTCTGGGTTGGTGACTCACCCCTAATGTTGGAGGCCATGGACCAGCAGGTCCCCACGCACAGCCTGTGAGGCTGTCACCGGGCCCTGAGTCTGATTGGGTTTACAGCCCAGAGACTCTGTGTCCCTGACTCCCCTCCTCCAACTCTGGGACCAGCTGGAGCCTCCCACAGTCCACATGGAGCCCCTGGAAGGCTCTGGACAGCCCCAGGCCTGCTACACAGGACTTTACCAGGTACAACGGCACTCCAGGGTCACCAAAACTGCAACATGGATGCCCACTGAGACGCACAAATGGACCTAGGGAGAGTAGATGGCTGTGCCCAAGAACCTGCTGGTCCATGACCTCCAACATTAGGTGTGAGTCACTAACCCACAGACAGGCCTGGGTCCAGTGTCTTGTCATAACTTCATTACAGGCTGAACTTGGAGGGGACAGCCCCTAGTTCAGCAGTGCTATCTGGCTACCTTCCGGGACCCCGAGCAACTCACATGCTTCTTTAGGATCTAGGCTCCTGAGGCATAAAGTAAGGGGTTGTTGCTTACAGAGCCACATATACAGCTGCACAGTTGTGCACGGAACAGACCTGGCCGGGCGGCAGCAGGTGCTGAGAGCCGGGCTAGACTTTTGCCTTGCAGATGAGAAGCAGCAGTGCCCAGCTGCTCCATCTTCCCACGCATTTGCTCACTGGGCGCTAAGCTCAGTGGGGTATCCCTCTAACAGACAACTTGTTCTCATTCTCACAAAAGATGTCTTCCTCTGCTTGCTTGGCAGGAGAGAAACCCAGCCTTGCCACCAGCCTTCTACCCTGTGCTGGTGTCTACCTTGCCCATCCATCACACCCCACCCCCCATCTCCCTGACGTTCTTCCTGGCCTATCCCTATAGACCTCTCTCTTTTGAGGCTATCAGTGGGACCCTAAAGTCCTGCTTTAATCCACGTTCCCATTTGTATCAAACCTCCAGCCTGACGTGACTAATCACTGTCCCAGACAGCACAACCAGAGGGACACATCTCCAACTGATGCCCCTTGTCAGCTGAGCCGCTGTCACTCAGATGCTCTGAGTCCCCTGACTCCAAATCTGACCCTGAACCCTCTACCCCGATGCACTCTAGCTCACCCCTTACCCCAGCACCACCCTGCCTGACAATGACTGGATACCATGCCAGTTCAGTGTTCTTTATTTCTTTAGTAAAGTAACCGAGGGCATCTTGGGAAGTGTAGGGGAAGGAGCTTGTCCCATCATGGCAAACCTGGGAAGAAGGGATAAAGATTAGGTTTGAGGGAGAGCCCTGGGGTGGCTCTGAACCCTCTTCAACAGAAACAAAAGGCCTCCCGACTCCCATCCCTCAAGCCTTACTTAACCCAGACCTTGGGAAGGGAATGGGCACAGGAAGGCACCCTGTCCTCTTACCCCCCAGATTCAGCTGGAAGTTGGGTAGCGGTTGCTATGAGGCACGTCTCGATAGAAGGGGTCAACTGAAGTCAAGGTTCTGCAGAAAGAAAGGAAACTGGTGGGAGGAAGGGTGACCAAGCCTGGGCCTCTCTCCTCTACCTCCTGTCCCCAGATCCCAAGAGCTACCCAGGTCCGAACAAGGACAGCCAAGCCACAGACATTCTGTCTGCCAACTGAGCCTATACTATCCAGGTGGAGGTTTTGAAGAACTGAGAAAGAGTCACGGGAGGGATGGGCCCACAGTTCATTCACCTTTAAATCCATTCCCACACTCCCTGTCACCATGGTAGAGGCAAAACATGCAGTGGAAGGGTAGGGCTGAGGGGATGAATCTGGGCTGCAAAGTTGAGGGAGGGGTGGCAGGGGCAGAGCTGAGGGGACATGCTACCTTCCCACATGGGGATGCAGGTGCCTCAGGGTCTCCGTGGGGTTGGGTGTGGTGTCCATGTGGGTAACGGGCTCACTGAGGGCATAGGCTCCTGCTTTCTGGGGCTGGATGCCACCTCGAGTCCAGCCTTCTCGATCCAGCCCCTTGGGGATGTTCTCAAAGTACCTGGTATGGTACAAGGGCCCTTAGATACAGCTTACCTCTTTCTGAAGCTCATTCCTCCCTTCACTACCAACAATCTTGGGCCTCAGGGCGCTCCAGTCTGCTTGCCTCTGCCCATGTGTCTCCTCTGCCTGTCACACCCGAGGCCTTGTCCACCCAGGACAGTCACTCAGGAAGCCTGCCCCTGTTCCTGGAGCCGAGTCCCCCTGCTCCACTCCAAAGCTGAGACGGGTGTGGGGAGCAAAGAACAGGATCTGTGGGGTTCCCACCTGTGGCCCTGTCAGCACCCAGAAAAGAGCCCTGCTCCATCAGTCTCCTCTAAGCCTCTGACTCCCTTCCATCCACCTAAAGAACTGAGCTTTAGGCCGAGTTCTGAGACACAGAATGAGTAAGACTGGGACCCACCCTGGCTTATGAAGACACAATGACAGGATGCCAATAGGTTCATTTGGAAATCAGGGATTACCATCCCCCGCCCGGGGGGCAATTCAGGATCTCCAGCAAGAAGCAGGGTGTCCAGCACCTGCAGGAATTCCTGACAGGTAATGGAGGCAGGGTGTGTGAGCAGGGTAAGGACCTGCAGAAAGCCTGGAACTTGATGAGGGCCTCAAAACGGGGGCAGTCTCTTAAACAGAGACAGATTTTGTCTGCCAACATCCAGAGTGCTCCCCTGTCACCCTTGTGGAAAGAGAGCAGTTACTGTGTTCCCAAGCTAAGCCCTAAGAGTGTGGCCCAGAGGGCACCAAGGCTTTTTCAGCTGAGACCTCTATTGCCAGCTGGTCCTCGGCCAGACACTCTGAAGTCTCCAATGCTACCTTCTTACATCAACACCCTGGTCCCAGCACTCCTACTCCCCGCCTCTCTCACCACACCCCGATGTGATCACAAGGTTTATCCTCCGGGGCCTAGGTCAGTATCTGCCCTCAGTCAGGATTCAGTGGAAAAGCAGGAAGTGCCCTAGAACTGGGGTAGGAGGAGGGAAGCCTGACAAGCCAGAGGAACATGGAATACTCTGGTTTGGGGGCAGTGTGCATGCATGGAAAGATCAGAGGTGTGCTGAGAGCCAGCCTGGCTTTCCAGCTTAGGATTCTGTCCCCCTCGCCCCAAACCCACTTCCTGTTGGAGTGGGTTCATGCACGCATAATCTCGGCGTTTGAGAGGCAGAGATGGAAGTCGCCACTGCCACAAGCTCTGGGCCAGTCTAATCTACAGAGAAAGTTTCAGGCCAGCAAGAGTGTCTCAAAATAAAGGAAAAACAAACAAAGGTATTACAACACTTGCTTTCTGCTGCCCCTATAAGCCCTTCCCACCCAGCCCTGGTTTCAGAAGCTGTCCTCATGGCTCTTGGGCTACTTCCCTGCAGAAGCCCTCCTTAGGCCTCAGGCATGGCTCACAGCTTACCTGCCGAGGGAGCACTGAGCCCACCTGGCATGTGATGGATGCGGTTCCTTAACAACTGATGGTTTGCTGCTGCAGAGCTCTACATTCATTTACCTTTCCCAGCCTGGCCCTGGCATCCTGCTCTGCCTGTTGTGTGAGAGCTCCCCTTGACTTGCTAGGATCTGTTTCTCCTGAGCAAGGAGTCCCCGTGAGACTTCATGTCGCCCTGAGGACAGCTTTTTAACCAGTGACTAATGGGCCTGGGCTGTGACCGCTCTGGCTCTGTCACCCTCAGGCTGGGCCAGATCAGAAGTGTGTGCCCTTACGTTGTTGTCTATGTTTCTGCCACAGGCCAGCTGGCCTCATAACACCTCTTCACTGTCTGCTTTGCCTTCCGTGCAACTTCCACACATGCCCCCCTGAAGTCCGTTCTCCCAGGGAAGGGGCAGCACAGCTGAGGGTCTGTGTCTGGAAGAGTTTAGTGCCAGGTTCTCCTCCCAAAGGTTGTATCCTTAGTATTTGCTCTGCCTCAATTTCAGTCAGTCAAATGGGTCTCGGCTTTCAGCCAGGAAGGGAGCCTCACCCTTGGTTGTAGGTGGTGAGGTACCGTTGATCTCTGTCTTGTTCATAGGAACTCCGAACATAGCTGGGGTTGTTAAGAGTGAACCCTGTGGGCTCCTGCACAAGAGGGGGGCAAGGGAACGAAAGGTTAAGACTCAGAACATAGTCAGGGACTGGGATGGGTGCAGCAGCCTTACCTTGTTCCCCACAGACTCCCTGCCAAGCAGGGCAACATTTGACTGTTGCATCCGCTGGGGAGGCTGGTAGGACCTGTGGCTCATGCTGGTGGGCTGTGAGCTTGGAGTAGGCATCTGGAAGGAGCAGAGACATAAGTCCAGAGGCTGAGAAGCTGGCTGAGGTCATATGATGGAGAAGGGATGGGCAGAGGTCCTCCCACCCCCTGCCAAAGTATTCCAGGCTTCCAAGCGCAGGCTCCATCCCAGCTCTTAACTTTATGCCCCATCTGCAACAATACCCTTCATCCATCTCTGCCTCTTCCCATCCTTCCCTGCTGGGCCCATTACTTACTCTGGGGTTCAAGCTCCTTTCACTCACTCGGCTGTATCCAGTGTCCCGATCAGAGCCTCTGGCCAGCACAGGGAGGAACTCATTTCCCTGGGGGGAGCAAAGAAGTTGTGGGTACCACTCCTTCACAATTCTAAGCCTTGTACAACTGTCCCTATATGTGGTCCCGGCCCCCCAGCACAGAGCTTACCTGAGGGTGACTTATAGGGAGGTAGTCTGACTTGGTGATACTCCGTCCTGGATGGAGGACCTGGGGAAGAATGCACAGTGGAAAATCAGCCTAGCTTCCCTTGCCCTCAATGGCTCCCACACCCTCTGATCCAGCCTCCACTGTGTCAAGCATGCAGAAGGGTTCTGTACAGACAAATGTGCCTGGGGCAACTAAGGAATAGGTAAGTTTGGGTGGAATGACCAACCCCCGGTCCAGAATGGGAGCCAATACAGAAGATTCCCATCTGAGCTTTGAGCCTTGCCCCTTCACCTACTTGGACCTCAGTATTGTCATCTATAAAGTGGGAGTCTTAAGCACAGCAGTGGTGTTCTCTCTTTCATTTCATACCATACTTGACTGGAAGACTTTGTGTCCAAAGCTTTAAAAGTAACTTCAGACCCCGTCCCTCAGTCTTGGGAATTTTGATGCTCCTGGGTCCACACTTACAGGGTCCCCAGGATATGCCTGTGAGGGCGGCTGGAAGACAATGGGATTCTTGGTAGACTCTTCCGTGAAGCCAGTCTCTTCTTTGGAACCAATTGTCTTCTTAAGCAAGAGATCTGCAAAAGCCACAGCTCTCTATGCTTCATGGGGCTACATCAGTGAACCAGCAGAGAGGGATGGACTCCAGGGGCCAGGCCAGGAAAGCAGAAGGAAGAATAGGGACTGACAGGCAGGAGTAGCTGCCAAGTGGCCCTGCTACAACAGCAGGACAGGGCACTGAAATCAGCCCAGGGGCACAGCTTCTCCCTCAAGTCACCCATTTGACAGTCCTCCTTTCTCCCCTTGGTAGCTTCTGAGAACTGCACCAGCTCCAACCCTGGAGTCTCTCCTAGGGGCCGGAGAAGGAAGGTGGAGCTGGGAGGGCCTACCTGGATGGTTTGGAGACTCCTTGAGATACTTGGAATTATACTCGGAAGTCATGAAGCGTGGGCCCTGGAACGTACAAGGCAGAACAATAGGAACGCAGTGGACCAGGGCAGAACGTAGGCATCCCATGTTGGTGGTGGTAGCTCTTTGGATGTGTGGATACCCAGTGGGCCTGGGAGGAAGAGGCTAGCACAGCTCCCCAACAGACACCTGAGATGCCTGATGAGGCACGTCAGTGCCTCAAATGCCTCCATGATAATTCCAAATCATACAGCATGCTGAGTTCCTGGAAATGACCCCAAGGAACCCAGACAGAAGTGAGGGGGTTGTGATGAAGGATAAGTTGATAGAACAAAAAAAAAAAAATATCAGCTTAGTCATGGGACAGAGGAGGGTATGGTGGCCACTTTGATGCAGTTTGAGAACTATCAAATTGAAAATGCCTTGTCTGCATTGTTTCAGGGCCCGAGGGAGCCCCCTGAGAGAGCAAACACAGGTCCAACCTCTGCAGGAGGAGGAGGTGGGCGTGCCCCCTCCTCAGCCCTAGCAGATATCCACTCACATAGCGCGAGTTCTCCCACTCCGTAGAGCCCTTGCCCTGCTGCTGGTGGATCAGGGGAACCTCCTTGGGCTCCAGTCCCGTGATAGTCTGAGGCCCGTGATCCTGGGTGTCAAAGTGGACCTTCCTGACCTGGAAGAGTGAAGTACATGATCATTCTGACAGGCGAGAGAGCGCCAGTCACAGTCCATTCCCTACTCCTACAGAGCTAGTTAATGGCAGTCTGTGTGACTCTAATACAGTGACATCAGCGGGCCCTCCTGTACCTCAGCTTGTATCTTGCTGTACCTTGCTCAGAGTGGTGACTCTCACACCCTGACAGCAGTCTATGGGGGACTTTGGGTCCTCAGACGGCAACAGAAACGTAACCCCTTGCTGGGCCCCTCACCCAGAAACTCCTGCCCCAGGGCCTTTGAACTCATAGCTGATACTGCTTGGATCACACATCCCTTAGGTGGCTGTGGTGAGAGGAATGGTGGCCTCTTTTGAACCTTACCCAGGGTTTCCATACTAACTTCTTTCCCAGCCTTTGGGCTTCTGCTCATCACTCCTCCAGTGCTGTATCTCCCTCTGCTCTTACCCCTTCAAACTTTTTAGTTTTATTTTACATTTTAAAAGATTTATTAGCCAGGCTGTGGTGGCACACCCCTTTAATCCCAGCACTTGAGAAACAGAAGCAAGCAGATCTCTGAGTTCGAGGCCAGCCTAGGCTACATAGCTATAGAGTTAGTTTGTGAACAGACAGGACTACAAAGAGAAACCCTGTCTCAAAGAGAGGGAGAGGGAAAGAGGGAGGAGAGGGAGAGGGAGAGGGAGAGGGAGGGGGAGAGAGAAAGAGAGAGAGAGAGGGAGAGAGAGAGAGAGAGAGAGAGAGAGAGAGAGAGAGAGAGAAAGTCAGAAAAGAGATTTGTTAGTATTTTATGTGTTTGAGCTTGTATATGCCACATGTAGATAGGGGCCCACAAGGACCAGATGAGAGCATCAGATTCCCAGGAGCTGGAGTTCCAGGAACTGAACTCGCATCTTCTGGAAGAACAGTAAACACTCTTAACCTCTGAACCACATCTCCTGCTATCGTCACCGTCATTATTTTTTTTAAAGATTTATTTTATTTATATGAATACACTGTAGCTGTCTTCAGACACACCAGAAGAGGGCATCCGATTTCATTACAGATGGTTGTGAGCCACCATGTGGTTGCTGGGAATTGAACTCAGGACCTCTGGAAGAACAGGTCGGTGCTCTTAACCGCTGAGCCATCTCTTCAGCCCTTGTCACCGTCATTATTAAAATTGAGATGTGGGCTCATGTGGCCCAGGCTGGCCTTAAACTTGATGTGTAGCTAAGGATAACTTTGAACTTTTTATCTTGCTGCCTCCCGCTCTCCAATGCTGGATTACAGGCATATACCACTCCGCCTGGTTTCCGAAGCACTGGGGGATGGACCCCAGAACCTCGTGAATGTTCAGCAAACGTGTTACCCACCGAGCTACAGCTGCACATTCCCTCCACACTTAAAAGGCATTCAAAGTAGGTTGCTTGGATGAACGGCTACCTGTCCTCGTGACTGTGGTGGTGATCTGAGTGGTGGTGATAATGATGACAGAAGCAGAGAGGTCGAGTGATTGTGACAGTGACCTTATGGCAGTGAGAGTGGTGGCAAAGGGTTCGGACGTATGAATAGGATCCTGGCATCTGAGAGGATGGAGTAGGGGCGAGGGTGGGGACAGGGCTTCAGGGAGATGGAGAGGGAGTGACAGTGGGGATAGCGGGGATGAAGACAGGACCGCCGTGGGGGGTGGCCCCTTACCCTACACTTTGGTTCTTCCATGCCACGTCTTCTCAGTTCTGTGCAATGGATGGAGGTGCTATTCCCACTTGCTAGAAGGAACCTACCCTACCCGTCTTCCTGCACACATCCTGGGGCTCACTCCTTTCCAGCGTGGGCCCAGCACTGACCTCCTTGGAAAGTGGTCCGATGTTGACCTTCTCTCGCCCGTAGCCGGAGGTCGTCTGGTGCAGGTTCCAGGGCAGGGGCTGCTTGCCGTCAGGCACTTCCAGGGGAGCGTAGCTCTGACTGGCCACAGACTTGGAAGTGTCATGGATTTGTTCCCTACGGAGTGGGAGTAAGAAAGAGATGGAACCTCCAGGGCCACCTTCTTTGTTCTGGGGCTGAGAGATGCATTTCTTATTCCCAGCCGTCTCTCCCATCCCTTTCCCAAATGTTTCAAGAGTCCCTCTTGGCCCTAGGGCCAAAACTGGGCAGCAAGCCCAGAGCCACTCAGGCCTTGTTTTGGAGCCTGGGGCAATGACATCCTTAATATTTAAGATCCAGCAGGGCAGAGGAGGGAAGGCAAGGATGGAAATTGTACCCCACGGCAGGATTGTCCAGGGTGTCCAGGTGTGGTTGGTAGGAGACCAGGGGTCGATAGTTGGATTTGTAGCCTGTGCCTACATGGCTCCCCATGCGGGGCTTAAACTCCTCCCGACCTGCCAAGGGGCAAGAAAGAAACAGGATAAAGGTTGAGGAGTGACTTCCCAAGCAGAGCCAGGACCCTCCAGGGCTTAGGGAACACTAAGCCAGGGGAACACCTAAAAGCCCAGGTGATGAGAGCTGTGTAGGCCTGGCCCTTGGAGAACTATGGTGCCAGGAAACAAAGCCAATGTCATGGGTCACAGGAACCATGTGGCAGACACATTTCAGTGACAGGACCAAAGAAGGGAACAGCCAGACAAGGCCAGCATGATAGTGTGAGTCCTTGGGCTCGGGGAATAGAGCCCCTCTGTGTGGCAGGTCACTGTCTGTGAAGATTGACCTACAGGGTGTCCCTCTCCTGGTCCCTCTTCCCACCCAAGGTCCTGAAGGTAGCACCAACAGAGAGGAGTCCTCACCATAAGCTGTGCAGTAGCTAGTAGCATAAAACTTCAGAGGGTCAGAACATCCCCCTGAACTCATCTTCACATAAGGAGAGACAACCCCAAGAGGGAGTTTTCCCATCATGATGCTGCAGGGCAGAGCCCCACGGGCCTGAGAAGAAGCCCAGGAGATACTCGTTAATCTTGATCCCAAGCTTCAACCCCAGCAGTGACAGGCAGTCTCCCCTCTTAGACCCGAGTCATCCTCACAGGCCCCTGCTCCCGTCTCTGGACACTGCATCCTAAGCTAAACAAAGAGCCCACCTTCAACTCATACTGGAGAGTCTCTTACCAGAGTCTCTTCAAATGCCCCCACTTTAGAGCCAAGAAACAATGCCAAGAAATGAATTAAAGCTCTGGACAAGGGACAGAGCTGGGATTTAGAATTGGGGTATCTGACTCCTAGTCCTCTAGTCTGACCTCCTATATGTGGTTCTTAGAGTGTACATGACCAGATGACCGCCTGCCTGAGATTTTTCTCCTTCCAGACATGCCCCACCCCTACCCCATCTCTTACTCAGTTCCTTCCCCACCCACCTCCCTCTGGAAGTTGACTGTGCTCTCCTGGGGCCCTAGACAGTAAGCCCCACCCTCACCTACCCTCTTAGGTAGCTCTGAGGTCAGCAGAGGCCACAAGAGGCTGGAGCTGCTCTAGAGAAGCTGGCTCTCCTGAGGTGGAGATGGCCAAGCGGAGAAGAAACAGAGTGTTGCTTAGCAACCAGCACCTAGCAACAGCGTCCCAAGCCTCTGATGTCCTTCTCAAGCCATGGCCCACTGAGGGGCTGACCTGTCCAGGAAG
Source organism: Rattus norvegicus (assembly GCF_021556685.1). NCBI lineage: Eukaryota > Metazoa > Chordata > Mammalia > Rodentia > Muridae > Rattus > Rattus norvegicus. Next base: position 219,992,635 of record NC_141534.1, read on the forward strand.
GGAAATCCAGGCATAGCACAAATTTGGCCTGCCTCTTTATGGCTCTGACCCACACTGCCTGCACGAGACCACAGAGAGTTGCTTGTCTTGCTGATGTGAAATCAAAGATAATCCTGGACAATCTCTCCCATTTACAAAGTATCCACTTCTCAGCAGACATGTTTATCTCCGTTCTCCTAGTGGTTCTTCCAGGCAGCTATTATTATTCTCTCATCACTGGGGAACAAGAGGCTTAGACCGACAAAGCACCTGGACTGGTCGGAGATCTTAAAAACCAAACCAAACCAAAGCAAAACAAAACAAAACAAAACACCTCCCCCCAAAAGAAAAGAAACAAAACAGTTGAAATTTCACGTGGTGGATCTGATCCCACTCTTATGCCTCTTGGTAAATTAATGTTTGCTATGTTCTGCTCCAGCTAAATCTGTGCTAAGCCCTTTTACACACATTACCTCTTACAATTTCCCAGACTCCCCCATGAGCTTTGGGGCTCTTGGTATATGGCCAATAACCACAGCAGTGGTTGAGATCAAGGCCTATTGGCTTTGATGAGGTGTCTTTCCTCTTTACACCGTCACTTCTCATCTTGATCAAGTGTGTGACTTCTGACAGAAAGTACAGGTTCAACACCTGCTGGAAGGAGGGGGCAACATTGGTACTCACTTGCAAGCTGTGGTCTAAATGTTCAGGGCCAGCTCCACAGAGACTTCAGTAACAGCATGCAAGCCTCAAGTTGGTTTTCAGTCTTGTCAACATTATAACAGTTGGATATCCAGGAGTGCAGAGGAAATTGGCTCAGTATCTGCCAATTCCGCCATCAGGGCTACCTGCAAACAGCCAGTGCAGTGTGCCAAATGGGAACCTTAAATAATGTTTTGGTTTGGTTTTTTGAGACAGGGTTGCTCTGTGTGGCCCTAGCTGTGTAACTTGCTCTTGTAGACCAGGCTAGCCTCCAAGTCTCTTGCCTCTGCCTCCCAAGTGCTGGGATTAAAGGCGTGTACCACCACTGCCCAGCTAAATAACTTAATTTTTAACACAGCCAGGTTTACTAGCAAGCCTGTAGATTTCCAGCCTTCAGCTATCATGGGTATTTGAGCTTCTCTTCTGGGACAAGTGGCCTATGAAGAAAAGGGACATGGAGGGAAAGGGGCTGCACTGCCTAGGATACATGCTCTTATATGGGCCAGGCACATAGAATAAATCCTACTACATCCACACTAGCCCCACCAGCACCAGTGATCATGAGCATGCTATTCTCTGGATCCGGAACTTATTGTGGTCTAGGAGGGCTTCAGGACAAACTGAGGTCCACTGGATTCTTACCCTTCAGAGTCATGACTCTGCTCAGAGGTCAGGGGCTACCGGCCAGAGGACTGAATGCACTCAGCCTGGCCTCCATCAAGCAGCTTCCAGCTTGTCAACAAAGAGGCTCGTGGGCACTCCATACGTGAAACATGGGACCACCCAGGGCAAAGGGCAAAGGGCAAAGGCAGAGAGCAGGCGTCCTTCCTCTAGGAACCCCTGGAGGAGAGGTCACAGCCTGAACTCAGATTCTGAAGACGGGGGACACAAGCTCTGGCTCTGTATGGGAGACCTGGTACAGGGCACTTGGCTCTTTGCAGCCCCTCCTGGAAAATGGAGACAGTGACAATGGCCATGAACCACTTAGCCAAGCACCAGTAGATGAAGGCCATCTCCTGGGTTAGGGGAAAACTCTGGAGAGAAGCAGAATCTTAGGGTTTTACCCCTGTGAACAGACACCATGACCAAGGTGACTCTTATAAGGACAACATTTAATTGGGGCTGACCTACAGGTTCCAAGTTTCAGTCTATTATCATCAATGCGGGACCAGGGCAGTGTCCAGGCAGGCATGGTGCAGGAGGAGTTGAGAATTCTACATCTTCATCTGAAGGCTGCTAGGAAAAGACTGACTGCCAGGCAGCTAGGGTAAGGGTCTTAAGCCCATGAGCACAGTGACACACATACTTCCACAAGGCCACACCTCCTATTAGTGCCACTCACTGGGGCAAGCATGTTGGTGGTGGTGGTGGTGGTGGTGGTGGTGGTGGTGGTGGTGGTGGTGGTGGTAGAGGTGGTGGAGGTGGTGGTGGTGGTGGAGGTGTGTGTGTGTGTGTGTGTGTGTGTGTGTGTGTGTGTGTGTAAATGTATGTATGTATGTATGTATGTATGTATGTATGCATGTGCATGTCAGTCTTAGTCTTAGTGTATGAACTTAGGCACTGTCTCCGTTTCTTTTCCTGTTGCTGTGACAAAAATACTCTAAAAAGAACATCGTAAGGAACAAAGGGCTTGTTCAGGCTAACAGTCCAAGGGTAGAGTCCAGCACGGCAGAGCAAGGTAACAGAAGCCTGAAGTAGCTGGTCTCATTGCATGCACAAGCAGAAGGCAGACAGCTGAGCTGGAAAGGTGCCTTGGTAGTTAAGGAAACTTTCCACTCGTGAAGAAAATGTCATTTCAGGTGACTCACCGTCATCTGTAATTCCAGCTCCAGGAAATTCTATGCCCTCTAAGACAGCAACTGAATACATTCTACTGTTCAGGTAGCTTCTCCATTTTATACGGTCCAGGTTACCCTCCCTGGTCAGGAGATGAGCCTGTCCTTTATTTTAATAGATCTTCCCACATCAATTTATCCAGGGGTAGAGAGGGAGTGAGACCTCTGCTTGAAGCCCTATCTACACATTTATTTCCAGAACAGCCAAGGCTGGAGAGAGAGAGAGAGAGAGAGAGAGAGAGAGAGAGAGAGAGAGAGAGAGAGAGAGACCTTGTTACAAAACAAAACAAAATAATCCCTGTGGCCCATCTCCCAGTAAATTCTATGTCCTGTCAAGTTGACAATGAACACTAACCATTGTAGTCTCTTTCCACCTTTTGTGAGACCCAGTCTCTCATTGGTCTGGAACTTTGCCATGTAAGTCATGCTATCTAGTCCCTGAACTTCCAGGAACCTGCCTGTCTCTGTCTCCCATTCTGCTATGGCTGGGATCACAAGTCCATTCCTTCTCACACCACAGCTTTATACATGGTTTTCTGAGTATCCACACTCAGCCCCCCCGCTCGTGAGGCAAGTGCTTTAACTTCTGAGCTATCTCCCAGTTCACGAGGCAAAGGGTTGAGCCAAACAGTTAAAGATGGGAATTTGCTGTGACAAAAATACTCTAAAAAGAACAACGTAAGGGACAAAGGGCTTATTCAGGCTAACAGTCCAAGGGTAGAGTCCAGCACGGCAGAGCAAGGATTTCAGACTAGGTCATATGAAGGACTGTAAAAATGTTCTGTCCTGAGACTGAGCTCAGAATCTCCCCGTAGGACTTCTCTGCGCCTGTTTCCGTGTCTGCAAGCTAAGATAACATGTCTGACTCACAGGGTCAAGGTCTTTGGTGAGGTGAAATACCTGATGGCCATGTCTGGCAACCTGTACAGGCAGGGAGGGAAGAGGACGCTCCACCAGGAAGGTAATGGCAAATAGCGGACTTCAGCCTGGGTTTTGGGACTGATTCTGTGTGACTGGATCCTGTACAGGGAAGGGAAGTGGGAGGGAAGCTCTAGCTAGCCCTTTGTGGTACCTTATTTTTTGCTGTGTGGCGGCATCTAATGGTTGTAATTCAGAACTGCAACTGGGATTTCTCGGCCGAGTCTGCGGAGTGGACGATGCCTAGAGCCTGGTTTACCTATGCAACTCTACACACCCACTCTTCCGAGCAAACTGGACAGTCCTGGGTCTCAGGAGGGGCTACCCACATGGATGAAGGTCCTTTTAGCAAAGTGTGTGACTTGGCCCTCTCATCTGTCATCTGTAGCCCAGGTTTCCCCACCTCTACTGAGAAGCTAACGACCAATCCTTTCAATCTAGATTGAAAATCCAGGACCCACATCAGTCCACTTTCTTCCCATAATTCCTGATACTTATTAACTGCTACCACCGTGATGGCCACCAACCTAGAAATCATCTCCTGGCTTTTTACTTTTGAAACAGGGCTTCAAGTCTACTTTGCAACACAGCCACTGATGGCCTTGAATTTGTGACTCTGCTATCTCCACCTTCCAAGTGCTGGGATCACAGGCATGGGCTACAGCACTCAGTTTATACAGTGCTGGGGTTTGAACCCAGGCCTCTGTGTATTTATGCCAGGCAAGTACTTTGTCAGCTGAGTTACACTTCCAGTCCTCTCGCCGCTGCATCCCATCAATTTTTGCTCCGGCCCTACCAGTGAAAAATTATTGCTAATAAGCTTATTTTACAAATGGGGAGGCCAACTGGAGTCTCACAGGCAGGAAGAGGCGGGACTTGGCTCAGAATGCAGCTTTAACTGGAGAATCCATTCCCTTCCTGCCGGGTAATACTCTGCAGAGCGCTGGGGCTGCAGCGGTGAGCTCTGACACTACTTGGTTCGACTTAATGGATTTGCAAAGTAATGGCTGCCTCAGGCAGGAGGGCAACATCTTTCCCTTTTCCAGATCTGACTCAGTTCAGATATTTATGGTCTGGGCTGCAGGTCCCCTTAAGAGGGTTAAATGGAGCATGTAAGATGTCATACCATCAAGCATTCGTGGTTTGACCTTGGTTGGTGCATCTTGATGGCTGGTCTCAGAGTGCAGAGCTCTCAAGAAGAGGCAGGCCAGTAGATCCCAGCTTAATGGAAGGGTACCATCCAACAGGGGCATTCAAGCAAGGGCCTCACAGGCTGACTGGCTCAGAATTTGCTGGGTACCAGACACTATCCTCATCATTTCCCACACGTTGGCGCATCTAAACCTTACCACAGGGAAGGATTAGAGCCTCCATTTTGTGGATGGAAAATCTGAGGCACAGAGAGACTGCCTGATTTATCTAGGGTCACACAGTATCTAGGATCACATGGCTCAGGAAGGAAGTAGTCACAGTTAGAAGCAAGTTCGACTGCCCCCAAGGCCATGCTGCTCATAGACCGTGTGTCAGGAGTTCTACAAACTCTTAAAAATCTTACTCTTGATGACATGCTGTAGAATCCTTTTGTTTGTTTGTATGGCTGGTTGTGAAGTCCAACTCAAACAATTACTTGAAATCCAACCAAAAGTAGTTTTTCAAGACTCAGTTTCTCTGTGTAGTCCTGGCTATCCTGGAACTTGACTTGTAGACTCAGAGATTCACCTGCCTCCACCTCCCGAGTGCTGGGATAAAAAGTGCAAGCCAGGAGCTGGAGTGATGGCTTGGCAGTTGACAGTACTGGCTGCTCTTCCAGAGAACCCGGGTTCGGTTCCCAGTGCACACATGGCGGTTCACAAGTGTCTGTACCTCCAGCTCCAGAGGATCCAGCATCCTCCTACAGGATCACATGCAGGCAAAATGCCAATGGGCATAAAATAAAAATAAATTATTTTTTAAAAAGTATATGCCATTATAACTGGCTGCAATTCTTTTCCTGCCTCTCACCTTCAAATGCCCTGGGCAAACAATTCACTAAAGAAAAGCATCAAAAGCGGGAAGCAGGGAGGCTGTGGATGTAGCTCAGTTTGCAGAGAGCTTGCTTGGCACTCATGAGGCCCTGAGTTCCACCCCCAGCACTGTATAAAACTGGTGATGTCAGTACACAGTGGCACACACCTGTAACCATAGCACTCGGGAGGTGGAGGCAGGAGGATCTTAGAAGTTCAGGGTCATCCTCTGCTACATAGCGAGTTCAAGGCCAGCTTTGGCGACATGAGTCCTTAATTCAAAAAGAAAATAAACATAAATTGTAAGAGCCCTAGGTCTGGGGTCTGATGGTCACACTTTTGTATCTGTCATGAACCAGCCAAGGAGACTTGTCCTAATCAGGACAGTGGGAAGTGGCTGCTTCCTGGGCTGTAGAAAGAGAGATGATACAGCCAGAGAGGGAAGGGAAGTCTGAATAGTGCCCCGCATGATGGACTCTAGGGAGTGGCAGATGATGTGACTGTTCGGGTAGACTGGTCATATGTCCAGAGCCTGGTCATATGGACAGGGCTCCATCTTTAGTTTCTCGGCACTAGGACCAGTAAGCCTCAGTGAGGCAGGAATGACAGACAGGACCAATCCTTTCAAAGGTGCTCTGAGAGCCTGGGGTGACAGGACAGTCAGCAGCATGCTCGCCAGGCAAGCACAAAGACCTGAGGTCTATTCCCAGAACCCACGTTCTTTCAGACGGAGGGGAGGACTGAAGACATGGCTCAGGGCTTGTTGCTCTTACAGAGAACCCAGGTTCAGTTCCCAGTACTCCCATGATGGTTCTCCACCATCTCTACTCCAGTTCAAGGAGATCTGATGACATCTGACCTCCATGGGCATCATAGCCGTGTGTGACCAAACTTTTCCTGGGGTGAGGGGTAGACATACCCTAAATAGGTAGCCCGAGGCAGACCAAGGTACCAGATAGGTATCTACCACCAAAGTCCAACCTGGTGAGCCAATGAGTTTTACTAGAGTAACTTACGGGAGCGTGAGTGGGGGGTTGCTTACAGGAGCAAAAATGACTGGAAGACAGCTGCATCATCAAGGCCCTCCCCAGCATGGGCGAGAGCTCACAGAAGCTGGGAACCTGGAGCTCAGCACACAGGCTGTAGGCAGCTCAAGTTGAAGAATGTTCTTTCCAAGCGCCTCCATTGGTCTAAACCTCTTCCTGGCGGCTTGGCTAGTTTCTGCTTCTTCCAGGAACCTGGGTCTGGTCTCAGTCTTGTTTGCAGCGTGGCTTGTCTGAGAGGAACTCTAAGCTTTTATAGCTGGCAGAGAGTGGCCTAGTGAATCTGGTCAGTTTTAGGGACTTCATAAAACTATTTTGAGTCCTTTAACCATCCTGATTAGGGATCTTCCCTGCGGGATGGAATGCTTCCATCTCAGATTATGTTACACGATAAATTCTCTCTCTCTCTCTCTCTCTCTCTCTCTCTCTCTCTCTCTCTCTCTCTCTCTCTGTCTCTCTCTCTCCTCTCCACATATTTAAAAAAAAAGGTGGGTGTAGCAACATGTGCCTGAAATCCAACCACTTGGAAGGCAGAGATAAAAGGATGCTGGCACTTGCTAGTCAGCTAGCCCCGTCTACTGGGAGTGAGGTAAACACATGGCCGACTGTGCAAACAGCTCCACCAGCGAAGTGCTTACCATGTAAGCAGAAGGAGCTGAGCTTGTCCCCTAGAAGACACATGAAGACTAGGGACAGCAGCCCACACCTCTAATCTCAGCCCTGAAAGAAAAGAGACAGGAGGATGGATCCCATGGCTCACTAGTCAGCCAATCAAGTTCAGTGAGAGACACTCCATCTAGAAAATATAGGTGGATAGTGAATGAGGAAGAAACCTGGCATTGGCCCCTGACCTTCACACACGTGCACACCCATGTATACACCCAACACGCGTGCACACACATAAAAACAATTAAAAATAAACATAGGGACAGTGTCTAAGCAATGATAGTTACAGCTGTCCTCTGATTTCCACATGCAACTGCAGATGTGTACACACTCTCTCTCTCTCTCACACACACACACACACACACACAGAGTGACATCACTGGGAACTGAATAGGCATGAAACTACTAGATTAAATGCAATCTCCCCCCCCCCCGCTCCTTTCTTCTTTTTTCTTTTTTTTTTTTCTTTTTTCTTTTTTTCGGAGTTGGGGACCGAACCCAGGGCCTTCTGCTTGCTAGACAAGCGCTCTACCACTGAGCTAAATCCCCAACCCCTCCTTTCTTCTTAAAGACACCGACTTCCAGGATAGGCGGTGGCTCTCTCTGCACTCTGCACTCTGCACTCCGAGCTGAACTCTGCTTCCCTCTTCAGCCTGCATGAACATTTCCGAGCAGAACGCTACAGCGCTGATTTCATGGCTGTTCTGGCTCTGCGTGCTCTGTTGTCTCACTGTCTCCTCCGGGTGAATTTGTTGGTCTTGTACAAGACTTAAAATTTTATGACTCCCGGGGTTGGGGATTTAGCTCAGTGGTAGAGCGCTTGCCTAGCAAGCGCAAGGCCCTGGGTTCGGTCCCCAGCTCCGAAAAAAAAGAAAAAAAAATTTATGACTCCCTCAGAAGATGCAGCGTGATACAAGAGCAAGCAGGAGCCAGTCTTAACCTCCTCACACAGCCAGGGAGATTCTCCACAGCCACCAGCAAGACAGACACTCAGGTAAGGGGCTGGAGGGAGGGTCGGGTGGAGTCCAGGGATCTGATCTGGGTTCGTAGCCCAAACCCAGGCCTCCCCTCCCTAAGCCTGTTTCCTCGGATTCATGGAGAAATGGTTCAGAATGGAGTGGAGGATCCAGAAAAAGCAGTGTTCAAGCGCTGAGCACAAAGCAAACCACACTGACAGGACTGGGGAATAAGATGGGCAGTACTGCATCCCCAGACTGCCTTGTAGTTGATTGGCTGGTGCTATGGGAGGAGCTACAGAGTGCCACTCCTGGTGAAGTGTACAAGGGTACGTTCCAGAGCAGAGAACAAATGTGGGACCTAGCAGATGGGAGCATCCTGGTACTATGTCATGGCAACTTACCGTGATTTGAATGTGTTCCCAGAAATCCATCTATTGGAAATTAACCCCCAAATTCATGCATTTGGTAGTATAAAGATGCGATTAGAGTTTGATGATGTAGGGAGGTTGGACCCATGAGGGTAGCATTAGTGACTTTACATGAAGAGGCAGAGAGCCCTGAGCAGACACCCCTTCTATCTAGCAGGTATTGACTTGTCCCTCTGTCACCGGACGACTAGTGCAAAGTTGCACCCTACTCTGGGCTTCCCAGTCTCCAGAAACATGAACTAAATAAACTTTTGTTTCTAATTGACTTTAGTCTATGGTATTCTGTGACAGCAGCAGAAAATGAACTAAAACACAGCCTGAAACCACTAGAACATTCCTGTCTGTCACCTGCAGTGTTCCCACATGAGCACATGAACTGCTCTGTCTGGGGGAAGACCAGGGTGAGGGTAATAAAGATGTCTTGCCAAACCCACAATCAGCCCTGGACACATGACACAAGCAAGAAGGAGATATGTGCTGTTGGTAGCCACCAAGCTCCAGTGTCGCTATACACAACTCAGCCCTCTGGACTTTTATGAATTGTTTTCTTCAATATTTATTGAGGCATCAACACACTTATGTTTGAGTGTGAGGATGCCTGTGGGCCACAGCATGTAAGCAGAGAGCTTCAGGTGTCAGCCCTTCACACTGGCCTTGTTTGAGGCAAAGTTTTTCTCATCATGCACCTGTGTTCCACAGTCCAGGCTCCTGACTGGAGAGCTTCTAGGGGACTCTCCTGCCTCCACCTCCCGTTTTGCTATAGGCATTCTGAGGCTACAGATGTCCCCTCGCTGAACCCAGTTTGACACAGGCTCTGAGGACTTGAATTCAGGTCACCAAGCCTTCCCAATAAGGACTTTTACCCATTATGGCATGTCCTGGCCCAAACACCATAATTTTAACTTACTTGCTTTTATTTTATGGTTCTAAGGATGGAGCCCGGAGCCTTACAGGCATGCTAGGCTAGCGCTCTCCCACTGAATTATAAGTCTGTGATTAAGCATCATAATTTTTAAACAATATACTGCTATACTTTGCATATTAAGTATCTCTCAAATGTTAGTGTATTAAAGCCTTGGTCTCCCCACTGGTGCTATTAGGAGGTGCTAAGGCCCTTTAAGAAGTAGAGCCTCGGGGCTGGAGAGATGGCTCAGAGGTTAAGAGCACTGATTGCTCTTCCAGAGGTCTTGAGTTCAATTCCCAGTGACCACATGGTGGTTCACAGCCATTTGTAATGGGGCTGATGCCCTGTTCTGGTGTGTCTGAAGATAGCTACAGTGTACACATATCATAAAATAATAAATAAATCTTTTAAAAAAAAACTAGATCCTCACCACAGGCCCTTAGGTCATTGGAAGCATGTTCTTGGAGGAGATTTGGCGACTTTTGCCTCCTGGACACCACACATTTCCTGCCTTAGAAACCCCCATCAGAAACCAAAGCAGTGGATCTGCCCAGTCCTAGAAGAACCTCTGAAGTCGGGGCCCAAAGAGCTTTCTTGTATTTCTAAGCTAATTATCTCAGCTGTTTCATCATAATAATGAGAACCTAAAACCAGTTTCACTTTAGGATTGATATATAATCTGCCATTCTCCCTCGAAGCCCCGATTTATCGCTTATGCACCAGACAACCGCTGTTCTCTCCCTGCCATAAACACTGCAGCCCTCTGCAAACACATCCCAAATCCTCCAATGCCTTCATTTGCAATCCCTCTCCTCGCTGGGCACCCCTTCCTCACCTGAAAAGTCTCTCCTTGCACAGAGATTCCTGATGGTTTCTGGCAGTCACGATAAGAGATCACTCTCCAGCTACGTTTGTGTTGTTTGGAGGAGTAAAGGCCATATTTAGGAAGTGGGATCTTGTGTGCTACCAGCTCCCAGAAGGATCAAGAGGCTGGTCTCCAGGTCCAATGGGCCCTCACCTGGGAGCTGCAGCACCCAGTGGAGACTGAGGTCTTGAACAGTAGCCTCAGAGAAGAGAGAGTTGGCAGGATACAGGCAGCCGGTCCCAAAGAGCAGTATGGTGCACCCACTGGGAAACATTGGCTCCCTGGTGTTTTAGAAGCGATATAGACAAACCAGAGAGACACTGAGGGCAAGCTGCAGGACATCTCCTTGCCTCTGCCTCTTGGCTTAAGTGGGGCTGATAAGTGCTCCTGCTCTTCTGTATGAGATATGAGTGAGCTTTATTAGCAGCTCACTTCATACATGGCAAGCACTTCTCAGCTTTATGGGCTCAGACTCAGGCTGAGGTGTTGAGTAACCAAATTAGGGGGAGGAGGCACTGCTTGGCTGTCCTGACAATGACCAGGCAGCAGGTCATGTGACCCAGGATCCCATCTCCAGAGCCTCCAGAAGAGCTGCACAGGGGCCTGTTACCGGGTGGGGAGGATGGGGGTTCTGGTTTTCTGGAAACTATTCCTGCACACATGTCACTGAGACAAAAAAGTTCTGGACACTGACCACCATTTTATTCCCTTTGGTGGCAAACTGATACTTGTGTGAGAGCAAACAATGGAAATCTTTTGAACCGTTTGCTCTCTCCACCTCTGTACATAGGGCTCTGCCTGGCTGTACAAAGGGGACAGTACAGATAGGAAGCCGCAGTACTTGGCCCCTTCCTTCTGGCCTTTGGAGAAAGACCAAGGGCATGTCTTCTGGGAAAGCTGGGGAAGCATCCAGCTGAGGCTGGGAGAACGTGTGTGTGTGTGTGTGTGTGTGTGTGTGTGTGTGTGTGTGTGTGTGTATGCGCACGTGCGTGTTCCTGTCATTAGGCTAGCCAGTCATTTCTATCCACCTGAGGAGCGTCCTGCCTACCCGCAGCAGGGTTGGCTGCTCCCAGGCCTTGTGGAGTAGCATCTGTCTCCTGAAGCATGCCTGGAACCCAGAGCTGTCTTCTTTTAGCGTCTCAGATCTTCAGAGGCCAGGGAGGCAACCAAGTATGTGGCCCTTTACTTGGCAAGAGAGATGGGTCTCATTCATTAAAGCCCTTCTCCCTATGGAAGTAGAAGACGGTGAGCTACTTTTCCCACAATGGACCACTGTAACTAGAGAAGGGTCAGGTTCTTCATCCCAGCAGCCCCAGAGAGACTCTTGATTCTCGCTGCTGTGATATTTACTTTTGGGATCAAGTCAGACCCCCCTATCTGTACTTTTTCTTTGTTTTAGACAGGAGTCTCCTTTTGTAGCCCAGGCTGGCCTCCAGCTAGAAACCCTCCTGACTCAGGTCCCTAATCCCTCGGATTATAAGCATGTGCCACCATGCCCTACTTATGTGAAGCCTACGTCCTCTGGTATGTCAGGTATGTCTCTATGACCTGAGCTACATCTGCAGCTCTCTGTCAGTCAGTTCATTCTTTTATCTTTCAAAAGCATGTGTGAGCATACCGCCTGCCTGTATACGGGTGCACCGCATGTAAGCCTCTCACCCACAGAAGCCACAAAAGGGTGTCACATCCCCATAGAAGGAGTTATGGGTGACTGTAAGCTGCCATGTGGGCGCTAGGAATCAAACTCCTCTGCAAGAACAAGTGCTCTTAACCTTGGAGCCAGTCATGGCCCCTAGCCATTTCATTTTAATCAACCAATTAATTATATTTGTGTATGTATGTAGGTGCATATATATATATACACATAGATGTCAGATGACAATTCGTAGAAGTCAGCTCTCTCCTACCACCAGTGGAACCTGGGGATAGAGCCCTTCGTCAGGCTTGGCAGCATGCGGCTCTGCCTGCTGAGTCATTTCACTGACTCAAATGGTAATTTCTTAAATAATTAACAATATCTTTTGTGTGCCAGGTGATGAACCTGGCTCTATATAATACAAAGGAACAAAACCAAACAACAACAACACAACAAAACAGACCTAGCCCTTGCTTTGTGATGTTTAAATCCAAAAGGCAAACAGGCGTTTGTTAGTCAGAGAATCATTAGATAGATTTAAACCTGAGAGATGGGGGAAAGTGTCTCCAAAGGACTGACACTGAAGGAGAAGGATGAGGCAGGAGGAGGGAAGAGCCTGTGCAAAGGCCCTGTGGTAGGAAGCACAGAGGTTTGGGTGCAACTTAGAAGCTGAAGCACAAAAACTGAGAGGGATTGGTTTAAGATGGAGATGTATAGCAAGCCAGTGACACGGGTCTGTAACACCAACTATTCCAGAAGAAGAAGTACGTGGGTTGAGCAGGAAGCTCAAGGAAATGACACATCATAAAGCCAAGGACAGAGCTTTCTTCTACTGGACAGAAGCAATGGCAAGAGATGCCTGGGGTCCACTCGGTTCAAGGCCTGCCTGAGTTACAGAGTTACAGAGCTAAAGCCAGCTTAAACTTAGTAAAGCCTAAAGAAGGGATATGACATATAACCTCTGTCTTACTCAGTTTTCTATCTCTGTTGCCTGGGACACACAGTTCTATATGTCTGATTTTATAGGATTCAGTCCCTGGTCATTTGGCCCTATTGCTCTTGGATATGTGGCAAGGTTCAAGGTGGACAGCATGTGGTGGCACACACACCTCACAGGAGCCAGGAAGCAAAAGGGAGAAAGGACAGGGCTGAGGTACAGTATCCCAGTGACCTAATGTCCTTCCTCCTCCAAGGCTCCACCTTTCCCTGATTCCAGCTCCTTCCAGTACCTTAGTCAGTATCAGAGACTAATATCACTTTGGGAAATAACCATCCAAACCATCCCAACAGCAAGGAACTCTTGGACGTCATCTTAAGGGTTTTCCTTCCCCTCCTCTCTTTTTTCCTTTCCTCCACTCTCTCCCTCTTCCTTTCTGTTGAGCCTTTAAGGCTTTCAAGGCACAGCAGAGGTGCCACATTAGCAGGCTAGAACTCACACATAGGTGGTCAGGGACCCCGGCATGAATGAGGCCACCACTGCCAGCATCCAGAGAAAGGAGACTAGCATAAGGGGCATCCTTTTCCATGACTTGGATGGGATTCATAGAGGCAAAGGTATGACTGGAGAAGCAGCAGGAAGCTCAAGGAAATGACACATCATAAAGCCAAGGACAGAGCTTTCTTCTACTGGACAGAAGCAATGGCAAGAGATGCCTGGGGTCCACTCGGTCACAGTGCACTTGAAAAGAGATGCTTGGGAAGAGATGCTATCCTAGAGTAATGAGGTGGAAAGCTGGTGACACACCATGAGTCTACTGTCCCTAGTTGCACTGGTGACACACTATGAGTCTGTCCTACTAAGCTGGGCTGGTGACACACCATGAGCCAACTGTCCTAAGATGTGTCAGTCAGACCGAAGCAGTGACAAGAAAGTGAGTACTGAGCCAAGTCTCCAGGTCATCTCGGGAAAGGGGTTTCTTTCACACTCATGGTTTGAGAGTATATAGGCTGCCCTTCTGCTTTGTGTAGCCCCTGTAGGATCCTTTACTCCAGCCCCTATGTTCAGCTCAAAGTCCAGAGTCTATGGTGATATGAGATAGTTTCATCTCATGCTGTATGGCTTCTCTTTGTCCAGTCACTCAGTCACCAAAGACCTGGCCACCTACTTGGGGGTGGGAAGTGGGTGCTGGGCTCCTGGGACTCTCTCACTCTTCCCATTGGCCAAGCTTGCCTCTCTGGATGGGTGATGGAGGGGGTCTCTTCCTTTGCCTTACTGGTCCTAGGCTATATGGAAGTAGGGTGGCAGAGCAAGCTTCCCTAGGAACGGCATTATCCCCTGCTAGCTCAATGTCTGGTTGGAGTGAATATTCTATAGTATTAGTTGTTATTTTAAGTGTTCAGGTAAGACTGATGTACTGTTACTAGAGTTGGAGATACTAAGTAACTACTTTTTAAAAAATGAGGCGGGGCTGGAGAGGTGGCTCAGTGGTTAAGAGCACTGACTGCTCTTCCAGAGGTTCTGAGTTCAATTCCCAGCAACCACATGGTGGCTCACAACCATCTGTAATCGGATCTGATGCCCTCTTCTGGTGTGTCTGAAGACATCTACAGTGTACTTATATATAATAAATAAATAAATCTTTTTTTAAAAATGAGGGCTGGCAAACAGCTCAATGGGAAAAGGTACCTGCTCCAGCAAAATGTTGAGCCCAGAATCCTCATGGTGGAGAGAACTGACTTCCACACACTATCCTCTGATAGTCATACGCCACACACACACACACACACACACACACACACACACACACACACACACAATGACTTTTCTCCCTGTAAGCAAAGCTGCATGGGGAGCCCAACTTACCACCTACATCAATTACCAACTGTGGCTATAATGGTGCATAACAAGTTACCCCAAAACGTGGTGGGATGGACTAATAAGCCAGAGTCTATGGATAGCAAAGAGGACTGGATGTTGCTAATTCTTTTTTTTTTTTTTAAGATTTCCTTATTTTTATTTTATGTGCCTAAGTATCTTGCCTACAAGTATGTCTATGTACCATGTGTATATAGTTCCTGAGGAAGTGAGAGAAAGATACCAGATCCCCTGGAACTGGAGTTACAAGCGGTTGTGAACTGCCATGTGGGTGCTGGGAACCCAACTCAGGTCCTCTTCAAGAGCAGGGACTGTGCTTAGCTGCTCAGCCTAATTCTTCTTGTCTTTACCAGAGTCACGCTGAGACTGGGGGTGGCTTAGATGTAAGCCCTTCACTCTCCTCCACAAGTGTGGCCTGGGCAGGTTGACAGATGGCAGCAGAAGCACGAAAACTAGAGTGAGCACTCACCACGACCATGACTCACCATGATGCTTCACGACCACTAACAACGCAGTGGCCAACCTCAGGCCTATGGCTGACATCACAGCTGCACCTCGAAGGCTAAGGCTGCCAGGGTTCAGAGTCTGTCTGGCAATTTCAATTGGTGAGCTGAATTCAGAACAGGGAAAGTTTATGTGTAACTGCAACTGCCCTGTGGCCTGCATCGCCACTCCCACCCAAGGCTAGCTTGTCTTGCTGCTGCCTTTGGGGGTCAGTGGCTGAGGCACACAGATGAGGCCTTGCCTGCCTCTTACTCAGCTGTCCTTCAGTGATCCCTTGGGGTGTAAGCTGTAACTCATTCATTGATTTTTCTGTGTGTCTGGTACTGAGTCTAGCACACTGCTCGACAATCAATGAGACAAAGCACAGAGGGAAACAGTGAACGCCTCAAGGAAAGAGCAAGCGCATTCTTCCCCATCCCCAGTGTCTAGTGAAAACCATTACAGTATATCCTTCCAATTATGTGTCTGAGCATCACACACCCTGCTTCTACTTAGACAGGAGACACAGTATCTAATTCACCATCCACTAAAACCTCCCACAGAGTGACTGCTGAGAGATGGGAGCCTGGGGCAGCAAGGGTCAGGGACTGTGGATCTGGCTCAAAAAAGGGCTGGCCTTAGGGTCTCCAGCCTCAGGACCAGTGCTGGCTTTTCAGCGACAGCCTTGGAGCGGGAGCTGTGGTGAGGTGAAAGCCAATCCGGGGGCCCTGGGACGAGGTCCCTATGTGCTTCCTGATAACACTCATTGCACCCCACTCCCCACTCGGAGGAAGCAGCCAGCCAGTGACAAGACAACTCTGTTACCCAGGAGAGGAGGAAACACTCAAAGCAAGATGGGAATACTAATCCTTCCCTCCTGCTCCCCTCTCCCTAAGCCCAAAGGAAGTCTGAGCTCAAACTGTCAGGGGGAGCTTGACTGCATGTGTCCTACTTGGAGGGCTTAAGTAATTAAGTCTGCAGTGGCTAAGGCTGTGGCCATCTCTGTGAAAATCAACTCCCCAGGCTACTCATTACAGTTTGAATATAAAATGTCCCCCACAGGCTCCTACACTGGGGGGACAGCATTGCCAGCTGATGGAAACTGGGGGGCAGTAACTGGCTCCTGAGGACTCTGACCTCATTCCTTACAGAGTTATTATATGGTGGCATTAATTGAAGGTGGGGCCTAGGAGGAGGAAATAGGTCCTGGGGACATACCCAGGATACATCTTGTTCCTTCCTTCTGCTTCTCCCTACTACCTGGTCACTATGAGATGTTGCCCCTCCATATTCTTCTGCTGTGGTGCTCGGCTTCCACAGCCCTGAAGCAACAGTCAGCCAACTGTGAACTGTACCTTTTGAAAACACGAGCCAAAACAAATCTTGCCTCCTTTTAATAGTGCCAGGCATTACTTTACAAGAAGTGACTAACATTTAGTTCTACAGGGAGCCCCGGAGGTAGCTACAGCTGAGTCATCAGGATCAGTAGCCTTCCTACAGACTCCGCAAGCGCTGGCGAGGGGCAGTGTGGCACTTGGTAGCTCTGGGGCTATTGCTTCCTTTCAGACCCTAGTCCCTGCACTTCCTGTGACTCTGAGCACGCAACCCATCCAACCAACCCTTATTTCCTACCAATAGGGGGAACCGGTAAACAAGGATTAAACGCTAAGATCCGCATAAAACCCTTAGCGGTCTGGCATATGGTCAGATTTAATAATTCACTATGGCTACCACTGTGTCACTAGGATGCCAAGTACCACCGCCAGCACTTTCCATGCATTCCTTCCTTTAGTCCTTATCCCTGCACAAGGTTCACCTCCACAGGAGAGAAGCTGGAGAAGAAATGTGGCCAGGGTCAACCGGCTGATCACTGGCAGTTCTAGGACTCCGAGCATGAGCTCCCAGAGAACTGCCCTCGGCTTTATAGATTTGTTGCAGGGCTAGAGATTGAACCCAAGATTTCATGCACACTAGGTGAGTGCTCAACCACAGAGCCATAGCCTTGTCCCCCCTCTGCCAATATCTGCTCTTAGCAGCTTTGTTCTTTCCCGTGTGTTCCAGGGCACTGCAATAGGCACCTCTTTTAGTTTAAAAACAACTTTGATGTGTGTGTTTGCATGCACACTTGTGTAGGGACTAACATCAGATGAGGAAGTCAGATGCCCTGGAGCTAGTTACAGGTGGTTATGAACGGCCTGGTGACAACTGCAAGCTGAACTTAGGACCTCTACAATCGCTCTTAACCCGAGCCATCCTTCTTGACCCACATTTTTATGACATTTAATTATGGGTCTCTGTGGTGTGTGTGTGTGTGTGTGTGTGTGTGTGTGTGTGTGTGTGTGTGTGATCTGCACATCGGTGCTGGAAACCACAAGAGCAGTAGGTACTGGGCCATCTCTGCAACCCCATAGGTGAGTATCTTTATTAAATACTAACAAGCTGGGTATGTAGCACCCTTGTATTTTGTGAGAGCTATAGTATGCATATTGAGGTCAGAGGACAACTTGGAGGAGTCAGTTCTCTCTTTCTACCATGTGGTTCCCAGGGATTGACCTCAGGTTCTAAGGCTTGGTGGAAAGCACCTTATCCGCTGAATCATCACACCGGCTTAGTAGCACACACACATGTAGTCTCAACCTGTGGGAGGTAAAGGCAGGAGAATCAGAAGTTTAGGTTATATCAAGCTCAAGGCTAGCCTGGGCTACATAAGATCACATTTTAAAAAAATAAATAGCAACAAAAACAAAGAATCGCATGCCGTGCTGGCTAGTTACATAAGCTGATATGCCTAGCTCACATTTTACTTTAAACTCAGGAGCAGCCCAGGACCTGGCTTTAATGTCTCATCATTGGGGTCCGAATTCTCTGCACATCTCCACTCTTCAAGACTGACACTGTCTTTCACAGCAGAGATATCTACATTTCTATCAATGGACTGCCTTTTAAAAGTTTTGTTGAAACAGGATCTGCATTGCCTAGGACCCCCAGACTCCAGCAGTTCTCTTCCTTCAGTCTGGTGAGTAGAAAAGAAGACAGATTCACACCACCAGATATAACTAGATATTTGTTTCTCAAAACCAGGGCGCCTCGGGGCTGGGGATTTAGCTCAGTGGTAGAGCGCTTACCTAGGAAGCGCAAGGCCCTGGGTTCGGTCCCCAGCTCCAAAAAAAAGAACCAAAAAAAACCAGGGCGCCTCTGCCGAAAGCTACCCACCCCCTCACACTGCTCTACTAGACGGAGGAAAGACGCTTCCATAGCCCATCCCCAGAGAGCTTGCTTGCCTTGGGTGACATCTGAACAGACTCATCAAGTGTTGAAAGGCAGGAAGTTCAGTATCATATAAGTAATGGGCTGTACTAACAAGGGGACTTTCTGCTTCCCAGTTTCACTGACCCGCTTACCACATAAGGCTGCTTGGCTATTTGGTCTATGAATTGGTGTGCTATTGGTACTGGTGTACATGCACATGTGTTTTTGTCTGTGTGAATGGGTATGTACACATGTATGTGAAGGCCAGACGTTGACATTTAGTGTCTTTTTCAGTTGTTCATCACCTCATTTTTTTGACAGGGTATTATTCCATAATCCTAGTTAGGCTGGTATTAACTGTGTAGCCTGGGCTAACTTTGAACTTGTAACTATCTATCTCAGTCTCCTGAATGCTAGGCTTATAGGCCGGTGCCACCATACCTGGCTTTCAGCTTTCCTTGTCTAGCCTCAAAGTGGCAGATGGATTGAAAGATAAATGTGAAGTTCAACTATCTCAGAAGACTCCTTCCCCTCTGATGCTTAAAAATACAAGCCAGGTTATGCCACTGTCACCTTGGCTGGAGCTGAAGAAACTGGATGAACTCCAGATGGTGCTCCAAGCCACTATGAGGTGCCTCTCTAACGGCAGCCACAAGAAACACTCAGCTGTCATGGGAAGCCTCAACTTAAAACAGTGAAGAGAAGAACTGGGAGGGGGAGGGGGCAGGAAGCAGCCTTGACCTAGTTTGATGTGTCTGGAAGAACCTGTGCAAGGGTACTCACAGGGTAGGTCAAATGCTCATGTGCCCAGTACAGGCTCTGAATGAGGTCACTGAGCAGTGACATGTCAAACCAAGAACAAAAAGTCTAGTTGCTGCTTCTCATGGGTCATGGGAGCTGCTGGCCCTGGTGATACGTTTATTTTTCTGAAAATGCACTGTGGCCAGTCTAGTTTTACTTACTGTCTAATAAAAGAGAAAACTGTTTACATAGCACCCTTGGGCTTGACACTGAGCAGCTGAAGTTAGCAAAATCCTTCCCTTTCAAAGATGACACAAGCCAGCAGCATGAAGGGAAACAGTTCCTTTAGAAGCATGCCATTCCCAGGTGCACGCCGAACACCATGTGAAATAAGACAAAATGAGGGTAAGAAGGGATCAGAACTGAGGTGCATACTTGGCTTCTGGGGCTTGTTGTATAACATGCCCAGGATAAATGGGGAAGGCGCTATGCAATTCCTGTGCACTCCTTATAGTCCAGATGTTTCTATATATAAACCCTGCCTGTTTAGCACCCCCACCACCCCTAGGACATCAGAAGCCCAAAGGGCTAGCATCTCTGTAAGCTCCTTTTACTCCGTAGCTCTCATCCCTATTCCTTGCCTAAGTGAGTGCTAAACTTTTCCATCAAAGGACTTGTCACCAGGGTAGGGTTTTTTTTTCCTTCTACTTTGCATTCTGGTAAGGCACTCTGTGGTTATTTTAATAGGATTAGCCTCCTGACTTTCAGATGAGACTGCCTTGTCTGTATATGTGCAGTTGACGGTCTGTTAGAAGACAGAAATCTCAGTGTGAGGCTTTGAACAAAGGTTCCTGTCTTCCTATGCTATCCCGGGTGCTGATGCCATCCAGTGTTACCTATTATAGCGTTTGGCAATCTTGAGACTTAAGTGATTATCACCCTTAGTTAGAAACCACAGCTTAGGCCAGTAAATTTCTCCAGCAGCAAAGCAATAAAGCAATGGCTTGAGCTCATAGCCATCACGCTGCACCACTTCTTACCAGAGCCACAGTGGGGCCTGGGTGATTCTGGGTGGAAGCTCCTCACTTTGGGAAGTAGTTGGTGGCCTCCTACCCACCATAGAGCAATACAGAGCTGTGTCTCAATATTGTCATTCTTGCCTTCAATTGTCCAGAAGTGATGGTTGCTA
The DNA here is from genome assembly GCF_021556685.1 of Rattus norvegicus. NCBI lineage: Eukaryota > Metazoa > Chordata > Mammalia > Rodentia > Muridae > Rattus > Rattus norvegicus. The sequence goes on from NC_141534.1 coordinate 220,013,050, forward strand.
CTAAATGTTAACAGAGAAGCCATGTTGTCTAGCAGGACGTTCATGAGCTTTGGATGTAGATCAAACAATAATGAATTCCAGCTTTCATCTTTTTATTTACTTTTTTATGTTTATATTTTTATGTTCATTGGTGTTTCTGTGTCTGTGTCAGATCCTCTGAAATGGAGCTATAGACCGTTGTGAGCTGCTTTGTAGGTACTAGAAATTGAACCCAGGTCCTCTGGAAGAACAGCCAGCCATTGCTCTTAACCACCAAGCCATCTCTCCAGGCCCAAATTCTGGTTTTTGATCATGGCTGTATTACTGACTCCTTCCAAGCTAATCTCTTGTCCATAAACAGGCCTAATGCTATCTGTCTGTGGAAGTGCTCTGAGGTAAGTGAAGGCTGGTTCCCCTCTTCCCTCCCTGGACAGGTATCTTTCCCGTTTTCCTATAGCTCCTGTAGTTACCCACCCAAGTCTCTCAGTGCTGGCCAGTTTTCTCTCCAGCCAGCACCTTCACATACCAGCCAGAGCTCCTGCAGAAAGAATCCTTCAGGAGTGCACAGCTCTCCTAGCTGCCTCACTCTACAGTGTGATCTAGGCTAGCTTCAAATTCTTAGTGCTGTTCCTACCTCAGTTCCCCGAGGGTAGGACCTATGACACAGTTAATATGTTACTTCTTATATGCCATTATTATTTGGTCAACTAAAATAATTTGATGGCTGTCAGAATGAGAGGAAAGTTTGCCACAATACCAGAAGGTCAGAAAACTTATGACTATAAGCTTGTAAAACCCCATTATAGGACTATATGTAGCAGAGAATCAGACAAAAATGAAGATAACTGTGAGGGTTAGTGAACTGTTGACTTTCTTCTCGATAGTCTTCAACATTCAACTATCTTTCAGTTTAAAACATGTATGTTGTGAAAAGCTGATGAGGATGTTGACTTAAGCAGTATGCCCACAATATTCCTGCTTTGGTGCCCTCATTCAGCTTGCTGTACCTTTGATGGGCTCAGTTTAGAGGCCTGAATCGACATTCTTTGGTGGAACTATCAGGTTGGGGTGGTTTTATCTTAAAAAAGTCCAGGGCCACTGGGTGGAGGAGGATGGGGTCAGCTCTTCCTACAGCAGCAGTGTCTTTTGCATTGTTGGCGCTGAGGCAGTGGACTCGCTTCCCTACAGTGCCCTCTTGTGGCAGACCTGCAGCACAGCACATATCAGCCAGGTAAGGGGTCTGACTTGGGTTTTACAGACAAGCACAGGTTAGATGAGTCATCTTACACATTACATGTCTGTCCTGGGAGAGGTTCAAGTGTCTAAGGAGAAGCAGGAAGCCAAGGTCAGTACCAGAAGCAGTTTCTATCCATATAATGACCACCACAACAGGCAGTGGCACCCGGCTTAACGAGGCTTTTCAAAGAGATATTCCAGATCTGGGGCACGCAGTCTCTGCTCTTTGTTTTTGTTTTTGGTGAATTCTCTCAGTAGTTCCATGACTTCATTTTCAAATATTTCTGGAGCTGGTTTTGCTTCTGCAACAGAAGGGTAGGCAGAAAGGATTGTGCACAGTCAATGTTGATGTAAAGGATGTGGAGCTACGAAGCTGCATACAGTGTCCATGCCTATGGAATCTCAGCAGTTATGAGGCTAAGGCAGGAAGATTATTGCAAGTTCAAGACCAGCCTGGGCCTGAGTGAGTTCCAGACTAGCCTGGGCAAGAGTAAAAACCCTATCTCAAAAAACAAAACTGGGGCTGGAGAGATGACTCAGCTGTTATGAGCACTTGTTGCTCTTCAAGGGGACTCACAATTACCTTTAACTCCAATCCCAGGAGATACCCTGCCCTCTTCTGGCCACCCACAGCGCACCCACACACATGTATCAATAAAAATAAGGTAAACCTTAAGAGCCAGTTCAAAGGCTCAGTGGATAGAGCCTTGCCACCATGCCTGATAACTGAGTTTAATCTCTGAATCCACATGGGAGAAAGAACCACTTCCCACAAGTAATCCTCTGAACACACACACGCTGTACAACATAAAAATAGTTTTTAAAGAAAAAGTAAATCTTTTTTTTTTTAATCTAAAGGCAAGCAACAACAAAAAGCAAACTGAAACTCTGGCAATGCCAAGAACCACAGATGGATAAACAGCCCTTAGGCCATCTCTGTTCTTCCTCCGAATACTCTAGGCTACACCAGGGTTGGCAGACTGTTGGCCTACACGTGTCAGTAGCTTTGTTAGTGCAGCTGCTCTCATTTGCTTGCATTATGACCCAGGCTACTTTGTATTACAATGGCAGAGCCAAGGAGTCACAACAGAGCTCATACGGCCTTAAGATTGAAATATTTACTCGCTGGTGCATAAGGAACAAATCTGATGGCCCTTGGCTTGCGTGATCCTGGCTGTCCTGTTTGGCTTTGCATTTGGCCTCAGTTGTCCTCTGGGTACACTGAGTAGTTTTCCCCCTTATCTGTGGTTTCACATCACAATATCATTTACCTTGGGTCCTTGTAGTTTGACAAAATATAAAATTCTGGAAATAATTAGTGAGTTTTATTTAAACTATTTGTCATAAGCTGATAAAATCTTAAGCCATCTTGTTCTTTCTGTCTTGAGTATGCATCATTCTTGTCCATGTATGTACACTGTAAATGCTACCCATGTGTGAGTCACTCAGACACTTCTGTTTTGGGAATATAGTAAATGTATAAATATTGCAGGTTTATGTTTAAGTAACCATATTTTTCATTTTTGTTTGTTTGTTTTTGAGACAAAGTTTTTCTGCAACCCTGGCTGTCCTGGAACTCAGAGATCTCCTTGCCTCTGCTTCTAGTGTCAACATTGAAATTAAAGATGTGAGCCACCACTGTTTAGTTATTTTTTGAGACAGGGTCTCTCTATGTAGCTCTGGCTGTCCTGGAACCCTCTAGGTAGACCAGGCTGGCCTCAAACTCATAAAGATCCACCTGCCTCTGCCTCCTGAGTGCTGGGATTAAAACTGTATAACCATATTCTTTTTAATCAATAACAGACCCAAAATACAAGAGTAGTAATGCAAAAAAGGCACTGGGGCACAGAGATGGACAGACAGGTTGATTCTGGTGCTGTGTAGCAGGTAACACTGCAGGGTGTGTGTGTGTGTGTGTGTGTGTGTGTGTGTGTGTGTGTGTGTGTATACGCACGCGCACATACATATATGGGAAAAGCATGAACTACATGGGCTTGGTATCATTCCGTTTTAGGAATCCACTGAGGACTTTAGAATAAATTCCCTGCAAATAAAGGGAGACTACAGCACTGTGTCTCCTATTCTTTCCTGTTCTGGGAGCTCTATTTCCATCTCCCACTCTAAGCTATGAACTTCCTGAAACAAAAGCTCTGCTTCTTCTCTTCATCAGTTAGAGACCCTTGGTTGCAAGGCACAGAAACTAACTACTGTAAACTTGAGCCAGTGGAAATCTCTGGGAAGAGATGAGAGGCCCAAAGAATGAAGATAAATCTGAGGAATGAGATGTTAGTAGACAGGCAACAGGGCTAGAAGACAAAAAGCAAGAATGCTAGTCTTGTCTAGTGGTAGGAGTTTAGTAGTGTTCATCATTTTCAATCTCTCTTTCTACCCTAGAGATAGTTGTCTAAGAGGCCAATTACAAGCAAAGCCTCCTACCAGCAAAATTTAGGTGAGTCTCCAGAGAACTAAATAAAATGCTAAAAAGAAGACAGATTCTGTCTGTCCAGAGCCTGGCACCCAGTGAGTGTTCTGGGTGTTTTGTGATTTGGGAGGGTTAATTTTTTTTTCTTGGGCTGGAGAGATGGCTTAGCAGTTAAGAGCACTGACTGCTCTTCCAGAGGTCCTGAGTTCAATTCTCAGCACCCACATGGTGGCTCACAACCATCTGTAATGGGATCTGATGCCCTCTTCTGGTGTGTCTGAAGACAGCAACAGTGTACTCATATATGTTAAATGAATAAATAAATCTTTAAAACAATTCTTTTCCTAGTATTTATTTTTTGTGTATGAGTGTTTTGCCTGCAGGTATATATGTGTATCATGTGCACGACTGGTACCAGTGAAGGCCAGAAGAAAGCATCAGCTCTCCAGTAACTGGGATTATAGTTGTTTGCAAGCAACCATGTGAGTGCTTGAAACTAAACCTGGGTTTTCTGCAAGAATAGCAAGTGCTCTCAATTATGAAGCCATCTCCCCAGCCCCTATTTTACTTTTTAAAACAGTGTGTGTGTGTGTGTGTGTGTGTGTGTGTGTGTGTGTGTGTGCACTTGCACATGCACATCCATGCATTCTATAGTATGGCTTTGGAAGTCACATCCCTCTTTCCACCTTGTTTTTGTGTTGGATGTTCCAAGTTGATTGGCTTACTAGCTTCCTGAGTACTTACTATAAGAATGCTGGCATTACAGATATGTACCACTTGGATTGGTGGTATGAGCCTATAATTCTAGCACAAAAGTAAGTAGATCTCTGTGAGCTCAAGACCACCTTATCTACGGAGTGAATGCCAGGCCAGCCATAGCAGCATGAGACCTGTCTCAACAAACATTAAAAAAACCACACTCGGGGCTGGGGATTTAGCTCAGTGGTAGAGCGCTTACCTAGGAAGCACAAGGCCCTGGGTTCGGTCCCCAGCTCCGAAAAAAAGAACCAAAAAAAAAAAAACAAAAACAAAAAAAACCACACTCCACTATATGTGCTTTTTACATGAGTGTTAGCACATACCTACTAATTTTGGCACTGGCAAAACTGAGGCAAAAGGATCAAGAATTTAAAAACAAATCCAGGTCAAGTGGAACTTGCTTATAATCTCAGAACTCTGGAGGTAGAAGTGGGCAGATCTCTGTGAGTTCCAGGATATCCAGGGCTGCACAGTGAGACCCTGTCTCAAAAGGAAAGAGGGAGAGAGGGAGGGAGGGAGGGAGGAAGAAAGAGAGAAAGAGAGAGAGCATGAGAGAAAGGAATTTGAAGCTAGCCTAGGATACACAAAGAAACCTCATCTCAAGAAGCTATCTCAGGAAATACCCCAGTAAGTAAAGTATTTGACATGCAAGCATGAAGGCCTGCATTAGAATGTCCAGAAGTCGGGGTTGGGGATTTAGCTCAGTGGTAGAGTGCTTGCCTAGGAAGCGCAAGGCCCTGGGTTCAGTCCCCAGCTCCGGAAAAAAAGAAAAAAAAAAAAAAAAAAAAGAATGTCCAGAAGTCACAGAGAAGAACAAACATGTAATCTTAGTGCTCCTGCTCCTCCACCAAGACAGGAGAGTCCCTGGAAGCCCTAGCACACTAGGCACAGCTGTTTGCTGTGTTTGAATTCTATCTCCAAAATCATGTTAAGGTAAAAGAGAACTAAATTCACACTCAGACCTCCACAGGTGCACTGCATAGCATGCATAAATATACTGTCTGTCTGTCTGTTTCTCTGTTTCTCTGTCTCTCTCTCTCTCTCTCTCTCTCTCTCTCTCTCTCTCTCTCTCTCTCTCTCACACACACACACACACACACACACACTCCAATTTTCTTAAAGCAAACGAATAAAAATGTGATGTAGGGTCTAGAGGGATGGCTCGGAGTTAGGAGCATGAACTGCTTTTCCAGAGGACCTAAGTTTGATTCCAGCACCTGTATCAGGTGCCTCACAACCACTTGTACTCCTGCTCCAGGGGATCCGATGTTTTTGGCCTCCACTAACTCCTGTACCCATCACATGTGGCATACAGACACACATACATATACATGATGAAAAATAAAATAAGCCTAAAAGGAGGGAAACTACAAGAAAGCAAAGCAATAAACAGACGCAGGAATAACTCGTGTAGGACTCTCAGTAAGAACTGAAAGTAATTAAACAATATCAAAAGCTCTGGGGGAAAAGCAAGCCAAATATAAGAACAGATGAGGAGCTCCAGCGGGGAGCTAGAAAGTCTAAATGTCATATGGAAATGCTAAAAATAAAAGCACAGCAGCAGCAATGCAAAATGACTTCAAGGGGCTCATTGTGACATCTGACACAATTCAAGAATCTGTGAAAGACAGGCCAAGAGATGTTGCCAAATACAAAGGACCCAAAATGATTTACAAAGAGAAAAGCACAGAGAACAGATGCCAAGAACTGTGGACACAAATTGTTCAAAGTGCAATCAGAATTACAAAAGAAAAAGAGAGCATGAAGGAGACTGAAGGATTTTCCAATAATAATCAAAGACATAAAAATACTGAGAACCCCAAACAGGTAAATGCCAAAACAAAGACCTAGGCATGCTGCTATTGTTAGGATAGGGAGTGTTCCTGCAAGGACAATGCCCCCCATGTATCCCCAGCTTACTGTTATTGGAAGGTAGTAGAAATTTGGGGGACCTAGAAAGTCTTCCAGTCAGGAAATAACAGGATCGAGTCTCTCCCTTTCCTACCCCCACACACCTGACACATGCTTCCTGCTATCAAATGAACACTGCTCATCATGAGCTCGCTGCATCAGGTGCTGCCTCACCTGCATAGCTGCTTCACCAGTACTGGAGCCTATCACCTCATGACTGAACTCTGCAAAACTGTGAGCCACACAAACCTTTTCTAAACTGGGCATGGTGGCATGTGTCTGTAATTCTAGCTACTCAGGAGACATGAAGCATGAGGTTTGATGGAAGTTTAGGAGTTTGGGGTCAGCCTGGGCAGCATAGTATGATCTCATCTCTTAAAGTTTTAAAATGGCTTTTTCATTTTGGATTTGTTTATTTATTTTACGTCTGTAAGTGTTTTGCTTGTGTGTGTATTATACCACGTAAGTGCCTGGTGCCCACACAGCATACAAGTGGATGCCAGAGCCCCCTGAATTGGAATTACATGCTGATAGCCCAGCAAAAGAAGTACATATTCATAAACTGCTGGAAAACAAACAAACCCATGAGCCTTCAGTCTCATACCCAAGGCACAGAATTCAAAGCAGCCGATTTGTGTAATAGT